>NC_092871.1:32192924-32225530 GCF_032062135.1 Pyxicephalus adspersus
GAACATCTGGCCCCGCATGTTCCCATCGCAGCCCTAATGGCCAGATACAAAGCCATTCACTAATACTTATAGATAAACTGATGAGGAGCACAGCCATGGATCTGTGTGGCGGGGCAGCCACCCCCAGCATACACACACAGCGAACCGGCCCGATACGCCGCACTACTCACCGCTCCACACTGCTGCCACAAGCAGCACCGCGCACACCAGGGACGACCTCAGCAAAGCCATAGTGACCGGGAGCTGGGGGGACAGTCCTAGGAGAAGAGGCCGCACACAGCCGCTCAGCACTCCGGAGAAGGTCCCCGGTACAGCCGCAGGGCGGACAGTGAGAGCAACGCTGTGATTCCAACACTAAACTGTGTGAAGGATCCTCAGACCCGCCCTGCACTGACATGATCCGGGTTACCGCCCGCCTATCACTGGCACTGCAATGCCCCCTAACAGGAGAACGGGGAGCTGCACCCGGCCTGCAGCCTGACACAGGACACACACTACTATCAGGGGGACAATAACACTGACTGGGATAATACTGCCACACAACTATCATTATACACACTACATACACTATTATACATATATTATACAATACACACACTATGTAATATATATACACAATACATATATAATACAATACATACACTATGTAATATAAACACAATACATATATAATACAATACATACACTATGTGATATATATACAATACAGTGAAATACAACACAATATAATATATATACACACAATACATATATAATACAACACATACAGAATACAATATATATAATACTATATAATATACAATACAAAATATACAATACAATTTATATGTAATACTATATAATATACAATACAATATATACAAGACATACAGAATACAATATATATATATATACACACACACAATACAATACAATTATATATTACATACAATATATATATATATATATATTTATATATTACATACACAATACAATATATATATAGTATAATACCATACATATATAACACACATATAACATGTTGGCACTATATAAATCTTGTTTATTAAAATTTTAATAATAAAACATATACAATATATATATATACAATGCAATGCATACACAATACAATATATACAATACAGTATAATACAACATATGTACAACACAATACATATACATCACAATACAATATATATACACAATGCAGTATAATACAATATAATACATATATAACACATATATAACATATATATTATGTTGGCAGTATATAAATCCTGTTTATTAAAATTATTAAAAATCATAAAACATATTCAATGCAATGCATATACAATACATGTACAACACAATACATATACAGTTTAATACAATACATATACAACACAATACAATATATACACACACACATGTTTTTTACTCCCCTATAGTATTGCATTTGTAATTTCCATGCAACATGACAATCAGTAGTTTTTCCTAAAGCAAAACTTTAATTAAAAAAAAAGAATCACCTTTTTACACACTTTACCAATCCCTCAATGTCTCTAAAACCCAATCCCGGTCAGTCCTGCACAGTCTTTATACGTCTCCCAATCTCACAATGAACAGGCATGCGATCTGGTGACGTTTCCTCCTGAAAAATTAAGTGTGACGCACTTTTTTATCTTACATTCCAGGAAATCCCCTTTTGTGTATGTCTGAGATTGGACATGTGCAGAAGGAGCAGCCTCCTGGGATATGTGACATTTGTATCCCAAAAAGATTTATTGCCGCAGCTTACCTGGGAACTTTCCAGAAGCGACCCGGTGACACCTGACGAATACTATAATAGAACTCCGTCTTGCTGATTGGAGCGATGATATAAGTGTTATTATAGGGTAATACCTGCGGCACATTTAGGCCCAGGGAATTGAGATGAACCTGCAGAGGTGGGTTGGGCTCGCTCTCAGGTGCACACGTTTGGACACATGGAAATGGTTACCACGATTGTTGAAGAGGTAAGGGGGTTATGGGAGGCATATACGGCTTCAGTGGCAGCTCTTGTATTTTATTAATTATGTACAAGGGAAGTTTTTAATTACACTTGGTTCCTTGTGCCTTTGTTTTTTTAGCTCCACCTTGGTCAATGGTGGCCATCCAATGGTTGAAGAGGATCACCGTGAACCTGAAAGATGGCAGCTTCCTGGCACCGAGCAGCAGCAGGATCCTTGAGCTATGATCGCTGCAGGGCCCTACAAACAGGTAAGTCTATGCCATAATCAGCAGGTATGCTAAGCTTACCATTCACCAATAAATTTGGTTCCACGTTACATACAATTTGAGCAAGAGTTATTTTTATTAAAATTTGGAATCATTTTATTATCTTTATTTGATGAGATACATGAAGAGGAGAGACGGAGGAAAAACTGAATTGAGAAAAGTTGGCATTTGTGTCAGTAAGGATAAAAAATGCGTTATATGGGAGTAATACGGTAAATGTCTGTGTCAGTGGTAAGAAGTGTATCCTTGTGTCAGTGGTGCCCAGTACCTTTTGTAGGCTTCATGTCGGGTACCTCATCTCTTAATAATGTCACCGTTTGGACTGTACTGGCACCATCAGGAAGAAGATCCCTCCATGTCCTACATACCTGGGTACATACTGGCATCCTCTGCCTAGACTGCAATAGGTAAGACTTGTTAGCAGGCCCTTTTTATTGCAGGGGTTGGTCTATGGCAACTATTGAGACAAAATTTAGGACCACTTATTAGTGAAAGGACACATAGGGGGATTGCTTTGGTAAAAGTTGGGGAAAAAAATATTTTGGCATTTTACAACCTCCGTTAGATACAGTATATGGATTTAGTGTAATGAGCAAAATTTTCATATTTTTATACACAAAAAAATTTATATTAGCACTTTTTTTAAATGTTTGCTCTTGTCAATTTATAGTGACACCTATATATATTATTTATAGTATTTACACGGTACCTGTCAAAAATTGGGACACACCTACTCATTTAATGCTTTTTCTTATGTTTTAATCAAAAAATGTAATCAATTAAAAAGGTTTTAAACAAACCTGAATATGTTTCACATTTTAGATTTAGTAGCCACCTTTTGCTTTGATAACAGATTTGCACACTCTAGGCATTTTCTCGATCAGCTTCATGGGATCCCCCAACTGGAATGGTTTTCCAGCAAGTTCCCATAGATGCTGAGGACTTGGCTGCTTTCCCTTCACTTTGCGGTCCGGTTGGGGTCAAATACCCCCAGCATTGCCTGGAGCTGCATTTTGGCTTATTGTCCTGTTGAAAAGCAAATGATAGTCCCACTAATCACAAACCATGACAGAATACCATGTTTCTTCAATATGTCACTGTGGTAGCCATGCAGGTTGTGCTTTGAAATTTAAAAAAATTAGCATCAGTGTTTCCAGCAAATCACCCCCCACATTAGCACAACTCCTTCTCCATGCTTCACATTGGGAACCGCACATGTAAAAACCATCCGATCAGCTTTCCTGCATCTGACAAAGACACAGCAGGTGAAACCAAAAACCTCAAAGTTGCAATAATCAGACCAAAGGAAATCTTTCCATTGGTTTCTGTTGCTTCCTAGCCCAAGCAATTCTTTTCTTCTTCCACAGTAGAGCAAGCAGTTTGATAATGAAGGCCTGATTCACACAGTCTCTGGTTGATGGTGAGATTTGTCTGCTACTTGAAGCATTAATGTGGGCTCTAATCTAACGTGCTGGTAATTTGTGGTCTCTGAGGCTGGTAACTCATATGAGGGTAACTCTTGGTCGTCTCTTCCTGGGATGATCCTTATTAGAGCCAGTTTCATCATTGCTTTTGATGATTTTCGTGACTGCATTTACAAAGTAAATCCAAAAGTTTGTCTGCCATTTGGTCTCTCCTTCTGCAGAGTGAATGTGTAATCTCTATAGACACCGGCATGCACCAGTGAAAGGACTGTGTAGACTTCTGATTTTTTCAGCCTTGCTGTTACCTGTAGTCCTCCACCATTAGTTGTCCATTCCTTGCTGCTGCCTGCCATGTCTGAGCTATGGGAGCTGGAAGGTATAGACATTGATTGACCTCACCTGCTAAATGATATAGCACTCACTTCGCAATCCCCACCCAGCCTGTCAATCACTTCTCAGTATTTAGTAAAACCGGATGACTTGCAGCACAGTACAATGTATACCTTGTAAAACCCAACTTTGCAGCATGCACCCTTTGCAGAAATGAGGGCCCGGGAGTCATCCAGTTTGTCCTCCCCATCCGCACTATAAACAGCGATAAACATAACTATATACCGGGGGACTGGGTTGCCATTAAACTATCCTTATTATCAATCTCTGCATGAAAACCCTGAACTGTGATTAGAGGTTTTGCTGCACAACACACATGACTAAACAGGCATGAATCAACAGGATGGCTCCAGACCCTACACTTTTCAAACCAATTTAACTATTAAAACACAAGCGTGATAATAATTTATTTAGCCCCAGCAAAAAAAAAAATATTTGTATATTATTGAAACCTACCTATTCTATCAACAACTCTGGCATCCACTTGTATAGTCAGTTCTACTACTGAGTATATACGTGTCTAGTGCTGGCCAGGAGAAGCAAAAGTAACACAGCAAAAGTGTTTAAATTAGCACTCCAAAAATAACCATATAATTAAAGTTCTTTTCAAGAAAATTATGAAAACCAAACTGAAGTTTGCACTGCAATACTTTTTGCTTCCACTAGATGTCAGTCTGATAGCCAATATTTATTACTCTACTTCTTCTGAACCCATGCCATCCCTAATAATATTAATAAACAGTATTTATATAGTACCCAGCACTATACATTAAATAGGGGTTGCAAATGACAGCCAGATACAGACAGTGACAGGAGGAGGAGAGGACCCTGCCCCGAAGAGTTTACAATCCCTAAACCAATTCTCTATGTTTGTCAATAACTATACAGTAAAAGGAGAAGTAGAGGTGTAATGTCCTCATATTTCTATAAACAGCACTCGTTTGTTCTTCTCTCACTAGAAACGATCACATAGGATCATTTCCAGTAGCAGAAATCTAATGTTTGTACATATACTATTGTGACTACTGTGCTCTTTTGATAATAAACCACTAGGCGGCAGAATCACTCTTAGTTAAGTAATGCCCCGAAATGAACACAGCATGGGGATTTGAAGGGCTGTGCACAGAAACACAGCCAAGTTGTAGGGCCACAAATTAAAAAAATATAGCCTCATGTGTTTTTGACATTGAGAGGATTTTCTTCTCATACAACAGAGCACTTTAACTGTATGTGTGCTAAATAATGTCTATATGTAACAGATGATTTCCTATAGAGATTATAGGGATGATTGTAGCACACAGCTGTGGCCTCTTATCTTCATATATTGTACAGTGCAGGTAAGAACTGTGAAAGGAAAGACTAAGAATTGTACTTATTCGTCATGCAGCAAACCAATGATACGATTTTCCCAAATTGCATGAAACTTTGCCTCTTTGCAGGAGCTTCCTTTAATCAAGACCAGCTGCTGCCCACTCTCTCATTTGGCTTTATTCATTAAAGCTCCCCCAAGGCTGGAGATACACTTTGCTATTTGTTAGTAAATGTTTTCAGTCCTGGACCTAATCCATTCCAGGTTTGCTGGATCGCCCAGGCTCACTGATGAAAGTATATCTTCTCCAGCTTTGGAGAGCTTTATTAAATCAGGCCCATTGTGCAGGGTGATCGGTGACTTGTATCTCCCCCCTGAACTTTTCAGCAGGCATCCTGTAGTGGGTAGACTTGTAGGGTTATTTACCATTCACTAAAAAATTTAAAATTGTTTTAAAACAGGGACATATACACAAAAAACTACACCATGTAGCGGTCCTGAACAATGTCAAAAACATGTATTTCAGGCACTACCCACTATTATTATACTTAAGGCCCTTTGTATACAAATAAATGCTAAACAAGCTTTACACACTTAAGGGCCAAATTGTGGGAGTGTTTGGATTCCTCAAGGCTTTTTACAGCCGATGGTAATGCTGCTTCTTCAGGAGGAATTGAAATACATGTACAAGTTGATATTAGGTTCATATAGTGTTCAACAAAAGATGCACAAAAGACCTCGGTACCCGAGTAAGTATGTTAATTATTTTATCCCTCTGTGCACCATTGTTATCTTTTCTGTATCTAGTAGGTAAGTGGAGCACATATGCAGCATTCCATTACTTATACAAGCTAATAACATGGTTTGCAAATAAAATATATAATAAAACGTAGCACACACAATATGGATTTGTATAATTTATGCTATTACAGAATACATTTGAATACAAGGTTTAGCTTTAGGTCAATAATGGGAAATCAAGTTCAGAAAGATGTTGTTGACCAGTCCTTTGCCTACTGACATACTTTTTTTGGAGCATAGGTTTCAGAATTCAGTTTCTTTTTAATGGTAAAAGGTGTATTTCTTTCAACTTAATATAATTAACAAAAAAAAACATATATTATTAGAGCTACTATAATTTGATAAGGCAAAAGCAGTATTCTAAAGACAGAAAGCCACAATAACCAAAAAGCAATCATGTTTTGTTTTGACTGCTCTAAACTGATGCAGGATATATTGTGATTAGCTACTATTGTACTTTGCACAACATCACCATCATTGAACTTTTCACTGCCATGTTTCTAAGCCAGGATAGCTTTTATTTAATGAGACAAAATCCAACGTGCAAAGTGCAGAAGTCATCTTTGTCTCTGCCGAGGGCTGACATCTGCTTGTCATGGGTAACTGCTCACCTTTATTTTTTGCACTATTTAATGTTTTGGCTCGAATTCAATAGAAAACTGCATGGGCACATCAAGTCTCCATGTTATAAATGTTGTTAAAGAAGCAGCCAAATCCTAAGCTAATGCTGATCAGTAAATGAAAAAAGAATACATTCTCCAAGCTGCCTGTTAACAGGTTTACAGATGATACAAGTCTTTTTTTTTTTCCCCCTCGATAGTAATTTATAAGAGGACATTTCTGTGAAATACGCACGTTTTCCAACCAGCGGCTTTGAAAAAGAAGATTTCAAAAGAGAAATTTGTAAACATGCATTTCTAAGATTACATCCATAAAGCACAGGCAGACAGGATTGCAATTAGACAACTGGAATATATTGTTTCTGTGCCCCTTGGCTAATTCATTATGGCTGCTGAAGAATGTTAGCAGCATACTAATAGAAAGGAAGGTTGTTTACTGCTGTAACATCAGATATATAAACTGACGATTCTTTTTGTGCTGTGCTTTAATTCTTGCTTCGATAACTTGATGAGTTTTTTCACAGATTTCTCTCTGAAGCTATCAAGAAAGAGAATAGCTTCTATTTCTTGGACCCAGATGGTGGATAATGTCTTGGCTATAGCATTATCATTCTGCATCATCTATGGTGCCATGTCCTTTGCAGATCGGGTCTGTTCTTTGTGGGTTCCTGTGCAGGAGAGACACAGTGTGTGGCCCTGACTCTCTACCACTGCTAGGGGCATGCAAGATGCCAACTGGTCTTTAGGCCCAGATTTGCTCTGTATGCACAATATTGATGTTAAAGTTCTGGGATAAATTTATATTCTATACAATAGGATGCCAGTTCCAAATTAGTGCTCCCTGAAACACCTCACATGCTACTTAAACTGAACATTACATGCTAATTATTTAGAATAAATTGTCATGGACAGAAAAGACAAGGGTGCATTTTGATATTATTTGTTCTTTTTACTCATTTGCTGCTGGGCAATGTCATCCTACTTTTACATCCAACAGTTTTTGAGATTGAAAGAGATTGCCTAGATTCTAAATTATAAATTTTATGAATGTGAAGGATGCCTATAATTGAAAATGATCAAAAGTTTTATGAATGTTGGTTGCTAAGAATGGTACCCCCCAGCTGCCCGCTGTGTACTTAATAAATGGGCAGGAGGTGGGTCTCTAATGTAAATACTTCCATCCTGCTATATGTTCTTTTAAATTAATGACCATCTACTATGTCTCAGGCCAACACCTTCTGTGTGGCTGATGAAGATTGATGAAATGAGTTGGCACTGTAACATTCATACACCACATGTTTCACCAGAGAGGATGAATTGGCATGATGAACTGATAAATGTTCACTCTACTTGTGCTCCTATATATTAATTTATAATTCCCAATCTTATAGTCATAATTCCATTGTCAAAGTTTTGAAGGATCTGCAGTTTTTTCAAGGATTTTAGATACACATATGACAATTTATTGATGTTATCAATGTGTATTTGTTGATAGCAATGTATTTCTCTATTTAGTTATATAAACACTTGGGGGAAGCATTATTTACCTTTTACATAACAAGAAAGCTATACTTCTCCTTGAAAGTCCAGCTTCGTATTAGGCCTTACAAATAGGATTAAATATTTTGTCTCTGTGAAGTCTCTAATGACATTATTGACCCCAATGTAAGCATAGATCTCTGGATCACATGAAAGCTTTAATTTTCATAAAAGATATTTTTTTATTATATATCATGTATTCCACTGATACATTGGGCCTGAATCCAAGTATGGAAAGAATACACTTTCATCAATGAACCTGGTGATCCAGAAAACCTGTAAAGTATTTATTGGCAGTAATTTGATATTTGCTAGCTAATGTTTTAAATCAGCTTTCATAAATCGGGGCTATTATCTGAATTTTAATCAGAGCTACCTTAGATTTTTTTTTTTTTTTTTTGTTTTTTTAGTTGCAACACCCGTTTTAGAAAAAAAAGGGTGCAGCACTGCCCCCTAATTCTCGGCCACCTAGGTGAATGGGAGCGCAAAGCCTTCTGGGATACCTAGGTCAGGCATTCCGGGAGGCTCTTGGGCACTCCTTCTGCGCATGCCCGAGCATCTTGGACATGCACAGAAGGAGCCTTTTTGTGCAAAGAGAAAAATTTGCCGATCTCAAATGAAGAACCCGGAAGAGAAGATGAAGATTGCGGCACTCGGAGTGCCTGCTCCAGTACGGATGCCAGGACGACGCTGCACCCGATGCAGGACACCCCCGGATTGATCAAACTGCCCTGTGGGATTGAAGGTAAGTGTTTTTTTTTTTTTTTTTTGAGTTTAGCTCCTTATTAATATTGCATTGAGTGAAAACACACTCCTATGGAAAGCCTTCACTAGTTCAGTGTGAGCAGCACTAGAGTCAGACCAGTGTTACCAGGGTACCAGAGTACCCCTCAAAAAACTTTTGTCCAGTGCTTCTTGGTATATGGGCAAGTATTTGCCAGGCAGGAGATCCTAACAACCTCTAAATAAGGGCAGATAGGCTTATGACAAAGTGAATTGTGCAGTTGGATTGGGTGGATATGGAACATATTTACTAGCTCATTGCTATTGACTTTCAGAAGATTGGAGGTAAAAAATCCATATTTTCATAAGCAGAAAGAGCAACAACGCCATCTAGCTGGAAATGTCTCTGTGTGCCTTCTGAAGGCCATGTCTACGGAATAGTTCAGTATATACAGGATGGTCAATGGGGTGAACTGTCTGCCCGTTTTTTGCAACTGTATTTTCGTCCGTGTAGGCATCTTTTTCATTAGATAACATCAAAATGCAAATGGTAGTAGGTACTTTGTGTTGTCCAAGTTAATTTCAAGAGGCAAAATCATCGGACCTGTACACTTTTGCCATGGCCCTTTTTTACAGCGCACCATCAGCTCTCGTACATGCAACGCTATAGAATGAGGGGTTGCACTGTAAAAACACCTACACCAAACTTTTGCATAAATCAAAAGTAAGGCGAAGTCTGGCTGGTGTTTGTCAAACATTTATTTAACTGCTCCCGGTAAACTATTTTAACCAGCAGGTCTTCTGGAAAGCTTAATAGTGATTTTAAGGGCTTTTGCTGAAAAAGTTGAAAATCGCCCTGAGACACTGGGTCTGATTTATTAAAGCTCTCCAAGGCTGAAGAGGATACACTTTCATCAGTAAAGCTGGGTGATCTAGCAAACCTAGAATGGATCTGGTCCAGGATTTGAAATATTTGCTGGCAAAACACAAATGATTTTAAGGAATCCATTCCAGGTTTGCTGGATCACCCAGCTTCTCTGATGAAAGTGTATCCTCTCTAGCCTTGGAGAGCTTTAATAAATCAGGTCCAGTGAATTAGATCTGAAAAACCTGATATAAAGATCCAAACTACAGAGATAGGTTATTTAGTTAGCTTGGTAGTCCAAGCTTTAGTTTTCCATATTGCTCAAGCAAAAACCTTGTTTTACATTTCCTTGCATTGGGTATTCTTTTCACCACATTCACTAAATAAGTGAATTACCCTAAGCAGAATGATAATTTACTTTGCTAGCTGAATGGTAAATCACCCCCAGAGTTAGCAAGTGTGGAAGCTTGTTAGGCAAAGGACTTCACAGTTACTGCTTGTTGCTTTACAATAAAAAAGACTACACCTTTTCATCACAATTCCCTTTTGGTCTGCACAGTTTCTGAGTCTTTCATATGTGAGTATGGCCAAATGTCTTAGACATGAAGACAATGACTGGTTAGGTGGAAAATCTTATCTCATGGAAGCCCTAGGCAAAGTGTACAATACAGTCCTCCATAATGCGAAGACAAACCTACCCTTTGGGTGATTGCCAGGATGACCAGACTGCTTATCCTGTGCTGTCTTGTGTATAAGAAATATTAGGGTTCCTAAACAAACTATGCTAAAACTGCAAACAGAAAAGATGATATAGATTTAGAGAACCTTGCGTTCATCAATTTATAAAAAAAAGGAAACAAATGGTGCAAATGCGTACTAAGCTTTTCACATTTTAGCCTTACAAAAGATCATTTAAAATGTCTGTATTGTATTTTGTGAAACATCTGCATTGAAACTAAGCTAGTGTTGTTGCCGCAAGAAGCAACCCCTTGCTGAGAAATACAAAATTAACATTTATATTACAGATATTACACAGCTTAGTTACGTTCCAGAAGACTTTGCATAAGCTTATTTTTGAGTAAGTCACATGTGACCATAGTATAGGGAATTAATGTACAAATAAGCACAGAGCTGTACATATTTTTCAGAAATAAGGCTGTGTTTGAACATAAGCTATACAAACAGTAACCATGAGACAGTAAAGTACATCTTTTGAGATGTCGAACCAAGTTTTGTTTAGCTCTGCATGCAGCAATTGACAAACTATGAGATTAAAATGCTCTATGCATAATGCTGAAATAAATTTAAATATGAAAAGTCAGTCATATAATTCAGAGAACATGTGTAGTCAAAATCTAAATCAGGTAAAATTACCATTATATGATTATAGATATTTAAGTTTGCATTATTGGCACGGTGTATCAAATTAAAAAAAAAGTCCAATGCAATCTTTGCATATAATGTGACCACATTCCTTGTGCAATATAACAATGAAATGTTCTGTATATATTACTTTCTGTCTGTAATGTGTTCCTGTCTCTTGACACGTTTTGCAGCTACATTTCCTGCTTCATCAGAGGAACTCTAAATAGGAAATTTTATCATAAATATTCAGACAAGTCACATCGGAAAATTTACAGGAAAGCAGAGGTACAGGAAGGTAAATGATGCCCTGTGGTGAGTTTTCCACCTAAAGTACCCCCTGTGAAACTTTTAAGTACCTCCTATGTGAATTAGTAAGGTTTGATAAATAGTAAGGTTTGATAAATACTTCCCTTTGAGCTGGTAATGTACAGAACATTATTAGTGATGGAATTTTCTATTGTGAGTTCTTCTGATGAAGCAGGAAATGTAGCCGTGAAACGCATGAAGAACAGATGGGTGTTTAGGCATGGATCTGTGTGGATGGTCGTTCGGTCAACAGCTGATGAGCACTGTACACACACCAGTTTCTAGTCCGATATCGACCCTGAAGCTATTATCGGA
Source organism: Pyxicephalus adspersus (assembly GCF_032062135.1). Classification (NCBI taxonomy): domain Eukaryota; kingdom Metazoa; phylum Chordata; class Amphibia; order Anura; family Pyxicephalidae; genus Pyxicephalus; species Pyxicephalus adspersus. The sequence goes on from NC_092871.1 coordinate 32,204,817, forward strand.
CGAGAATCATCTGACGTGTTTAAGTTGCCTAAGTCTTAACCATCCACTAAAATAAGTCTTTAAAATTTACTCCTTTCACTCACACCCCAATAGTTATCTCTTGACTAAAAACCTTACCTTACCAACCCCCCCAAAAAAATGCATTAGCTGACCACTGTTTAAGGCAGTTAAGAGATTTTTGCATGGAAACAATAGTTTTCTGTGTTTTGCTACTTTGCCATTTGTCTCTCCCCCACCTCTCACACATAGCAATACTAACTGACAAGATGCTAAGTGACTTTCCATAGGTATGTGAGTATGCCCTAACTTAAGTGATCACCTTGTTTTTGTCTCTTCTATAAGCTCAACTAAAGTAATAACTCTTAAGCTACAAACACACTTCCAATGGTTCTCGCCTGATAATCGTCTCAGAGCCGATATCAGACAAGAATCTGAATTGTGTACAGCGCGGATCGTTCATCATCCGAACGCCCGTCCTGGTGGATCCACGGACAATGAACAATGTTTGATCGTAATCCAAGTGAAGGGGGAGAGCGCACAGCGGGGTGCTGCTCCGTCCCTCTCCCCCTCCCCTCTGCATAGAGCAGAACAGTGCTGTATGTACAGCACTCGTTCATGCATTGTGGAGTGCTTAGTCAATGGAAAGGATCGTGAAAGATCCTTTTCCACGACTATAATTGCACGTGTGTATGCGGCTTTAGTAAATACCTCGGGCTAAATTGAGATAAGGGGATATTTTTCCCATTGGTGATGATCAAGTTCAGCTGAAAAATACTCTGTTAATTGTTGCAGATCATCAAAGAATGAACTTTTACTATATTATTATTATTATTATTATTAATTGCTGTTGGACCATTAACTGATATTTCTGAATGGTTTCATAGAGAACCTCTTTGAGTGGTGTTTTTTTTTTTTTTTTTCCCACGAGAAGGGTAGTTACAAAAAGCTGAAAATAATAGGCCAGTTAGTTTAACATTTGTACTGGTAATGTAAATGGAATTGGTCCTAAAGGAACGATCAATGTTAGTGATATAACTGAAGCTTTGTTAAGCAAGGTATATATGTTTGCTTATTACACAAATGTTTGCAATGTTCTTTCTAGTCCGGGTGATATTTGGTACATGGAACATAGAGCAGTGGAATCTTCAGTTCAACTTTTTTAATTGCAGTAGAAGGATTAAGGAAAATATAATCCACTGATTGAGCACAATGGGGGGTAAAAGTAGAAGGATTGCCAGCAAATAGAAGGAGGTCCGGATTCCCCCAGACAGATCTTTATTTATACATCATTTAGAAAAATGTGTCCAAGTCTAGGAACCTCATTTGCAAAGGATTATTGATAAAATCCAGAAATGGGCAAAACATATCCTGAAACACTGCGGCCTTGTAGAAAGAAGGGAAATGAGGAACATGACTTGCATTTTTTAGAACAATTCAAAACTAACCATAGATAGTACTGTTTTACCACAAATGTAGTTAATTTAGACTTTAAGCACAGGCATGGAGTTGGTGAACAATAGGTTAATTTAAACATGCTTGGCATAAGCATACAATAAAATTCAGACAAAAGGTTGATAAAAATAATAGATTTAAAAGATAAAAAATAAGGGGCAGACTCAAAATGAAGACCGGACATTTAGACCAACACAAAACACCTCTTTCCTTCTGCTCAGGTTGCATGGGGCCCATTGGAAACTGTTTTGGGGCCTTACAGTGCTCTCATGTTCTCCTAAAAGCTGTTCTGTATGGATAAATAGGATTTTAAGGAAAATGTTTTTTTTTATTGGTAGGCAGTAAATGTTCAGAGATGTTGAAGTCTTTTTTAGATCAAATGTTTTTCCACAAAACTAACTGAATGGCCTCTTTTTGAAAGCTGCTTGAATTCACACACATTTGGTCATAAATCACTCCAATGTACCCAACATTTACCTACAACATTCGTTTATTGGTATACCTGTGTGAAATGTGAAGACTGGCAAAAAGCACTGCAGGTATCCCTAGAAACTCCGCTTTTTAGAACAGTCGTCACCAACGTTTTTGATGTCATGGACCACTAAGTTTACAGGCTCCGGACCACGTATGACCGGGGAGCCGTATGTCACTTAAAGCGGAAGAAACTTTCCCCAGAGTGACATCATGATGCCAGAACCTGCCCACTCTTCCGTCACAGGTCTGAGCCTGCGATCGGAGAGTGGGCTGGTTGTGTCCAGAGAAACAACCCTCCCTCTGCCCTGGGCCTGCGATCCATACAGGGGACTTGGTCCTCGTCTCTTGCAGGTCCTTCTCCTGACCCTGTTGGGGGGCACATCGGCCAGAGCCGCAGACCACCAAAATTTTCTCACCAGTTGGTGACCGCTTTTTTAGCGCACATTTACCACTAAATATATAAATATATTTTTTTTTACATAATAAAACTATTTAAAGAATCCTTCAAATAGGTGAGTGATTTGTAATTGCACCAAGTAACTCAGGCAGATAACTTACTGGGGCATGTATATAATTTTGAAATTGGACCCGAACTAGAGGCCTTTTAAAAATTCTAAGGATGCGTATTGTAGCTCTTTTTTTATATATACTTTGTTGTCTAAACATTTAAAACTGAACTGTAAGCTCAATAGATAAGATTTTCTAGAAAGTGTATTCCCCAAATAATTCAAAAATATTTCTTCTATTAGGCTTGGCTTTGCAATTTGTCTTAGCCACAAAATCCCAAAATGTGGCAGTGAAGGTAAAACATGGTAGTGATACCTCACAAAAGCTAAAAGACTACTACCAGAATGCTTTGCAGCATTAAGGTGTAATGGGAAGGTTGTGAATCATGTACAAAAGTGTTTAGGAAGACTTTTTATTAGTAAATGCAAATGGGTCTGAATCTTGGCTTTGGTAAAGTCAACATATTGAGGAGTAATGTTGACTGGTGTGCAGCTAAATACCAGCCACTGTCTTGCCAGGCCTGACATAATATTGCAGAAACATCATTTTAGTTATGTCCTTCTATGCATTTAGAATATAGGTTGCATTATCTGACCTTGGAGTTTTGCTTTAACAAAATCAGATGTTGAAGCTTGTATGTGTTCCTTGTATCAATTTCTTAATTAACACTTGTAAGCAATTTTCAAAGGAACCCAATATCTTTTATAATGTTTAGTCTACTACAGTTTTGTTCACACTATGGTTTGTTGTTACTCTGGCACTATTTCTGTGTATTTTCTATTTGCATTTCCTATTCATTTACTGGGAGTGTGTAGTGTATTTGTCTGTCAGTAATCTGCAGCTCAATGCATTATAGCCCCCATTGTCCAGTCTCCCAGCTCCTCTTTCACACCTTGATCTGAATATGTAAGTTGGTTCTCAAAGCAAGTAACAATGAAGCAGCCTTACTCAAAAAATGTGTTGCTCTTCAGCAAGAGACACTATAATAGGAAAGTCAACTGTAATTCCTAGTTTGCAAAGATTTACCAATCGGTGCAGGGCTCGGGAGCTTTTCCCATTCAAAGGTCAAAAATTAAATTAAAGCAAAATAAAGGTAAACACATTTATACAACAGTTACGCTTTATACACAAAAATGGCAGGGTGAACAAACATAAGTCTGTGTATGAGTGTGATCATCCTCCTTTGTGACGAGGGCGTCTGCGAAAAAAAAAAAATATTTTAAACATATAAATTAGTTACATTCTAACAAATATTTTGTCAGTCTTTAAACACTGTACAAATTGTGATACATGCTTCTATTCTGGATTTAACACAGACCTCCAACCTCAGGAAATGGCATCATGGAAGTCAATAGAGAAAGAAACAGTACATTTTATTAATGTAAAAACAGCTTCCAAAAATATGGGTTTTATAGGAAGTGATTAGGGTATGCACACACATCAGATGATTATCACCCAAGACGCACAATTGTGCTCACCTTGGACGAGAAACAGAATGAGTGTACAGCAGTCCCCGACGTCATTCATTGATCCATCAGAATAGATCCATGGACCACAGATAGGAAACAATAGCTTTGCAAGTAAAAGGAGAAAAGCACAGGGGAGTGCTGATGGTCCTCCTCCTCCTCTCCCCATAAAACAGAATAGGCGCTGTATGTGCTTGTTTATTATTTGTCACTCTCTGAAGTGGAAAACGATCTTTCATGAGACGAAAATTGTACGTGTCTATGCAGCTTTGGTTGCTTTTTTGGGTTGGAGAAGTGAGCAGGTGAACTGATACCCTCAGTGGCTGCTTTAGGGTCTGCGAAACCCACACGAGGCACTTGGAACCAGGAATTCTAGTGTATAGAGTTTAGTTCACTGAAGTTTTCACAGAGCAGATCTTTTTATGTTTGTGGTGTACAATATACTTTATTTAGTAACAGTTATTTCACTGTTGCACTGTAAATTAATTAGATTTGTTGATACCACACAACTATCTTAAGCATACTTATTTGTTGGAAAGTAAATATAGATGATGTAATAGTGTCTATAATAAAATATATTAAAAAGAAGTATTACTTTTTTAACTGAAAGTTAATTAATGAATAAATTAATAGATTATTTAATAGATTCTGCTTGACCCACAATGCAAACAATGTCACTTTAGCCTGAAAGATGAAATATCTATCTATCTATCTATCTATCTATCTATCTATCTATCTATCTATCTATCTATCTATCTCAGAACAGCCAATACCAATACACATCCATTGAAGATGGTTACTTTTTGATAAAATTATAGATATACACAGAAAGCAAAACATCAATCCTTTATTTTCTTGTTAACAGACCCTAAAATTTGGCCCTGCCTTATCCCTGTTAGTAGTACATAATATAGTAGTGATAAATGGGATTTACTAATAGCTTGTAGTTAAAACTGTCTATTGATAAATCTAGTTCCCTATCTAGTATATATAGTAAAAGACAAGAAGATATATTATACCTGTAATCACTATTGACCACACTTTATATACATACTTGATCTATCTAGACCATCTTATTCCCAGCCAACCCCTGAGGAAGCCTATTTAGGCGAAACGCCGGATGATTTAGATTAGAACGGTACATGACGCTGATAGCTGTGTAATGTATAGCATGAATATTCCAACCCTGTGATGAAACAAAGGCTTACTGATATATGAAATGATTGCTTTGTAATTGTGTATGAATGTCTATGAATACATAATTAACTCTGAAACTCTCTTCTTGTCTTTTTCTATATTATGATAAATTCACTCTGGTATAAATATTGATTGTTTGACACACTTAATGACATGTAAAAAAACTAACAATTGTGATCATCTCGGGTGGAAACCAAGCATCTGTACAACATGAGCAAGTTGGAGGTTTATTTTAGATGTAACTAAAAGAATAATTTTTATTTTATTGGGTAATGTTTATAAAGCTTTAAATCAGCTTTTTTGCCTGCTGTGACCCATTAGGAGATTTTCTTTACTTCCGGTCCTGTAGACTCAAACAAGAAGTGGCAAGATATATTACCAAAGTAAAAGATGTGATTTATCCCATCTTAGACAGTTGTTGCCATTGAAAGATTCTCCATCTATTAGTGTGGTAACTCCAAATTTTGGATCTACCCTCATTTTCATTCATGTGACATTTCTGAATGAGCATAATTGTGGTTTAAACCTTCTGAAGAAGAATTTTGTGTTTAGTTTTATACTTTAGAGAACATCATAGAAAACAAAAAATAGCACTGACACCAAACATTTGCAGATATTTTATTGGTCAAATGTTTGTGACACAGGTCAGAATCAAGTTTGCACCATTCAGTTCACTTATCTCTGCTGACAAATAATTTCATCATTTGGGATTTATGTCAGTTTAAAAAGACCCCTGTGGATGAAAATAAGTCTTTAGTTTACCTTATGCCAGAACTTTCTGTTGCGCTACAAGCATCTGCTGTCTATCTGAGTTGTTCTTAACAGGTGATCTGACAAGTACTGTCACCAAGCTTATTCTCTGCCTCCTTGTATTATAAGAAGCTCCATCTCTTTTTTTTCTTTCTTGTAAGGTGCCATCTCTCTGCATCGCAGCACACAAGAAAAAGACCTAAATCAAGCCTGCTAACTTGTCTGAAATAAATTTAAGGATTGCAATATAGTGCTGAGCCAGCAGTCTGTCTGGGTGGGAGATATATTTTATCATATATGTCTCTGCCATGGGAAAAAAATACTGTGCTGTACAGAGAACACTTTTTAGTTTAGAGCATACTTGAAACAGAAGCAATTAATCCTCCAGATACACCTTGTGAGTGAAGGACAATAAATAATTTTCCACTCTGTCTGTGCTCTACATCTAAACTTGAGAGGTGTACTTGAAAACTGCATCTGTGACAAGTACACAAAATGAAAATCAGTTTCTTGTTGACCCAATGAAGGCTTTGTGTGTTACACATTATTATTGCAGTGTTTTACACCCTGTTGTACACTGAAGGATGAAACCCTTAATCCCACTTCACTGTGCCGTTGTGTATACACAAAATCAGCCGCTTATGAAGCTCACATAAAATAAATAACGTCGAGTGAGGACTCCTATTAATGACCGCAATCATGAAATCTCACGTCCAAACCATATATGAAAATATTGAAATATATAGTGAAAATAGTACTAAATTTGATTTACACTCATGATGCACAATTCTGAGTTGGGATTAAACAACTCCCAAATTTCTACAAATAATCCACCACTTTCCAGAGTCCATAATCACTGAGCTCAAAAATTGTAATGTCCCTACTATAATCATAATATCATATTTCTAACATAGTCCAAGGCTAAGATTTTTTTTTTTTTTTGGGGGGGGGCAAGGAACCTACCAGTATGTTTTGTAATGTGGCAGAAATGTAAGAGAAAAGAACATAAAAACTCTATGCAGATAGTGGCTTGACCAATTTTGAAATCTAAGACTACCATGCTGCAAGGCTAGTTTCACCCCACATTATGGACAAAAGCTCCAAGAGGCCCAACTTTTTTATTTTTACTGGCAGTTCATTTGTGTTGTAACTCTGTTTTCAGCAAGCATGCTTTACCTAACATTGGAGTTGTCACGTGCAAAAGTTACCTGTTGTATAACAAAATAAAACAGTTGATATTCACTGGTTTGGGTACACTAATCTGTCATTCCCAGTCACCATTTCTACAAAAATCTTGACAAAAAGTAAGATGACTGTAAACCACTCAGGGAAGGATCATGGGATCATGAACCCATTATGGTTTATAGACAACACTTTCAGATTTATTACGTTTTTAGAGCATGCCATCAGAATGGGGCATACCCTCCTCGTGGTTTATGTTCCTGATTTGTCCATGCCTTTTCTCCAAACCGGCCAACCCTGCTAATGATCTCCCAAAACATATATTATGTATAATCTATTTTCCCCATACTGCTAGTCACTGATTTTATTCCTAAAACATGCTTAGTGGCCTAAATAGGGATTAATGGATGGAAACAAAAATATTAGTCCCTACATTCTCTCAGTTTTATTGCTGGACTTCTACTCCAATACCCAGACACCATTAAACTAAGGTCACTAACTAATATCAACCCAAAAAGTAAACATAAATGGTAAATCTTCTACATTGATTCCATCTCTCTTATTTTTACAAGCAAAAATAACTGATACTGTATTTGATGGCTAACATATAATATAAATAAAGTACCAACATGTAAGACTTTTGTTTCATTTTCTTTATATACCAAAGTTTACTAATTTTATTGCCTCTGCCCCTTTAGAACTGGAACCAATACTTTCTTGATCAAGTTATCCTTTAAACTCTTAATGTAAAAAAATATTACATATATAACATATTCTTGATATGTTAATTGTTCTAGATTCTGTACAGAGTGAATAAGGACAAGGCAATATCAGCAGGGTTTTTTTAGTTATTTCTGTTTAAGATATATGTGGTCTGCAGAAAAAAAGGATGTTCCTCATAGCTCTCTGTTATCTGCCTCAGTCACTTTGTACAAGGCTGCATTTATCATGAGAGAAGCAGAAATAAATAAGACTCTTTACTGGGAAGCCCTCACCAAAATAAAACAAAGTTTTATTAGTCTCATATCAAATAAGGTCACAATGAATATGTTATTGATAAGGCAATTTTTTCATAATGGAAAGGCCCACATGCAGTTTTGTGGAATCACAGCATATTATTAAAGGCAAAATATTAAAAAATACTAACATATTTTTGTAGGCTCACCAGCATAACAACTCTGATCCATCAAGGCATGGATTTCACTAGACCTCTGAAAATCTGTGTACATACACAACTGGCCATCCACTTGTCTAAAACAAAATATGATTTGTAAAGCTGCGTACACACGTCAGATTTTTCTCGCCCGATAATCGGCTTCGGCCAGATATCGGGCGAGAATCTGGCGTGTGTACAGTCGGTGTCGTTCATCGTCCGTGGATCTGTCCTGGCGGATCCATGAACGACAAGCGATCCTAATGCAAGGGAAGGGGGAGAGCGCGCAGCAAGGTGCCGCTCCGTCGTTCGCCCCCTCCCCTCTCCATAGAGCAGAACGGTGCTGTATGTACAGCACCGTTCATGCATCGTGTAGTCCTTTGTCGTTGGAAAGGATCGTGAAAGATCCTTTCCAACTACAAAAATTGCACGTGTGCATGCAGCCTAAGACTGTGCAACCTTCTTCCATTGCTCTATGGTCCAGTTCTCAACACTTCCTATGAGGAAGGTTATCTTAAAAATACATACTTTTTTTCTTGCAAACTTCACCTTTATAGCCTTGCACAGCAAAAATGTTGATTTTTACATGCTGTTAGCAAAGGCAGATTTGGTCACTGTTGCATTAAATTGCTTTTTGTTATCATGAAACCACTGTCCGACGAGAATCTTGCGTGTGTACAGTGCCTATCGTCCGAACCTCCTTTTGGACGTATCCTCGGATGATGGACAATCTTAATAGAAGTGAAGGGGAGAGAGTGCAACAGGGTGCCACTCCATGGGCGGTCCCCTCTCCATGGAGCAGAGCGGCAATATATGTGCAGCACTCGTTCATACATCGTGCAGTCGTTCGTCATTGGAAAGGATCATGAAAGATTTTTTCTAACAACATTTATTGCACGTGTGTACATAGCCTAAGAGGTCTGTCTCCACCAGGTGGCATATCTGAACAACCTTTGGATGCAGACCAAACATAAAAAAAATCTGAAATCTCGTTAGAACTTTTGACATTATTATTATGTGGACTTCACCCAAAAAACAACTGACACCCGGTTTTCCTAAATAGCAAAGATGTAGCCACACTGCAATACTTATTGATCTATATAATTTCAATACTATGATGCATAGATTTATAAAATATATAAATATAAAGACATTACTATTTGTTTTCAAATAGAAGATAAAAACTGTACTCCACTTTTCAGGACTGTGTGTGAAGTCAATGGCCGAAGCGCTGAAAACAAATGTTTTGGCTATAGAAGCCTTTGTAGAGGAACAAAATGTATTATGTTCAACCCCCCCACAAACAATCACTCATACAAAACATTTCACAGGATATAGGAAGTGTTGAGAATTATTAAGGCCATGAGAATAGCAAAAAGCAGCAGATGGCTTTGCAAAGCCATTATAATGACTTTGCTGTGAGCGTCAATGGTATGTAAAATCTTTGTACTTGAGACAATAACTGGTCATCAGTATGATCTGGAAATGAGTTTAATCCTTGCATGCATGTACTTTATGACAGAGCTGTAGTGATAAGATACTTTTTGTTCTGATTGGTTGAGACAAGCACAATGAGTGGTCTCAGTGATTTGGTTAGTCCTGGATCAGAGTAATCTGGGTTGAAAAAATGGGAAAGAATATTTGTTTTTAGACTAGTAGGGCATAAAAAAGCAATAGGCCTGATTTATTAAAGCTCTCCAGGGCTAGAGAAGATACACTTTCATCAGTGAAGCTGGGTGATCCAGCAAACCTGGAATGGATTTCTATAAAGTCATTTGCTATTTGTTAGCAAATGTTTTCATTCCTGGACCAGATTAATTCCAGGTTTGCTTGATCACTTAGCTCTGATGAAAATGTATCCTCTCCATCCTTGGAGAGCTTTAATAAATCAGGTCCATTGTCTCATCCTGAATTTGAAACTGCCTAAATTGTATATTGTTGTGCCATGATGTATTACAAAAATTATTTTTATATTCATGGTTAATAATCATTATATTGGTCATATACCCATGACCCTGTAAGGTAAAAAATCCTCCTAGCTACCCCTGGAAGTGAATAGGTATGTAAATCTGTGGACAATCAGGTTAAGTCCTTTGTCTGATCCCTAACATGGTTTTGTGTAGATCAAGGACTCAAGCTGAGTTGGCTGTGGCAATCCTAGTCCTGCCCAAAACCTAATTTGTTGTCTGTTGTTATGTCAATATACCAATGTACCAGTTGCAAATTTTGTGTATTCCCCAGGGAGGATAGAAAAGCATGGGGGGGGGGGGGATGAAATACCTGTTTGCAAAATATGTTAGCTTTTACTATAAAATGAGAAATTAAATAAACTAATTTCCTTTACAGGCAAAATCTTGAGCATCATACAAACTTTTCTTTTAGATTTTGATATAATACCCAAACATCGGACTTTGAGTTGTTTTTTTTTTTATTTCTGCCTGTGTCCCCATTGTGAACATTTTAATTACATTTCTGTACAAATGTTATTAGTAGCTGGTACATCTAAGAAGAGGAATCTTTCCACATGGTCAAGAACAGTAGACTCTTCATGTTTTACCCCATCTACTAGTGCCATCTTGGACAGAAATTGGTTTTAAATGCATTAAATGTGACATAGACAATAAATAAATAAAAACACAATAAAACATTAACAGTTCTTAACCTTCACAACTTTAATAAAGTTTTAGGTTAATTTTTTCGCTAGAGGAGGAGTATTTAACTTACTTGCTATAAGGGGCTTTAAGTGCAGTCCTAATGTTACTATAGGACCACACATACACACCCAAGGCTACATAATAATTGTCATTGGAAAGGATCATTCACAATTCTTTCCAACGTCAAAAGACTGCACGATGCATGAACGAGTGCTGTACATCAAGAGCCATTCTGCTTTATGGAGAGGGGAGGGGGAGAATGATGGAGCAGCACCCCACTGCACTCTCTTACACATTTGTTATGATTGTTCCTCATTTGTTTTTCGTGGATCCTCTGGCACGGTTGTCGGCACGATGGACGACGAGCGTTGTACACACGCCAGATTCCCATGCGATATCAGGCAATTATCAGACGAGAATCATTGTGTATGTAGCCTAACAGTTTAATTGCCAGGCCATGGACAGTCTGGATGCTGAAAATTCCTTTAAATTAAAGATCATGGAACAAACCTGCTGATTTGCATTGAGATCACAGCATGTGCTGCTTGTTATATAGGGGTAAGCATTACTAGAAAATACTGGTACCTGGCAGTGGCCTGTCCCAGGATAACAATGGCAATTGGCAAGAAAAAATGTAATTCAGACCCCTATAAAAGCTTACACAGGGGATACCTGCCTGGGTTGGTTGGCATATATTTATACGTGTATACCCCAAATCGACCATATTGAATTGGTTTTGTAGTCATTTAAACTGGTTGTATTCTGTGCCTGCAAATAATGGGAACCACAATCATAGATAATATAGTAATTGGATATTTTTTATGAAGGGAATTCATTTTTCTGCTATGGAAGTTGTTCTGTTTTATTCAATGTAATAAAATTGCTATCAATCACACTGCTCTTATTATTTTGCATTTCTGTGGCTCATAATTTCTAGAAATTGTTTAAAAAATGAACCCATGTCTTTATCCTTCCAAGCCTACATAAAATGGAACTGACATTTGTAGTAAGGGCAACCTGGGAATAAAAAGTCCACAATCCCAAGGCCGAACAAAAGCTTTTTTTTAAGATTTGGCTTTTACTACTTATGTTAGAGAGATTTCCCTCATTTCCTAGCCTGGTGATAACAGCTTTAGTTAGATAAATGTGAGGGGAAATCTGAAATGGGGGTACAGTAGAAAACTGACAAGGGTTCAAGACTTTCCTCTATGTTAGGGTAAAGTACATTTGTATTTGAGTATTTCTGAAAAACTGGTTTCTTCATTGGTACTTTTGGTACATTTTCAATGTAGTTCTGGGTAGCAGTAGGAAACTGATGGGGGCTCCTCGGCCCCTTTCAGACTTGCAGTAAATCGGTATTGTATGCTCAGCCGCGTCCCCAACTGCTTCCACTGGACTGTATTATCCTGTGTTTTCTTTTTACATATAGCAAATAGCACATATAAACAGGCCATTTTTATAGAGAGCTTTTATAGAAAAAAAAAGTTTGCGTTTACTGACAGTTTCAAACTTGGTGAATGTGGTAGAAATTTACTTTGCAAAAAATAACCAATCATATGCAAGGAGATCTAAAGAGACACTATTTTTTTGCTTGATCATGATTAGATGGTTGAAGTCAGCAGAGCTGCACCTTATTCACTAAGGAAAGTGAAAAATCCCTGGCAAGGGAAAAAATCTTTGCCAAGTAAACAGTCTATATTTCTTTAATAAATCAGGATTTGCCAGAACCTCCAAGCATTGGTCCTGATTTATTAAAGCTCTCCAGGACTGGAGAAGATACTGTAGACTTTTATAGGTGAACCTGGAATAGATGGATCTGGTCCAAGATTGAAAATGTGACCAACTAATAGCATAGTAATAGCAAGAAATCCATTCCAGGTTTGTCAGATCACTCAGATTCACCCATGATAGTTCATCTTCCCCAATCTTGGAGAGCTTTAAAAAAAATCAAGCCTGTTGAATTTTCACTATTATGCGCACGTCATATCTTATTTTCAATAGAATCTCTTCAATCATTCTCTTGAAAAGCCACCATTGTTTGGTAAATCATAGAAGATGAGGTTGCATTAAGTAAATAGATACCAAATATGTCACACTTTAAATATCCACCCTCCTGTGAAGCAATGAAAAAACATGGAACCACAAATTGTCCATAGTAATGATTGAAAAACTTGATAATAAATTATTGATCAATAAATTGATAATAAAAACAGCCTTGGGATTATTTCTCACACTCTTATTTGTCCATGGTGATCCCTGATATGTGTGGGGCATTGGATGTTTTCTGGGGCCAAAATGCCACCTCTGTGATAGTATAGTGCGGAGACAAGTTTTCCTTGTGGGTATTGGACCCAAAATGTCAACCATGCGTTTTATTGAAACTATTTGAACACAGATTGTTCACGATCAGATTCTACCCCAACCTCAGGATTCCATTCTCTGAGCTTGGAAGCATTTAGGACAACACACGGCTAGATTCATTCAGGGAGATCAGGGAAAGCATCTTTCACCAATCTCTATCCTGGGACGCAGCACGGAGGTTCTGAACAGCATGTAGGAGGGACAAATAATCCTGGCATCTATCATGGAAGTCCTTGGCCTCTAGGAGGGACAGATAATCCTTGGACCCACCATGGAGGTCCTGGTCATCCTTGGGCACATGGGCATGGTGAATTAGTCAGGTAGTGGTAGTGGTGAGGGGGCAGCAATCCCATTTATTACAGATTCCAAAGCTGGGAATGCTGTGAATATGTGCACCTCCAGATTTGTCACCATTTGCATGAAGAAGGAACATTTTTGCAATCATACTTTGTAAAAGGAATCCCTTATAGCAGATATAAAATATTAGATCTGTTCTGAAATAATCAAATCCCCTCCTGCTTTGTGATTTTGATCTTTTAATGTATGTATCTAGAAGAGTAAGTCTGTTGATCATTAATAACAATCCAATACAATCATGGAGGTAGTGATACAAATCAGGTTAATCAGAATAAATTGCATGTTTTCATGATTACTGTATAACAAAGTGTGTGTGTTGTTGACCAATGGAATCTCCCCCCGCCCATGTCAGTGTATGGATGCATTGCACCCAGCGTGACGTCACACACGCACATTACAATATGAAAACACTGCCCGTGTTTGCAACTTCATTCCATATCCCCAGGCGGGTGTTCTTTTTGAATGAATGACGTAGACGATCAGGCGCCCAATGAGAACGGAGGGCGTGGTGAATATTGATGAGGCCCCTGCCCAATGACCGGGCTGGGAGGTTGTTTTAAACGGGGAGTGCGCTCCAGCCAATCAGCTCGTTCTCGTAGTAAGCTAGCGCGAGGTTGCGAGCCAAGCATTTAGTTGTGAGCGGCGTGCGCAGGGATTCACACTCAGCGAACAATACAGGTAGGTCCAGCTTCGTCTGTGTGTGCTACGTCCGTACCCCGGGTTGGCACCGGCTTGTTTTATCATCCCATGAGCCCTCTCTCCTCCTTCTATCCTGTGCTCAGTATTGGGGTCATTCCGGCTTGTTCGGTATTTTGAGGTAAATTCGCCCGGCGGGGTTGATATTTTAGTGCCCGGCTGGTATAATTGATATTTTTTAGTGTTTTGTAGGGTATGGTGTCGGGTTATTGTGTGAGAGCCGGGTTCTGTATAGATGTGATATATTTGCGTATAATGTGTGTCATGTGGTGTGTTGGGGCCCCTTTGTGTGGCGGGAGGGGGTGTCCGGTGTGTCCGGTGTTCCGGTGTGGCTTTGCATGGCACGGTGTTCTCTGCATTAACATGGCTGTCCCTGTCATCCTCTGCCTTGTTGTTTGGCTGTCTTGTGAGGAAGGAGGAGGAGGGGGGTGGGGGAGGTGACCCCTCTATCCTCTGCCAGGCTCGGTGTATCCCCGATGTGCTCGGTGTGTACCCCCGGTGCTCGGTGTGTGTGATGCCCCCGCTGTGCCCGTTCTCTGCCCTGTGCCTCCCTTCAATAACACTAAAAACCCGGTGTGCTGCCCCTTTAACCTGTCCCTATTGCCCCCCAGTACTATCCTATGCCCCGCAAACCTCACCAACCCCTGCCCATCCTCTGCCCTCTCCTCTCATGCCAGTTTTCGGCTTGTTTTCGCCCGGCTCGGGCAGTTTTTCCACTTTTTTCCCGCCGTCCCCCCTCTCCCGGCTGTCCGCCTGTAATGGCTGATCGCGGCTCTTTGTTATACAGGGGATTGCGCTAAGCCTCAGCGACAAGGGAGGGGGGGCGACCTAATAACGCACCATTTCTAGCCAACGCGGGGCTCCCCGCTCTATATAAAGACCAGATTCTGATAGAGAACCGTCCGCTCTTTTCAGGCATACCAATCCGGGCTCGATCGGCCGTTCCCGGGCGGAGATATGCGAGTTGTAATGAGGCGGTGAGGTTTGTGCAGCGTGTGTATTGCAGGCTGCTGCTGTATGCATAGAGAGAGAAGCCATTTTAGTGAATGGAGCCCATAGAGAAGAACAGCCCCGGCTCCTCTATAGATCACCATATACCTCCACCGGGATCCATCATCACACCCCGGGCACACACACCCCACACCCTGCACCCCGAACACCCCACACCCTGCACACACACATTTCAGGGCCACTTTCTTTCATCAACAAGCATTTCACAAAATGGAAGATGAATTATTGGTGTCTTGGTGACCTGTCGTGTCTGCTGCTTCCCTCCCAATGCAGTGACTGGGGCTGTGCCCAACTCCGCCGCCACTGCCTAGGGCAGCGCTACTCACACATTGATATCGCACCAATTTTTATTGTTTTTATCGATGACCTTGGGTGGGGGTGGAGGGGGGCTAAGAGAAGAAAGGGGGGCGGGCAATACCACCTAATACCCCTTTATTGACACTTTTCAATAAATAGGTTTTTTTAAATGTTTTCCACTAATTTTTATTAATTTTTTGCTTTTACACTATTACAACCTTTGCATATTTTGAACTTTTATTTACTTTTTACCATTTGCACCCCCATTTTTTTGAAGGTTGTTGTTGTTTTTGATTGATTTTAATATTAACCATTGTATTGTTTATTTTTATATTTTTGGTGAGTGGGGCTATTATTAATAGAACAACCTACTGCTATTGGTCAATAGGGGGAACGCCCCCACCAGGCTATTAGGTGGTACTGCACCTCAATTGTATTGAGTTTTTTTTTTTTTTTTTTTAAATGCCTGATTTAGCAGAATAACATTTGCAAAGCGGGGTTGTCATTTGTGCATTACTGCTGTCAAATTGGCTCTTTTGTTGTATATTAGGTACTTAACGGGCTCATATTACTTGGTAATTTTTAAATTGGTTATATTATTGAAGCTGACTTTAGTTTTTGTTTTGCTGTTGCACATCATATGCTTGGCATGGGACTTAAGCTGTGTTCCCCCTGGTTGTGATGCCCGCCCTCCTCACCTGCACTACAGGACGTCAGATTGTCCCCTCCACTTGTGTTAGGTCCACAGATAAGAATGTATTGGTGAGGGGATTGTAATGGTAGCTTTGCATTTTTAGATCTTTTAATTATTTTTTTTTATATTCAATTACAGATTAAAAATGGCTAAAGGTGATCCGAAGAAGCCCAAAGGCAAGATGTCTGCCTATGCCTACTTTGTGCAGACGTGTCGTGAGGAACACAAAAAGAAAAATCCTGAAATCCCAGTCAACTTTGCAGAGTTTTCAAAGAAGTGCTCTGAGCGGTGGAAGGTAAATATCATATAAAGCTATAAAAAAAATAAATGTCATATAAAACCATATAATAATATCAATAGGAACGGCTTGGTTTCCGCTGCTTTGATGACATGTTCGTTTGCTAAAATGTTCTATTTTTCTTTACCAGACTATGTCCGCTAAAGAGAAATCCAAGTTTGAGGACATGGCAAAGGCAGATAAAGTGAGATATGACCGAGAAATGAAAGATTTTGGACCCATTAAGGGAAAGAAGAAGAAGAAGGACCCAAATGCACCAAAGAGGCCACCGTAAGTTTTATAGAACTTCATTCTTTTCCTATAAGAAGCTAAAAGAAAGTGTCCAGATAAAACAAATGTTAGATCTGAAGCTAACTTATAACTGTTTACCCCCTCTAGATCTGGGTTTTTCCTGTTTTGCTCTGAATTCCGTCCCAAAATTAAATCTACAAATCCTGGCATCTCCATTGGTGATGTGGCCAAAAAGCTGGGTGAGATGTGGAACAACCTGAGTGATGGTGAGAAGCAACCCTACAACAACAAGGCTGGCAAGCTGAAGGAAAAATACGAGAAGGTAAATAAAAATAATAAGAGAAATTGATGCTTTATTTCTTTCTATGAACTTAATAGCGGACTGAATGGTAACCATCAGTTCTTTCACACAATCAACTGCTACCTCTTCACGGCATCACTGCTGGCATAGCAGTGGAGTGGTTGATGTTGAAGGACATAAATATAGAGCTGTGGGTTTTACCATAGAGCCAATTGTTATTCTCTCCTTGGTAAATAAGGTTTATTGCTGGTTAACTGACATTCTCTGTTTTCCCTAAAGGATGTTGCTGACTACAAATCCAAAGGAAAAATGGACAGTGCTAAAAGTGCCCCTAAGCCACCCAGGAAAAAAGTAGAGGATGATGACGATGATGATGAAGAAGACGAGGAAGAGGAAGAAGATGAGGAGGAAGAGGATGATGAATAAAGTTGTAGAATGATGTGAATTTCATAGAGTAGGGGAACCACCTCCGGCTGCCATCCTAATCGATAGTCAGCTGCCATTTATTAGGTTTAATTGCAAAAATTGGGTTCTGATATCATAGTTTCAAAATGATGCTCTTGGCGTTGTAACTGGTTTACATTACATAGCTGTGTGTGTAAAATGAGCAATCTGAAACTGTATCAAAGTTGTACATATTTCAAAAACATTTTTAAAAATCCGGGCGCTCTCGTGTTCTCCTCACTCTGTGCACTTTGCTGTTGATGTATCAAAGCATTTAAAATGTTTCAAGCATTTTTTTTCTTTTTTTTTTTTTTTTTAATTTAAGGTGTTACTAAATGGTTATTTAGAAAATCCTGGGTTATAAACTGTACATATCTGTAATCTGTAAACTAGATAAAATTCTTATGGTGCATATTTTTTGGAGCTGATAGTACCTCAGGGTTTTAAGAACGTCCCTGAATCCTAAAAAAAATCTTTTAGGGTTTTCTGTTTTGGCCCAAAGCATGCACATCAAACCTTACACTACATCGGGCGTCAATTTAGCTTAAAAGTTGTCTTTTTCTGTATATAGTGATATAGAATTCTGCTGTTAGTTGTTGAAAGGAGTTCAGCTGGCATGATGAAATGTATGGGTTTATTATATGAACTTTTTTTTTTTTTTTTTTTAGAAAAGTGCAGTAGTTTTTAAACAAAGACTGTAGCCACTTCTTCACAATGATGTGAAGGCGGATTACAGACTTCAAAAACATTCTGTGCTTACATGAATTGCATTGTTCTGTTTTTTTATGTTTAGAATGCTGAAATGTTTTTGAGGCAAATAAAACAGTATTACATTTTTAAGCCTGTTCTTTACGAACATGGTATGATTAAGACATTTATCTTGGCTTCTATGAAAATTTTCATGATGGAAAGGGGTAATGAACAAAATATTGTATAGAACTTTTACCATCTTGTGTAGCCCAATCATCATCATCATCATCAGACACTATACCACCATGCCACACAGCCCTGACTTGCTGATGGGTACAGCAGTTTGTACATCTAGGCTACCGACACCAAACGTAACAGGATGTGTTCTTCTATTCAGAGAATGGCTTCTATTCACACCAAAGCAATGGACCTTGCAAATGTGCTCTAACAAGTAATTGTGGAACGGGGGAAATATAGCAGATGCTTTTTGAAAATACTAGGTAAACACATCTATGCAGATCAGAAGTCCATGCCAACATTACCTAGAGTTCATTAGTCAAAGAAATTGATTAGAAGAATGCCATAACAGCCAGGCTAACTTATCTGGGCTAGTTGGCCATGGCAGCCTCCCTGTTTTATCTAGTTTGCAGGCCTCCTGAAAATTTGCGGGATTAACACTGGCTTAATGTGCGCTGCCCTAATGGTTCCATAAAGGGCCTTGTTACCAAACCATAATTGATCGTACTTTGCCTATCCTGGCAGTGTAGCTCTTTATATTGAGAGCGATAAATACAGCACGGACATCAATATGTGTAAAAGGGCACAATCAACAAACAGTTCAATGTAGGTAAGGAAGGATCTAATTTGTGGTGTAGCCCCAGGCCTAGGACATGGAATCCAGTTTTGGGCCACATGCTTGTTCTGGAGTGGTGAAGATTCAGTCCTTGCCCAACATAGCATTATATATACTAGGCTAGTTTGTGACCGTTAGGGCCTTATTAGGTTTTTGCATTGGCTTTTTTTTTTGACACGTAGAACAGGTTTACACACACACAATTTTTTTTTTCCCCTCAAAGGTGTATTCTAATACAGTGGGGGTGATCATACATTTGACTGCATTTTTTGCTTACTCCATGTAAAACTTGCCTTCACATGATTGCTTTTAAAACCATGTATTTAATCCAGCCCTTTTACAACCCTTTACCTATTTTGGCTGACACTTTTTCCTCCTTGTTCATATAAATTCCTTTACACAGGGTTTGCTCCAAGAAGCATATTTTAAGGTTTCATGCCAATGATGAGCTTTAATTTAAACAAGCCATTGTGTGCTCTTGCCATTTTTACAACATACTCTACAAGTGGGAAATGACCCAAAGCAATGTCCAAAGACAAAATCAAATTTTTCTAAATGATGGGAGTACTTCTTTAAATCCTAGTGTCCTTTTATATTAGTAAATACATGAAGCAACTCATGCACTTTGCCTATATGCTGGCATTGACTGATATAAACCAGTCTCTGCTCTTGTGCAGGGTGGTTAGTCTTATCTTTACCTCCCTGTAGTTTTTTTTTTTTTTTGCTGGTAACCTATAGTGGGTGCACTCACTGGAGATCTGCAGAGCAATGATACCATTGCTACTTTTACAGGGTAAATATCTGGCCTTGAGATGGGATTTGTGCACCCAATTGTGTAGATATATTTACCCTGCCCTCTGTAGGTATGATCTTACTACTAGATTTTAAGAGATCTGGTTCTTGCAGACACATGAAGGTGATCAGAATTTCCCTACACATTTAGCAACCTCCATGTGCCCGTGGCTAGCTAATCCATACAAATGCGTCTGCAAAGAAATACACACAAGAAAATGGTTGAGTCAGATTGCAAAACCAGCAAATTCTGGTGTGTGTAAAGGTCTGTAATATACTTGGCCCATAACATGTAGTAATTGCCAAGGTGGAAAAAAGGACAAATGTTCTTGTTTTACAGTGGGGAGAACAGTTTGTAGTATATTAGTAACACATACGAGGTTATATGCTACATGCCATTGCAGATTATAGTGGTTCTTCTGTATAGGTTTAGTATTATTATTAATAAACAGTACAATCAGTTTAAAATCTAAGAGGTGGGGAAGCAGCATACAATATGAGGGGGGATATGGAATAGTGGTAAGTATTAAGGGGTTTAAGTGACAGAAGAAGGGCAGTTTGAAGAAATGGGTTTTGAGTGTTGTTTTAAATAAGGAGAACGTAGGTGCAAGCTGAATAGGATGGGAAAGACTATTCCAGAGAGTCGGGGCAGCTCTTGGAAAGGTCTTGGAGCCATGTGTGTGATAAGGTTATGAGTAAGGAAGTAATTATTAGGTCATTGGAGGAGCGGAGAGAGCAGCTAGGGGAGTATTTTTCAGGTTAGAAAGATAAATGGGACAAGAACTGTGGAGGGATTTGAAGGCAAAGCACGGGAGCTTGAATTTGTTTCTAAGGTGAAATGGCTTCATTCTTGC
>NC_092871.1:32225952-32232332 GCF_032062135.1 Pyxicephalus adspersus
CCACTATTCAGGAACAGTAGATGTTTACTGGAGCCACATAAAAGGTTTAAAGTGGTAAAGGATGCTAAATGAAATTGAAATGCAATCAATAAATGTATGGTGTATGGACATACGGTACATTTGATAGTGTATAACTGGCTAAGTATGAGGAACTGCATGCTACTATTTTGATTCATAAATTACTATGATTGTTATCCAATAACTAAAACAGGGAATCAGACATTCCAGGGTGGGAATCTTCCAGGTCTATGTGTTTCAACAGTAGTAATTGATTCCCACCATGGAATAGAACCCTAAATGTTTTGATTGTATGTCATAAAACAGGACTGGAAGGAAACCTCTGGTGGGCCCCAGTGGTGCGCCCCCAAAATGAGTTTTGCTTTGCGCCATAAAGTCACAAGACAGCTGCCCAGCTCCTTTGTGGGTCCTTTGCCCAGCTGCCTAACAAAAAATCACTGTGACTGTAAAGTTATGCATCCTTCTAACATCCTCTGGTGGGTGCCCAGTCTGACCCTGTGTACACATTTGATAACACACCATTGTTCCTTTTCCTATATTTAAATAAGTGATGGTACTCTGAACTAGTTTGAACGGGTGAATCCTAGTAATCCTTTTAGCATCATTTGCTTTAAACTGACTTAAGATAAGTGTGTATGGACATTCTTCAGTCTACCTGTGTCATTAGCTGTTAGCTTTGAATACCACTGGACAAACAAAACTGAATTGACTTCTGATTGGGGTCATTGAGCTCTCCATTGAGTGAGACTGTAATGTATATACATAGGATCTGGTTCATTTCTGGACCTATCCTTCTCACACTAAAGCTACATACACACTTCCAATTATTATCGTCGGAAAACGAACGACGAACGTTCCTGCACGATATATACGAACGATCGTATAGCACCGATCCTCCACATAGAGGTAACGACACGATCGTTCGTAGATATTGTACACACAATAGATACGATCGTTTAAGCGATAGAGGAACTATGTGCACGACAGGAAAGTGAACGGACGTTCGTTCATCACGCATGCTCTGACCATGGACGATCAACGAACGACCGTACACACGAACGATGTTCAACGATCGTCGTCCAATCCGATCCGTCGGTCCGGTCGTTCGTTTCCAGCGACTTTCCTCGTTCGTCGGCGTCGTTGGTTACTTTTTTACGAACGATTTTTTGCCCAATCGATCGTTCGTCGTTCGATTGGAACGATAAAAATTGGAAGTGTGTACGCACCTTAAGGCCAGGTACCTGTTATCATTAAAGAACATTATCAGATATCTTTGTTTATCTCTGATCACATGACAGCAGGTAGACCTGTTTGAAAGTTACAGGTGGAGGTAGTATGCAGGTTATATTAGGATTATATTTATAAAAAAAATCTTGCCATGAGAAAAAAAAACATGGGCTACTCTTGTGGATTTCCCAGTTTATATGCTATTACTCTGATTTATGAGTGATTAATGTGGAAAGTATGTAGATCAGGATAAAGTTCTGCATTCTGGCCTACATTTATAGAGCACAGCTATGAGATTTACTATTGTGCCCTGCGCCCCACCAGTTTCAAATCAAAAAAACTCAAGGCTGGTCACATGACCTGATAAATCAAATGTCAATCTCTCCTGCAATCCTAAAGCCCTTGCTGCTCAATTGAGTAGAAGTAGAGAGAACTCCATGGGGCTTTGCTCATCACAGATCATGGCCTGATTTTTATGAATGGAATAGGCCACACGTTGCACAGCAATGCTTGATTGAGAACTGTGTTTTTAGCATATTTCATATATGGACAATGTCATCCCCCTTGTTCTAAAATATGTGCAAAAGAAGTCACTATAGGAAATCCTGATGGCGAGTGCATGTCAAAGAACTCTTGCAGCTTACTTCCTATAATGTTTGCAAAGTACATCTATTCTATTAAATCTACATGGAATATATGGACATGAAATAATATTTGTATTACCAGACTAGAAGAACAACCCCACCCACTGTAAATTCTACCCACTTTAACTAAAACCCACACTCTCAGCCTACTGATTGGACATTGAAGGAGTACAATGATTATTTGTCTCTTCTTGTTAGCATATGTGCACGTCTGCATAACCTGGTTGGCTGGTCCTACCAAAAGGTTGGGGTACAGCAATTATTGTAATGTCTCTGCACAGCAGTACAGTATATGAATATGTGAGATTCAGGCCGTCATTAAACTATTACAAATAAATTAGTAATGTTTTAGTGTAAGTTGCTTGTTTACAGTGGTCCATGATTTTGAATGTACACATAATTACGATTTTAATAGAAAAATGTGCTCTGGTATAGTTTGTAAAAATTAATGAGGCTATGTGCTTGTGTGTACTAAAAATAGTATTCATTTATTTTAGAAAATGTAGTGGTTTGATTAACTTTTCTGCAGCTATAAGGGAACAAACAAAACATTTTCTTTCTAAAAACATAGTTTGAGGGGAAATGTTTGCAAATTTTCATAGCAGTAAAATGTATGTTCAAAAAAAGCAACATTGGTTCAGCCATCTACTTGTAGGATTCAAATCACCTGGAAAAAGGGGAAAATGAATACTTACCTTTACCACTGTCAGCCCATAGTAACCAAGCTCCATTTAAAAGAAATGTGCTTTTTTTGGTCTTCTGTAGTGCTTACCGATTCCTCCAACCAGGCCAAGTGTCATTGAGGGGCACAATATTACCATTGACATCAGCAAGAGAAACCAGGAAGTGCTGCAGGGAACCAAGAAGTCTTCCCTAACTAAATTTAACAGGTAATCTCTATTGAAATAGGTCTGTATTTAAGCAGTATAGGAAGCAGGAACCGTAGGTATTTTTACTTATGTCTATTTCTTATTAACTATTCTTATTAATGATACAGAAGTAAACATAGTCCAAGATATGGCCCACAAGCCAGAGCCTGGCATGCAAAGTGGTTTTCCTGGCCTGCGTTAAGTTGCATTTCGGCATCTAATACAAAGCAGCTCATAGCTTACTGCTGCAACATGTAAACAAAGCTGGCAAAAAATTAATTTATTACTCGTTTCTTGTGCTGAGTTCGAGAGAAATGATGAGAAGAGAAGCAAATGAGAGACTTCCTGTGCTCTGTTTACAATTAATAGTAGTGAGGTGTTGCATATCAAGTGCAGATCTATGCTAACAGGATAACACAGGCTCTCTCCACCTTCCCGGCCTAGCAAGGACATTGAACTAAGGAAGCTGGAGGAACAGCCAGTGATGCCAGGCTGGCCTGTGTGTGCAGGCAGGTGTGATGGTATGTATTTGAGTACATGTATGTGGTTGTGTGTTGTTGAAATGACCCATATGGGCTACTGCTGCACCATTGATCAAGTTGGTGAATTAAATTGTACGGGTGGTGTTCATTACGGAACAGGGCTGTCATCAGAAATTTCTGTGCCCCATACTAGGTAAACTTCCTGGGCTCCCCTTTCCCCACATTTAAAAGTTCCAGCACTGTCCAGATTTCTTTTGATAAGGGTCCAGTGCAGAAGAATCCTCCATACTACCAGTAATTTCTCCTGACCCTTACACAATGTACTTTATATAATCCTGACCTCTGAACTCTGTTCGCTGGGATGTTACTCATTTATCTGACCCTTTCACTCTATACCTATATAATTTATGACCTGTGCACTCAGTATGTTGCAAAAAACATGGCACATGCTATAAACCATATACCAGTTATTTTGGCCCCAGGAGGAAGCAGTGTTGCACATATAGTCCCACCCTAAAATGACTAAAGCCTCAAAAACATTACCCTACACTGAAACTGTAAGTAGAACTTAAAAACAGCTATTTGTTTATGTTTAGGTATATAAAATCTCTAGTATATAACACAACTTGAGATATAGATCTACTGTAACTTTAGTTTAAGAAGCCTTTTGTATATTCTAGCAGCAGGATGATTTTAGGGAAGATGTCTTTATATACAATAGAGTATTTTTTTATTTCTTTATATTTTGATATTTAATGCAGTTTAAATGAGAACAGTGTATTGGTAGAACACATAAATTAGTCGTCGTGTTTAGATAAGTATCTAGAGGCTCAGATTATTGGATCTTCATTGTTTTTTTCCATCTTCATCACTCCTGGTTAAAGGACAGATAATAGGTTCACTTGGGCACATTCACATTTTTTCCTTCAGTCTGAAATGAGACATTAAACAAATGCTGCAAAATGAGAAAAATACATATGGTGGATATTGCTTTCATGAATTGGGCCTTTAATAATTTACACTGGCAGCATAATACTTGGAATACAAATAATCTCACCCATATGCTGTGCTGACAAACATAAAACTGGAATAATCAAAGCCGTAATGGCAACACATCGAAAGAACACACATAAAACGCCTCTCTAAGCCTTTGGATGAATTAATATGTTCAGATTCCAGCTTCATGGATCCCTAGTGCCACCGCGTGAGTTGTAATTTGTTTTTAAACACTGGCTGCACGTGATCAAGCATTTAAAAATGAGAAAACAATAGATGGTGTAGCTGAATGAAGACACTTTATCTGCACATGTAAAGAAAGAAAAAGCAATAATGTAGTAAATGCAACCACATAGGCTACTCGACTGCTAATAGTAAACTATAATCCTACAATGCTCCATTGTGAGCAGCTCAGTGTTTGTTCTGAACACACAGCTACTTTTCAGATATATAAGGAGATGATGGGGAGGGGAAATGGGTTCATACTTACCAACCAATAAAAAGACTTTGGACACATCCAACATCCCCCGAACCTCTTCCCTTTCAGTTGTCTTGCAGGATTTATTAATAATTGCTTTCTCTATTCCTACTGCCCACACCATTGGTCCTTGTGCGCCCCTTCATTTTACGTTGACCCCCCTATTTAATCAATTGCCAAAATGTTTCATTTATTCCACACGACCCAAGTAACAGATGGTGGATAAGAATAAGATATAAATTTCCATATACATTGTTTTGAATAAATAATCACACTAATACATATTGCTTTGTATTTTACTTTTCTGTAGGCCCTAATACATACAAAAAGGAGGAATGTAAGGTTTGAGACACCATTAGAACACACGCTCAAGAAATGAGCACACCCCTGACTGTTCTATCAGGAAAAGTACGACAGAGGCAAAACAATGAGGCTTCAGTTCAAATGAGCTGGGCATGTGCATGGTGAAACAGTCATGCTGTTAGAATCTGGAAAGAACAAGGAGAGGGGAAGGGCAGCATGTACAACATGGCACTTATTACAGCTTAGAGAGCCTAGGGACCATTTTTTTTACTTTACCTTGCTCCTATCTCTCCATTGCTCTAAAATACCCGGTGTTACTTGGTAATAGGTATTGGTACAGATTTATAGTTGTAATTAGTTATAGTTGTAATTAGTTTTATTCTGTAGGCTCTATCAGCCTTCTTTTATCAGGATTCACACACTAGGGTGCATTTGGTAAAAACTGTGCCCAAAATGACTTCCTTGTGAACCAACTTTAGAATCTGTTACTACCTTCATTTTACAGCAAATGTGTATAAATTCATAAATGGATAGGTATGTAATTGCATGGATATGGAGGTATAATATTCTTATTTATCCAGATATTTTCCTGACAACAGAATCCATATGTAATGGTCTATATGGCTCTAAATGATAGATTAATAAACAAAAATACTGAATGGAAAATGCATTAGACTGGGTTCAGACTAACGCCAGGTCTACCACTATCAAATACAAGGTACTTGGGAGTAGTATAACTTGGTTTATCAGAATTTTGCAAAAGCCTAGCAGGGTGATTTCTGTTTTTCACAATGTGCAATAGAAATGTGCAATAGGAACCAATTCACATCCATGGACATGTACATGTATAAAACACTTGGCAACACTGCCATCCCTTACCACCTGTCAAATAAGGGATCATGAACAGTTCAGTTTGCTACAATGTTAACAAATTTTTAAAGCAGTTTTGAGCAGTTAAACCAAACTAAAGCTGCGTACACACTTCCAATTAGTATCGTTGGTAAACGAACGACGAACGATCCTGCACGATATCTTCGAACGATTGTATAGTACCGATCCTGTACATACAGATAACGACACGATCGTTGAAAGATATTGTACACACGATAGATGCGATCGTTTGAACGATACAGGAAGTGACGTGCACCACAGGAAGTGAATACTGTGTACGAATGATCGGATCAAACGAATGACATTCACCACACTGTTCCTTTCTCCCTATGTGCAATATGTCCTTCAAAGTGTTCTCAAGGAAGAAAGCAGCTCTTGCTTTGATGTGTCTGCTTGAAGAGGAGGACGTTGAGAAGAAGCGGCAAATGTGGTGTAAGGATTGGTTGTTGGACCGAGACAACATTTCACATGA
>NC_092871.1:32232865-32245445 GCF_032062135.1 Pyxicephalus adspersus
AAACTGTACTGATTTGGTGTACTGGAGGAAGGGTAGTGATGATACTCATATTGGTGACGTGGAGTGTGTACAGGTGAAGGGTAAGGCTGCGGGTGTGGATAGGGGTAGGAATAGGTATGGTATTGTGGGTTTAGTTGGTTCATCATCCCTTTGTTCACCAAATCTGTCATAATAATCTCCACAGCACCTGCTTGTTCTGGGCTCATCTGCCGCAGTTTTGACACGATATAGAATCCAAAGCCATCCAAGTGATCCTCTTTTTCATTTAATATGGACATGGCTTTTTTAAATGCTTCCTTTTTTTCCAGCTCCTGATGTTTCCTTTTCTGACCCCTTTTTTGGTTGGAACTTATTGGAGTAGATGTTGTGGCAGCAGGTGAGCTCTCTGCAGGTTCACTACAGGAGGAAGTCTGCAAGAAAAATAAATATAACATATAAACATAACATATTATTATGCATATAAAATCCTTCCTATGTTCTCCTTTCAGTTTACTAATACACCAGAGGAATGGCTGGCCATCGCTTCAGAATTTCAAGATTTATGGAACTTCCCAAATTGTGGAGGAGCAATTGATGGGAAGCATGTAAGAATTACCCCATCGGTAGACAGTGGATCGTATTAATATAACTATAATATATATATATACACACACACACACATACACACAATACAGCCAGTATCGAACGTTCGTTCATCGCGCATGCTCAGAACATGCACGATCACTGAACGACTGTACACATGATAGATGGTCAATGATGGTCGTCCAATCAGATTCGCCGGTCCAGTAGCTCATTTCCAATGACTATCCTCGTTCGTCGGCGTCGTTGGTTACTTTTTTTAAGAACTTATTATTACTAGATTTTTGGCCAATCGGTCGTTCGTCGTTCGTTCGTTGTTCATTTCCAACGATAAAAATTGGACATGTGTACGCAGCTTAAGTCTGAATTTACACAGAATAAAAGAAAAAGGCTCAGCAAGTAAATACGTTCAATGAAACCTCCACAAGAGAAACCAACAAATTGTTCTGTCATGATATTTTAAATGAGTTATGTTACTTTTTAAAAATTAAATTATGATATTGGAAAGAGATTAGTATTATATTAACTTTTAGTTGAATCCACTATCATCATTTAGGAGCAATAAATACTTGTCAATGTCTTTTCTGATACACTTTAATTCTCATTTAATATTTAGACATATCTGTAATGTGTTCATAATCTACTGTTGTTTAATATTACAAAATTGATTTTTCTTTTTAACTCTTTTCTATAGGTGGCTGTGCATTATTCAATGCATACATAACTAATGTGTAAGTGCTTGTCACTGTTTGGGAATGCTCACGGCTTTAAAAAAAACACATTAAATAAAGAATTGCCATTCCTAATCAATGTTCATTTGCTATATCAATCAAATATTGATTGAGAATGCCATATATTTTATAAGATTATTATTAGATTCCATGTTTTTATAAAACCTAATGTTGGGGCACAATGTTAGCTCAGTGGTTAGCACTCTGGCCTTTGGAGCATTGTGTTTATATGGCAAATTATTGATATTACATGCTACAATAGCAATTTCTAGTAATGCAACAATGAGCAATGAGCAAAAAGCACTTATCTATGCTTGTGCAACTGTTCTTTTTTTCCTCCTCATCTCCCATATTTTTGCTCACTTGCCTATATACACATTAGGATTTCATAAGTATCCAAGGCGTACAGGCTCAAAAAGATTCTTCTTTACTTCTTGGTTCTCCAAACTAGATGACAAGTTCTGGTCTTTATAAGCTAGCATGACCCCAAACTGATTGCCTTCTATTCCCTTTGTCTTTACTACTCTGAAATCTAACCCAGCTTCTGTGGAATTTTAAGTTGAATCTGTTGGTACAAAAAGCACCCTGCAAAAGAAGAAGCTTTACATTTGCCCTCCCTGACGTAAGGGCATACAAAGCTAATATCTGAGGAATGGTCAGCAGAACAGGTGAGTATTATGGTGTCAACAGGCTTTGGGCTTGTGTTGAAGGTTTGACATCAGCCTGAGATTGTTCTGAAAGCATTCCGAATTTATTGACAGGCCACTTGACCTCTCTCTTACCTGCATTTGACCTGCTTTAGAACAATTTTGCATTCCATACACTTGTATGTAATCTTGTTTGATGCATTTTTGTAGACTTGCTTTTTGGGAGCAGTAGTTCCCTATCTGCAAAATGTATCTTTGTGAGTTATAAATGTAGTATATGCAACATTTATTTTATCTGTGTTGCATATATTTTTTGTCCCTTGCTGTGTTTCATAGATAACTTACAAATAGTCTTAACTTTGCCTTCTTTTGTCTGTCAAGCTGTCAGATGTAGATTGTTTTTCAGTTTTGTATTACAAAGTTCAAGTAACCAACATCATTTCTCTGTGGTCTCCAAGGCTAGGACTACGGGATATATTTAATCTAAGAGATTTAACCATTTGTTGAGAACCATTTTAGGTGGAAAAAACAATTGCAGACAAGCCAGTTTATTTAAGATAGAAAAGTGTTTAAAGTTTCGCCTGTTAAACTGTTTTCGGCCTCTCACCATTTTGTAATTTTTAATTGTTATGCACTGGGTAGTGCAAAAGCAGCCAATATAAAGGAACTTCTGGATATGTGTTGAGGAGTTATATCATTCTAATCCGGCCAATAAAAAACCCCAAACCTGGAGATTAAATGAAAATGTCAGCAATAAAACAATTAGGGCAGAGCACTGGAGATGGCACTTTGGTTGGTTAGGCCCATTGCACACTTGCAGGGGGAAACCATGCAGTTACTGGTTCCAGGTGAATAGCAAACAGGAGAGGCAAACCATACCGCAGGTTACAGCATTTCCCCTTATGGTTGCAATGTGGTTATTGCTCTAGAGCAGGGGTGTCAACTCAAATACACAGTGGGCCAAAATTAAAAACTTAGACAATGTCGCAGGTCAGATTTGAAACTGAAATACACTACTACAATTCCCTGCGTCAAGAAAACAGTCCAATGCGGGGCTTAATGTTATGAGTGTCTGGAACTCCCTCTTCACTAAAATATCACCGCTACTACAGTTCCCGGCGTCTATAAAACAGTCCTATGCCGGGCCACGCAAAGGCAGAGAGGCCGCTGGTCTATAAACATGAGTGATGCCGCTACTATGATTCCTGGCATTACTTGCGTCTTTAAAACCGTCCAATGCTGGGCCACGCAAAGGCAGAGAGGCCACTGGTCTATAGATGTGAGTAATGCCGCTACTACAATTCCCGACATTACTTGCGTCTATAAAACAGTCCAATGCCGGGCCGCGCATAGACAGAAAGGCTGCTGGTCTATAGACGTGAGTGATGCTGCTACTACGATTCCCGGCATTACTTGCGTCAATAAAACAGTCCAATGCCGGGCCGCGCATAGACAGAAAGGCTGCTGGTCTATAGACGTGAGTGATGCCGCTACTACGATTCCTGGCATTACTTGCGTCAATAAAACAGTCCAATGCCGGGCCACGCATAGACAGAAAGGCTGCTGGTCTATAGATGTGAGTGATACCGCTACTACGATTCCCGGCATTACTTGCGTCTATAAAACAGTCCACTGTGGGGCCACGCATAGGCAGAGAGGCGGGTGGTCTATAGACACGAGTGATGCCGCTACTACAATTCCCTGCGTCCAATGCCGGGCCATGCATAGGCAGAGAGGCCGCTGGTCTATAGACGCAAGTGATGTCGGGAATTGTAGTAGTGGCGCTATTTCAATGCAGCGGCGGGCCAGCTGCAATTCATATTTAGCATTCCTTTGGGGGCCAAAAAAGTTGTGGGCCAGTTTGGCCTGCGGGCCAGGGTTTGCCACCCCTGTTCTAGAGGACAAGAGGCAACCATGTGGCCAGAAGCAACTTTTCGCATCCAGAAACTGTGCCACAATCCACCGCAACTGCATCTCTGAGCAAACACATGCACACAATCATTTATAATTGTTTCCATTGTGTTGAATAGGTTTGGAGCCTACAGTAAAACTTTGCAGTCAGTTGCAAGTCTAAAATGGCCCTAATTCTGTCATAATGTGCAATTTTTCTGTGCATATTTGTAAAAATCTGGAATCAGACAGTGGAGTTAAATTTTATCCACAACCCTTAGGGCAGATTTGTCAATAACTGTACACTTTGCAGTATAGAAAGTCTACAAAATAGAGACCTGTTGTGTTTCCAAAAGATTGATTGATGCCCGAACTTGCGTAATCTTACTGCATGCTTTTAACACTGTGTTAGAAATCAGTAAATTCAATATCTTTGAAATGAGCTGAAGTCTATTTTCTCATCAGGAAGCTCTTTTTATCTCTGTTTGTCAGGCTTCAAATACATTTTAAGCTCTTTATGAATTACTTAGGAATTACATAGATTTAAGCAAGCACTATGTGTATGTTAGTTTTCATATATAAGCTGCAGATTTCTTCCCCTCTCAGCTGCAGTAAAGATGCTTATTTTTAGCATGTGTTAAGAGTACTAACTGTCCCTTGGAATGGAGCTGTTTACCAACTGCACAGTCACTGAATGTTAAAGGCCATCAAAGCCTATGGTAATGCAGCTCCGCCACCTAGCGGTAAGAAGCACACAATACTACTTCATATTACACTGCCTGTCAAATATTGTGCCTTCTACAGAGTCCTATTTTATTCATTTAGTTTTCCTATTTCAGAAAAAGAAATCCAGTGTTTATACAACACACACTACTCTATAATTTTTCATGAATACTGCTTATTTCATAGATGTTAAAATTGGCTTAGGATCTGCTGATCAATGACAATTGTATTGGGACTTTGCATGCTGTAGGACTTTAGTTTGACCAATTTATTACTCTACTAACCTTAACCTCTATCCTCTGTGTGTTGTACTTTTATAAAAAAAAACAAACAATTCTGCTGTCACCCCATTCGGAATATTCTGGATACAAACAGACACTCCTATGGGGTTGAGTGCTACGGAAATAATAAAAGTCGCTGCATTAGTAGTAGTAATAAATGCTTGTGATTCAAAAGAAATATCAAATGCCTCTGCAACAGTTAGTAGTGATATATCGTGTACAATGCACACAATCTTCACATTATATGCAGCTGCAGAGGAAAGTAGATTGTAAGTTCTTCTGGGTAGGGTCCTCTCCTCCCGTGTCACTGTCCGTGTCTTTCTGTTATTTGCTACCCCTATGTAATGCACTGTGCTGCATAATATGTTGGCGCTATATAAAACACGTTTATTAATAATAATAATAATAATAATAATTAATAATAATAATAATAATAATAATATTATAATAATAAAAGAGGGAAGCTCCTGGGGGCTTTTAACAATTATTATTATTAAACAGGGTTTATATAGCGCTAACATATTATGCATGGCCGTACATCAAATAGGGGTGCAAATGATAGACAGATACAGACAGGACCCTGCCCCAAAAAGCGTACAATGTATGTGGGGGGGCTGGGCCATTGCTCAATGGTAAACCACCATCTGATTCACTAAGAGAGAAGAGCACAGACTAGAAAACGCCCTCCAAAATGGGAACATGTCGAGCAAAGTTTCGGTGATAACAATGGTATATCAGAGAATTTCCTCCTTTAAGAAGAATAGAGTTCCACATGGTTTAGCATTGGAATGATGCTTCCTTTATATAGAATGGTGGAAAAGAGACATTGCACCTAATGGAGGATTCCAGCACTTAGTTGTGCATCAATAACCCCTCCTGTGGCAGAAAATGGAGTATGTGTAAAGGTGCCCAATGACATAAAACAAGATAGTTTTGTTGCTTGCCCTGGCTACTCACTAAACAAATTTTCAGAGTCAGGCAATGACAATGACAATGGACCTGTAAGGGCTCCAGAAGGTAACTAGTACAAGAATGGGGTCTGGACAGCACCATCATGGAACACACGGTTCAGGTCACTTCTCAAAGCTCCTATACTAATAAATCAGATAATTACCCAAATGAGGGGCCTATATGACACCTTCCCATTCTTTCTCCTCTGCATTTTTTCCCGTAGGATTGTTCTATTCTCTTCATTGCCTGTTCTTGCTGCCAGTGGTTATCTCCATTTAATTCCTATATATTTGGAAGTACACTTGGTAAAAGATGGCAGCCATTGTTCGATGTCCTGGCAGTGCCATGTAAGCAAAGAAGAAATATCAAATATTATAGCAGGACTAGTGGCTTCACATGTTTGAATAGAAACAGATGTATTTTAATATGCATATCTACAAAGTGATTGTAAACATTTAAATAGTGTATTTGCAGATGTTGTTAATAAATATTTAGAGTCAGCTAAAAGAGATCTGTACTCCTATTTCATTGTTCATCTGCCTATACTTCCTCTTTCAACCAAAAAGGAAGATCACATCTAATTCTGGGGCTCCAGTTATTTTACGATGGTCAGTTGTCCCAATTTCTGTAATCCTTACCCATCATTATGGCGCAGGGTTAGATCTTCCGTCCCATTGTTTATTGGAAAGCTCACTTCCTATCTCAGAGACATTGGTGACTGCATGTGAGCTAATCTCTACAAATGTTTTTATGGTGACAATGGGTTAAAATCTTGTTCAACTTTATATTGCTGGTCATCACCATTTTACTTTCTGGTAGAAGTGTACTCAACATCTCCTGATTTATCACTCTTCCATTTCCCAATGTCATTGACAAAGATACGCTGATATCATCTAGTCTTTGCATGTCTTATATTATGCCCTCCTGAGATCTGGGAATTTCTGTTTTATAAAGTATTTTATTATTATAAAGTTTATATATTTATATATATATATATATATATATAAATAGCCACGTGTGTGGATAAAGAGAATAAAAACTATGTTTGTGCAACTGTCAGGTTGAGAAAAAATTCCCTTCTTAAGTCTTGAAGCAGAACAAAGGTCTCTTCTCTCAATCACTGGTTCTGAGAATCTTCTGGTCCTTTTGCAGTCCTTTTTCTGGGTTCAGAACCTTTTGCAATGTTGATTGGCCATTACAGAATAATGTAACTTCTATGCATGCTTGTAGCAGCCAGTTATGCTGAGATTGTACACTGAGATGAACACGTGCACATGTGTATGTACAGCGCTGCGTAATATGCTGGTGCTATATAAATACTGTTTAATATTAATAATAATTTGTACAGTGTACATTGTACATAAAGTTGCAAAGCAGGCAGGTAAGTTTATTACAGAAGAGACATAGCCTGCCCCTTTTACAATAAAGAGCTACCTACTCAGTTTCTAGTTTAATGTCGGAAATTTCTTTAAAAACCACTCTGCTAATACTTCAGGTTCAAGAAAACAAATTCTCTTGTGTGGATAAAGGTAAGGAAAACTACTATTTAAATCACACCCTATACATTTAACCTTTGCATGCCGGGCTATCCCCACTGAAAGTGAAAGGTTACCATGGAACTTGATCCTGAATTTAGCTTTAACACAAGTTTACATCTAATATGCAGAGATGGCATAAAGGAACTTAGATGTGATATCTTTTCACAGGTACTTGACATATATAAAATATATATATATATATATATATATATATATATATATATATATATATATATATATATATATATATTATAGGTTTAGAATACCAATTAATATGCTATTAAAGCAAGGAGAGTTTTTGTAAGCTGCCATTCCTTTTTTATTTCAGTTTGCCTGCTTGGTGTTCTGATCTTCTGCCATTAATACCTATGACTGACCCAAAATGAGAATACAGCTCAGGTAGGTGTTCAGTTGTCACAGAGTTATCTGCATGCTTGTTTCAGGCATACCTGATTCTACTGAGACCAAATGATCAGCATTACATCTGGACAATCGGCCTTCTATAGAAGCAGTTTAGTAAAGGCAGTTTATACTATCAGTCAGCATAGGTACACTATAATGATATTAAGACCTATTTAATGTACAGCTCTGCGTAATATGTTGGCACTATATAAATCCTTTTTAATATTAATATTAATAATAATAAAGACCTATGCATAAAGAGTTTTTAAATTACTCATGCATTTTTACAAGCTGCCAGCAGAGGACAGTGGTAAACTCACAATACTGAGAACAGAAATGTCATCCTATTTATATATATATTTATATTCTTATGATTCCCATTGTCTTCTCAAATGGTGGGCTTGCTCAGCCACTCTCCATTTACACCCAATCTGTCAGGTGGTCATGAAAACTGAAGAATATTTAATACAGTTTGAAGTTCCAGAGCTGTGCAAAAGCATATTTAAATAAGGACAATGAAAACAATACCTTACCATATTCTAGACAATTGATAAATATAATAAGATTTTTTTCTGCATTTTCACTTATTTTTTAATAGGGACTATACTATAGTGTCAGTGTTATAGACAATGCTTATAGCCATATTCCTTGTTTGAATTTTATATTCATAGGAGAGGTAAGATGCCAACCTACTGGTATGCATGTATCTCTCCAAATAGATCTTTCTACTCCCCCCACTATCACTTCCTCTCACTCTTCTCTCACACTTCCTCTCACTCAATTCTTATGATTGCTTTACTTTTTTAAATTGTCTGCTGTAGGGCTGTACACTTCACTGTTACCTATTTTCTTACTGAAACAATATCTTTCAACAAGTCTCTATATTCAAGTATACATCAGTGCAGTAGCTGGCTGTGTCATTATTGTTACATAATAGTAGACAGCGGGGTCCATTTATAAATCAACATATCTGGGTAACCTAGGGTACAAAATGTAGGCATCATTATTAACATTTAAAAAAATAATCAACAGAAATGTCAATAAATTAAAAGTGAATACACACATTTAGGCGCTGTTATTTAAAATTTTTCTCTCAAAAAATATTTATTCATTATTGTTGGCCACCAGTAGATGGCACTGTGTCCTCATGTAAAGTGGTACAAACAGCTTGCCTTTACAGCCCTTATCTGTCAAACCAGAGAAAAATGCTGTTCCAGAATAAGTCACTAGGTGTCACCTGAGTAAAAACCAAGATTCTCTTTCTAATGGCATTTAGAAGGCAAAAAAACTCGAGTTTATACTCGATTATATGTGGTAATTATCCAAGAGCAGTAAACTTCTTTGAGTTAATTTTAAAAAAAAAATTCCATTTAGTGCTCCTAAATAACTGGGATGTGTTCTGGCATCCAACTCTGTTTGTGGACAGAGTAAGAGAGGTTGCAGAATATAAATGGATAGGGGGTGATCAGATTTTTTTTAAGAATCGGAAAATGAATAACATCACGTAATCAAAAAGAGATAAGTGGAGTAAAATTTTCATTGTCACACAAAAAGATGATTCATTATGAAGGCCAATTCTAAAAAAAAACAGATCTCCCTCATGTTTATGGAAATTGTTATTATGCTCAATGTCCATTTAAGCTGCTCACTGGCATTTCAGCTGCTCACTGGTGTGTGAATTCAATATTCACTACCCCACAAAAGATACAACAGGTTAAAATAAATCTCATTTAAGTGAGAATAACAAATATGTATTTGGGTGTTTTTGTCAGGCTGCTTATAAGTGCTTATGTTTTTCTCCCAATTCCAGAGCAGGAATAATGAATGACCCTAGAGACGGGCACCTTGATGTACAGCAGGAGTCCACATCAAATACAGGAGATGGTTAATTATCCTTCTTTAATTTAATGCAGAGTTTCAACTTCAGACAGCTACACCATGTTAGATATGATGATGATTTTTGATGTATGTATAGGAAAGGAAAAAGCAACAGCACAGCTTGAAGCAAACAATTCCTATGATTTTTTTCTGTAATATTAATAATAAAAAATATTTCACTTTAAGTCAATGCTTACATTCCTACTTCTAAGGAGACACAGATAGTTATTGATTGGTTTTCGGGTGTGATATATTTTACATTATTTATGGATACTCTGTTAAAAAGTCAAAGTATGTAGAGATGCCTTGGCATGCTTGCAGCAGCCTCAGCAGGTGGCAGAGAAAGACGCTCATATGATGTCATATGCATTAACGTCTCCCGCTCAAACAACATGCACGTCTAGTGCTGCCCATCCTGGACCCCACTGTCCAACCCTCCAACAGGTATAGCTGACTTGTTATATTGCATATAATGCATATTCAAATAATTAAGGGAGCAACATTATATATGTATGAATTCACAACTAAATATCAAAGCCAGCAAACTATGTTAATTCTGCAAACCATACCATTATTCAAGGCTGTCCAAAAGAGACATCACTGGTGAATACAATGCATATACATTTAAAGAAACATCTAAATATAATGTGAATTACAATACTAACCAAATTATCACAATAGTGATCTACATTCATTAAAAAAATATGCAAATATTAATATTACATACTAAAACTTGCCAACTAAAAAGCAAGAACAGAAAAGATAAATCGAAAAAAAGAAGGAGTCATAGCTTTAAAGCAAGTTAAGGTTTAAAACAGTATATTTTACTTTCAAGGGACATGTTGCTCTTAGTAAATAAATCCATCTAGTTTTTTCCCTGTAATAAATTGGAGTCAATGGGCCTGATTTATTAAAGCTCTCCAAGGCTGGAGAATATACACTTTCATCAGCGAAGTTGGTTGATCCAGCAAACCTGGAATGGATTTTTTCAGTCATTTGCTATTTGCTAGCAATTGTTCTGAATCCGGGACCTAATCCATTCCAGGTTTCCTGGATCACTGATGAAAGTATATCCTCTCCAGTCTTGGAGAGCTTTAATAAATCAGGGCCAATTTCTCTATCCCCTGTTCCTATGTACCAAAGAAGGCAGTTTGCTCTCCTACTCCTAGGAGTGTCCTACTCTCAAAAAAATACAGATATTTCAGTCTAATACCTCTTGCTATTTAGCAAAAAGCCAGTTTGCTACAAAAAAATTTCTGTCCTACTCTAAAAAAATACAGATATTTCAGCTACTGCCATACAGCATTGTGCTCCCTTCCGTGACCCGATGGCCTGTGCCCAGCGGCAGTGGAATATACCAAACAAGCATTACTTCTCGCGCAGAGCTGTAATGTAATAGATAACTTCTCCTGGGCATTCGCATTCTCGGTGTCTAGCCAAATCCACGTCACCATGGACAGCTGGAAAACCAGGCATGGAGTGGGACGCTACCTGTCCTTCACTGCTCACTGGGTGGCCTTACATAGCTCAGTGGGCGGTAGTCTGCAAGAGGCATTACAGCATCTGGTAACCCAGCGAAAGAGGTGTGGTGGGAGAGCATGGGCCACCCAGTCCTCTCCCTCTTCCTCCTCCTCCTGCAATCCTTCTACCGTCAACCCCTCTCTTTTCGACACTCCTCCCAAAAGGCCAGCTGTGGAGGGCACTGTGGTTAAGCGGGCACGTCACTACGGCTCCCACAAGCACACACGTTGCCAGGCAGTGCTGAAACTGGTGTGCTTGTGGGAGAAAATTCACACCGCCAGAGAACTCTTGTCTGCTTTGCACAGAGAGGTGGAGGCTTGGCTGAAGCCCGCCCAGCTCCCAACAGGCTACGTAGTGTGCGACAATGGGGCCAACCTTGTGGCCTCACTTTGCATGGGCCGCATAACACACGTGCCCTGCTTTGCAGACATACTGAACCTGGTGGTGCAGAAGTTCCTCCACACGTACCCAGGACTGCAGGACTTACTGAGACAGGCTCACTGCAGCCATATACGCCGATCCCCTACTGCCGTTGCGGTGCAAGATCCAGTGCCAACATAGGCAGCCACTGCATAGACTCATTTGTAGCCATCCGCCATTATTTGGTCAGCGTGGTGCATGGAGGCAGCGGAGCCCTTGGTACAGCCACACAACTGAGCTATTTTACCAGTGACCTGTGGCTGCAGATGGAGACGCTGTGCAAGGTACTGGCCCCCTTTGAGCAGGCCACAAACGTTGTGAGTCGGGAGCTGTCAGGCTGGAATGACATCATACCTATCATGTTTCTGCTTGATAATGCCCTGTGTGGCCTAATGGAAAGTGGCAATGGGAGAGGAGGGGAAGAAATAGGGGGGAGGATGAGGGTGACGTCAGCACAGTCAGCATCAGGAGGAGCAAGAAGGGACACTGGCCAGCATTAGAAATTTCAAGAGTAGGAGGAGGAGGAAGATGATGATGATGAGGGAGACCATGTTGGGGCTGCCGGACAGGACCCGTCCAACCCGCATTTGTGCTGTCACGCCCCAGGCATTGTGTGGGCGATGGAACAACAGGAACTGCTGCAGCTTGAAGAGGAGGAGGTGGGTGATGAGGAGGAAGATGTTTTGGCGCCTACTGAGGGACAGGAGGAGGATGAGCCCAGGGAACCCCTCTTTCATATGTGTCCACATGTTGGTATGCCTGTGGAGGGACCCCTGCATTTGCAGTATCAAAAACCGGGATGATTACTGGCTGGCCACCCTTCTGGATCACCACTACAAAGACAAAATGTCACAGTTTCTACCCAACCTGGCGCAGGAGAAAGAAAAGGTGACCTGTCTGAGCAGAATACCATGCGACCGGCTGTGTGAGGAGTTCCGCACACTACATTCCACACAGGGAGCTCAGGCAGACACTGCCCCTGATTCATCAAGCAGAATCGGATTATCGCTCGCGCATTC
>NC_092871.1:32249021-32316573 GCF_032062135.1 Pyxicephalus adspersus
CCTGTAGTAGCGGCAGCAGCAGTAGTGGCAGCAGGCCGAACACATCCAAAAGTGTAGGCTAAGGCAGGGGGGATTTTCTGGATGCCTGGCGAAACCTGATGCGGCCACCTCAAACAAGAGAAGTGCAGGGGCATGACCATCGAGAACGGATGAAGTCCATGGTGCACGAATACGTTGGCTCATTTCTGGCTGGTGGTGGTGGTGTTGATGACAGCAGTTATGGATGCCTGTCCTGACAGTAGTGACGCCATTAATTTTTGGGTCAACAGGCTTGAAATCTGACCGCAGTTGGCACAGTATGCCATCAAGCTTCTTTTGTGCCCGGCCTCCAGTGTTCTGTCCAAAAGAACCTTTAGAGCCGCTGGCGGAGTGATCCCCACTGCAGATGCCACTGATTGACTGACACAAGTACTCACTGGCCAACCAAGATGCCTCTGTGAACCCACACTGCTCCTGTGCTGAGTCTGTGGCTGCGTTTTACCAACACTCTGTCAGCTGAGCCTGCCTCGGTTGAATTTTTCTGTTAGTTATCGCAACGTCCAGGGGTGGCATTCATCGCCAATGTCATGCTTGCCATTGTGCCAGCTATCAATATATTTTACATTTCTGCTGCTTCCGGGAGGCTGACAAACTGCAGATGAAAACCCCAGTACTGCCACACTGATAGGTACCAATGCCTTTGCCTAATTTTTCAGCTAAGTATTGTAAGATTGAGGGTTGGCATTCATGTCATCAACTTCATGATGCAAACTAGCAACACTTCTGGGTGGCATTGACGATGTACTACACCAAGCTCAAGATGCCAGTTACCAATACGATCCCCACTCTGTCTCAGGGCCCACTGCCTCTTCCCACTGCTGCTGCTGCTGCCTGTCAGTACTCTATTCACTAAAATTGTATTACAAATTGTATTATTCTGGGTGGGTGGCATTGTCAATGCACTACACCCAGCTCTAGATGCCAGTTACTAATGCGGCCCATCACAGGACCCACTGCCTCCTCCTGCTACTGCTGCCGCCTGTCAGTATTCCATTTACAAAAATTGAATTACACACTTCTGGGTAGCATAGACGATGCACTACACCCAGCTCTCCATGACACTTACCAACACAGTGCTACTGCTCTCGCTGACCCACACTCCATCTCTGGTCCTCCATCCTTTTGACTAATGTCACTGCACTACTTGTCCACAACTTTATGGGTGGTATTCCTAACACATGTCATCCAGGTCATGATGCTAGCTAGCAATTATTATTATTAATAAACAGTTTTTATATAGCGTAAACAAACTATGCAGCTATATAAATTAAATAGGGGTGTGTACACTAAATGGCAACGTGTTTTCCTGCTGTTTTAACAGCAGAGACTGCTACTAGTGGGTTAAGTTCACCCTTTCTCAATGTCATAATGTTTATGCTGCCTTCTGGATGCTGTTCATCACGCAAAAATGCTATTTGCCTGCTGTCCTTTTGCCTGCCATTTTCTGGAAAACCACAAAGTCTTTTGGAGCTTTTGTATTTGTCCCTTATTGCCACTGTTCTCCCACACATACCTAGCAAATTTGGTGGTTCTAACATGTATAGGGGCTTTGCTATTATTGTTTAAAGTTTGCCTATTGACTTTAATGGAATGCGGAAAATCAGGTTGCTGAAATTTCGTGGACTCATCAGAAGTACGAGGAATGTCAGAGGCCTTCTCGCTCACCCCTAGTTATAACCCCATAATTTCTGTTTGAGATTGCTTGCAATGTGTACTACATACAACTATAGGTTCAGGAAGAAGGTTTTATTCATTGCTGAAGATGCAAAATTTGTATTACACTTGCTTCCATGCACACACACACACACAAAAAAAAAATACCTGTTAATGTTTTTGACACTTTACTAACTTGTCAGAAATGCCGTTTAAATGGATTTCTAGTGAATTGCATAAAATCTAACACCTCCATGTATACATGTTTTTTATTGCTGGTTTTGAAAGCATACCTAAACTCAGAATTTTTACGTTACATAAAAGGGTAGACAACCCTGTTAGTATTATTTTTAAGTGCCTATGCGAATCAAGAATAATTGGGAGCACAGAGCCTCCCGGGATACCTACATCACGCATCCTGGGAGGCTCTTGGCTGCTCCTTCTGCGCATACAGAAGAAGCCCTTTCATCAATAGGAAAAAAATTGACAGTCTAATGCATGCGTAGTGAGATCGGCAAGTTTTTTCCCAATCCACGTCACCTGATCTCGTGCCTAGCAATGTGAGATCAGGTGATGTAGATAAGAGAACGCAGAGGAAGAGAGGATAAGATGTGGTGTCGAAGACAGATACCGGGATGACACGGAACTTGATGAAAGAAACCTCCTGACAGATAGACTGATCTGCGGGATTGAAGGTAAATGTGATTTTTTTGTTTTGTTTACTTACGCTTTAAGGTTATCAGTCAAGGCAAAGGACAACAAAATGAAGCTGTTGCTTCTAAAATAACTTTGTTACTACATTGGATGGACTAATTAGCAAATTTATACTTTTAAGCTTATTTAATTATGCTTGGAATTGTATATTACAGGTTGACATTCCAATCCGGAAGCCTCCGGACC
Organism: Pyxicephalus adspersus; assembly: GCF_032062135.1. NCBI lineage: Eukaryota > Metazoa > Chordata > Amphibia > Anura > Pyxicephalidae > Pyxicephalus > Pyxicephalus adspersus. The sequence continues at coordinate 32,251,614 of NC_092871.1, forward strand.
TAAAGGGTGCCGGATTTTTGAAAATTCCAGATATTTTATGGTTATATATGCTGTATATATTTAAAAGAAAATGACTTCCTATACAGCCCTTACAATGGATGCAAAATCTATAATGGGGCTATACAGCAGCAAATAAATGTCACGGCTCCACAAGGCAAAGTGGTGGACCCACTGTGTCACCCACCCTGTTGGTGGAAACGTGCACGGGGAGCAGGGTCTACGCAGTAGCTTGGTCTTCTTCGGCAAGCTACTGCCAGTTTACGGCCCCTGTGCCCGCCAAGGCAGGTGACTGCCAACAAGCAGGGACTGAAGCCTAGTACAAAAGGAAAATCTAGGAGGGTAGTCAGACAAGCCAAAAGTCAGTACGGGCAGCAAACAAGGATTGTCAGGAAACAGGCAAGAGGTCGGGATGGGCAGCAAGCAGGAGTAGTCAGGAACGAGCTGGGGTTGGTACATGGAGAATCAGGAACAATAGAGATAAACAACAGTAACCTGGTAGCAGAGCCAATGGAACTCCTTGTTCAGGCAACTTCCTGTTGCAAGGTCACTTCCTTAAGAAGGGAAGATTTTGGTGGATCAAGTGAGCAGCAGACATCAATCCCACCAGTAGAGGGAGTGCTGTTGCTGGGATGGTCCCACGTGTTATTTAGATGTTGGCCAGCAGAGGGAGTGCGTTTGCGGAATACACTGGGGCAAGGCAGCAGCTGACTTGGAGCAGGAAGTAAACAGATTGTTGGATCCAGAGGCAGAGAGCAAGAAGGAGGCACGGGTGACCTGGACTCTGTGACAATAAATGAGAAGGAATGAGCAGGAAAGCTCGTGCTAACAAGACCCAACAGCTGATTCTGGAGTACAGCGCCATCAAAACATAAACAGTACCTTCAAAAAACAGTGTAAATTTGAAAATGCGCTCTAAAATCCATGCTGGAAATCTGAAGGAACCGGATTATCGATGGCCGGAAATTTTGAATGTCAACCTGTATATCATTTAGATTGTGCCTTAGGCATTCCCAGACCTATTGCTACTTACATTGAAGTTGCTTTATGAAAGAATCTACCCAGATGATATTTAGCTTTTCTTGACAACTTCAAAATATAGTCAATCTTTTTGACCCAAAAGAACCCTAACAAATGTTTCCAGATCTTGGAAGAACCCTTGTCAATCCCTATTATTGAATTCCTATGCCTTTGACTATTTGCAAGCATACACCCTCTCTTTTGCCAGACCTGGGGTGCTTTTGAATAGATCACTGTAACAAGTGATTGTGGGTGTTCTTAAATATTTGGAGCTACTAATGTAGGATTTTTTATTATGATGTGTGAGAACAGTCACCTTTATTTTGCATCCTGGTTTAATCCAATCTTGCAGTAAAAAAGGAACGAAAAATAGGAGACGCAGAGCAACATTTAGAACAAAAAGAAAGAATAAATTAATTACCATGAGCAAAATTAGACAATATTGTAACATAATCACAGATAAAATGTTATTTATACCAGTAGCTGTCCTTTAATTGTAGTAGTGAGCTCAAACCCTTTCTAAATTATATGAGCAATGAATTTGTAGAACTATGCAGAAAGTTCTCTATGTACAGCAATTAGTCTGGCAATAAAGAAGCAGATGTCCATATAAAAGACAGGGACACTGTAATTAAAACCTGTCTATTAAGAATAAATAAAATGCTTTGGCTGCATTTCTTCTTAAAATGTACTGGCCTATTAACTCACACACTCTCTAGCTATAAACATAATTTTACTAAAATTTACAGCAAACAAAATTAAAGTTTTCTTTTCAGAGAATCTTAAATAAGGCCTGATCCCAATGTCAATTAAGTTTTAATTTTGATTTCACAAGAAAAAGACAATTTATAAAAATGAAAATATTGCTAAAAGGACTGATATTGTGTCTATATATGATTTAAATTTTATGCAAAATGATATTGATGATGATGATGATGAAAAAGGCTTGAAGAAACTTTTCTGGGCTCCTATCCATGAAAAATAAGATAACCTGTCAAAACAAAGTAAGCACATTTGTACATTTCTTTACATCCTCACTAAGCAGCCAGAGGAGTTTCTAAAACAAGCATTGGTATTAAACATGAGCAGAATTAAGCTTGATAAAAAGAAATTGTGAGCAGGTAGGTTCATTATTGCAGATGACACAGGTGATGCCCCTTCTGCAATAAAATAAACTTACCTGCCTGATTCCAGGTATCCCAGCATACCCCAGGCTGCCAGTAGTCCTGTCAGAAAACACATCACCTGATCTTGTACATGCACAGTGTAAGTTCAGGCAACGTCATCAGGAAACAAGAAGAAAAAAAGAGGAAAAAAGAAGGAAAATGGTGACGTAAGACATAACAAGAAGTGCAGGATTTGTTGGGTGCTGTAAGAGAATAGAACAAAGGCTTTCAGCAAAAAAAGTAAGTATAATGTAAATGCAAATTCTGATTTATTCAAGTTTAATTTCACTTTAATATGATGAATTAAAGAAGAGATCCTTGATATATATCTGAAAAAGATGGGATTTACATAAGACAAGATATGACTTTTCTAAAACTGTACTATAATACAGCCCCACAGATTTAGATTGCCACATCTAATTCCTTTAAAGATAGTAGTGACTAGAAACAAAATGTGCATAAAGCAGCAATTTAAACTAATGGTATTAATGTGTATTTGTGTAGTTTTTGGAAAGTTGTTTTACAAAAAGGAATATCTCAGATGAGTTTAAATAATAATAAATAAGCCTGCTGCAATCCTATTCAAACAAGAGTAAAAGCAGAAATGCAAATTTAGAATCTAAACAGGACATAAAATATTGCCAAGGCATTATATAGTACTTTTATGTCCTTTGAAGTTTAGACCAGTGATCCCCGAACGGTGGTCTGCGAGAAAATTCTGGTGGTCCACAGCTCTGGCCGGTGCACCCCCCAGCGGGGACAGGAAAAGGACCTCGCTGGGTCAGAGACGCGTACCATGTCTCCCTTACAGATTGTAGGCTCAAGGCGGTGGGCAGGTTGTGTCTCTGGACACAACCCGCCCAGTCTCCTGTCACAGACCTGAGATGGGAGAATGGGTGCGTTCTGGCATCATGGGGGAAGTTTCTTACCCTTTGAGTGACACACAGGTCCAGAGCCTGTGCATTAAGTGGTCCGAAGAAGTTGGCACTATTGGTTTAGATCTTGCACTTCCTGCTTTTGACGCTAATATGTAGTTGGTAGCAATAGTCCCTTATATAATAGATCTCTAGGCAAGCAGCCTTCTTATATTGACCTATACCAGCTCACTATATTACCAACCCCTAGGAACCAGATAAAGAACTAGTAAAAGCCCCACACAGGCATGGTGAAATTTGGAAGTTGCTGACTTCTTTTTAAAACATTTTTTATTTCTAGCTTTGTTCTTTCTATAGGTTTATACATTTACACTTTGCATTAAAAAAATGAAAGCTAGAGGAATAGTATGTTAATAAAAAAGTAAATAACTTTCATATTTCATCATTATCTATGTGAAGTTGAAGTTACATAGTTGCATAGTAGGTTAGGATGAAGTCCATTAAGATCAACCACTAGGGAAATAAACATATAAAACCCTATGGACATAGTTCGTCCAGAGGAAGGCAAAAAAAAACCCTGGTACAGTTTGCTTCAACAGGGGAAAAAAATTCCGTCCTGATTCCATGAGGCATTCGGATGTTCCCTGGATCAACAGTCACTATTATCTTTACTTTAAAGCCTTAATACCCAGTTATATTCTGTGCTTCTAGAAAAACATCCAGCTTTTTCTTAAAGTAATCTAAAGTAGTTGCTGAAACTACTTCCTGAAGGAGCCAATTCCACATTTTCACAGACCTTACAGTGAAGAATCCCTTTATTATCATATCCCCCCTTAAACATCTCTTCTCAAGGAAGAATAGATTCAGTTCAGCTAATCTCTCCTCATAGCCGAGCTCCCCCATTCTTTTTAATAATTTAGTTGCCCTTCTCTGCACTCTCTCCAGTTCCACAATGTCCTTTTTGTGAACTGGTGCCCAAAACTGGACGGCATATTCCAGATGTGGTCTGACCAATGCTTTGTACAGGGGCAGGATAATGTCTCCATCTCTGCAGTCTATTCCTCTTTTAATACAAGAAAGTACTTTGCTAGCTTTAGATATTGCAGCTTGGCATTGCATGCTGTTAGTAAGTCTATGATCTACCAGAACCCCCAGATCCTTTTCCATTTCTGACTCCCCCAAATATATTCCCCCTAGACAGTATGAAGCATGCATGTTGTTAGTCCTCAATTGCATTCCTTTATATTTATCTATATTAAATGTAATTTGCCACTTGGCTGCCCAATCAAACAGTACATCCTGGTCTGCTTGTAGATTATAGACATCCTGTATGGACTTAATTCCATTACATAATTTGGGGTCATCTGCAAACACAGAAATGGTAATTTTAATTCCTTTCAATATACTCAATATAATTTTTTAAAGATTTTAAACAGTAAAGGTCCCAACACTTAACCCTGGGGTACATACACCACTAATATCCTTAGACCATTCAGAGTATCAATCAGTAATTACAACTCTCTGGATGCGATCTTTAAGCCAGTTCTCTATCCACTTACAGATTGACTTTTCTAAACCTATCGACCCTAACTTGTATATTAACCGTCTGTGGGGTGCAGTGTGAAATGCTTTAGCAAAGTGCAAGTACACTATATCAACTGCTATTCCACTGTCTACCTGTTTACTTACTTCCTCCTAAAAAGAGAGTAAATTTGTTTGACAACTTTCTTTCTTAAAGCCATGCTGACTATCACTTATAATATTATGTTCTAGCAGAAACTCCTCTATGTGATTCTTTCTCAAACTCTCTAGGACTTTTCCAACTACGGATGTTAAACTAACCGGTCTATACATACCTGGTAATGACTTTGCTCCCTATTTGAAGATAGGAACCACATTGGCCTTACGCCAATCCATGGGTACCATGCCAGTGACTAAAGAGTTTCTAAAAATTAGAAATAATTTGTCATGATTAAGACACTTGAACAGGAGGTGGACCCTCTGTGCTACCAGCACGTTTAGCCGAGGTGATATCAGAGGCGCAGAGTCTAAGGTACCACCTGGTGTTCACCAGAGCACCCCGCAAGGGGTGTTGGTCTTTGCTGCGAACGGCACCCAGGTTGGGACCCTTAGACTCACCCGTGCAGGTAGCAGCTGACAGCTGGAGATAACCGAAGGCAAAGTACCAAATCAACAGGCAGATTCAAAAACCGAAAACAGGACCGGGTCAGAGCAGGCAGAGAACAGGCATGGTCAGGACAAGCCAAGGTCAGGAACAGGAAAACAAGACTGGAACCTGAATTCTCACAGGAACCTCAGGTAGTAACACCTATTGCTGAGACAATAAGTATCTGACTAAGCCCAGCATATATAGGGAGACTGACAGGCTAGCTGGGTGGGGACTAGAGGACAGGTGAGAATCAATTAGCAGGAAGGGCTTGGCAATGCCCCTAAGTCCAGAGGCAGCAGACCAGCTAGAGCAAGGTGGGGACAGCTGCTGCTAATCAGACACTATCAGGAGGACAACACTTACCAGATCAGCAGTGCTGCTGATCTGTGACATAATTGCTTTGAAATAACTGGGCTCAGCTCTTTAAGGACACATGGATGTAATCCATCGGGTCCTGGTGCTTTGTCAACTTTAATTTTTCCCAACTGTTTCTTAATCATTTCAATTTTGAGCCATTGTGACTCATTTACGGCAGTGACATTGCCATTATGAATTTTGACTTGAGCTCTGTCATTTTCTTTTGTGTACACAAAGCTAAAAAAAAATGTTTAGTAAATCTGTGTTTTCTACCCAGCTACTGTTACCAACCCAGGGACATCCTTTAAGGGGCCTACATGTTCAGATCTTTTTGCTATTATTATAATAAAAAAAACAATTGGAGTTTTCCTTACTTTTCTTTGCGATCTGTCTTTCATTTTGAAGTTTTGCACAATTTATCTCCTTTTTTCATATTTTGGTATAATCTTTATAGTTTTCAAATTATGAAGGTGATCCTTCATTTTTAAATTTTTGAATTATCCTTTTCTTGTTCTTTAAGGCTCTGTTAACATCAGCTGTGAGCCACAGGCTTTAAATTTAGCCTCTTAAACGTATTACCCATTGTAATATATTTTTCAATGTGCTTTTGTAGAACAGACTTGAAACATTCCCATTTCTGTTCAGTGTTCTTTGAGGACAATATTGTCTCCCAGTCCAAGTCACAGAGTACTGCCCTTAATAATGGAAAATTTGCTCTCTTAAAATTAAATGTTTTTATCTTTCCTGTTTTTGCTTCCTGTTTACAGCTTGCAATAAATGAAATCAAATTATGGTCACTGCTACTCAGGTTCTCTTTTATATGCACATTTGTTATAAGTTTTGCATTGTTACAAAAAACGTATCATTTCTTGTTAGAGCTTCTATAAACTGTACCATAAAATTATCTTGTAATAAATTCACAAATTTCCTCCCTTTTGCAGTTACTGTGGTGCCATTACTCCAGTCAATGTCAGGGTAGTTGAAATCAACCATGATTAAAACACTTCCACTTTTTTCTGCTTTTTCTATCTGTGCTAGTAGTTTTTAGTTTAATTTTAGAGAAAAGATTCTCTATTTCTTCCTTAGCACTGGGGGGCCTATCGCAGACTCCAATAATTAATTAATTTCGGTTAACTCTGTCCTTACGAACGAGAGTATAACCAGGAATATTGACAGCCCAGTCATGTGAAGAACAAAGCCAGGATTCAGATGATATTTCTTCTTTGTGGAATGGTTCCTAGGGGGTGGTATTATAGTTACTTGGTGTAGGTCAGTATGGAAAGGCTCTTTGGCATCTGGGTACCTAATAGGGTACCTAATAGTACCAAGTCTAGATTGGTCCAGTACTCTATAATCCCTTGGCAAAACTTCATGGTTATGCCCTGCCTGGATAAAGTGCTTGTACTTCTGCTTTGCTCTATAAATCTATTTGGATAGAACAGTAGGAGGTAAGTTTAATGGTATTAAAATTAGGGGTGAGAGAGAGAACTGTCTGGTAGGAGTGTGTGTGTGCGTGTGTGTGTGTGTGTGTGTGGGGGGGGGGGGGGTGTTTATTCTTACCCAGGTCTTATCTTTAAAAAAAGGTAACAGTGCCAGCTCATTTAATTAACTTACCTTTAATCAGCTACTATTTCTAAATTGATTGCCCTAATTCTAGAATTATTTCCCAATCAATAAATAGGACTTTTTTTTTTTTCTTATCAAGAAGGTGGCTACATAGAAAAAATGTTGAAAAAAAAAAATATAATTTATATAAAATAATAATATATAAATTAAATAAAAAAAATATATATATATATATATATTAAGAATTACTCCACATATGATGTGCAAATGAAATCTGTGAATTTTACCATAGGATAGATATACCAGTGCTTCATTTACTAAAATGGGCAATTAGTTGTACTCTAAATAGCAGATAAATGTTAGGTAATTATAGGTTATTTATAGGTTAATAAAATATTACCAAATTTAACAACAACTAGTTTGGCTCCTGACCACATATGTTGCCTATATTTTGTAAATGTGCAGGTTTTCTATAACTGGTGGGTATTGTTAGTATGGAGAGTTCCTGGTTTGTGGTTTGAGTTGCCACCATTGTAGTGTAAATATGTTTAGTGATCTTCAGTTCTCTCCATTTTATTTCTATTGCCAGTAATATTTCTACCATGTAATAAACCAACAAAAAATAATAATACGGTTTTATACATGTGTATGCTCTGCCATGCCAGCTTCTAAATATGTTACATTTGTAGGTGTGCTTTCAACATTTTTTGATGACGTTTTTATATTATAGAGCATCTTCTTGTCGTGTATGTCTAGGACACCAATGAATATTTTATCCAGTGGCCCTTAAGGGTCTATAATGTTCCACTTCACTATAAATAGTTCAAATTAGGTGTACAAAGTGATTTAATTAAATGTAATTAGTATACTCACCCACCTATTGATAAAGTCCAATCCACTATAAATGGTTTAAATTGTGGGTTCAAAATACAATATTGTCTGAGGAGAGCCTTTGATGACATCTCTTCAGATGAAACAAAGGCAGAGCTTTAACATTGGACTTGGCATTCCCTAGGAGTTTTGCATGTGCATTTGTGCATATCCAATGCTGGATACATTTTTATTACTTGCATCCTTAACATAATGGTTGAATAATGAAATGTTTATGGTTGAAGCTAGGTTTGTGATTCAATTGGTGATATAATTGGAGATATACAAGCTTGAGTGCGGAACTTTCATCTGCAGTATATTTCGTTGGGAAGTTACCTATTGGATTCACGCACATGTTGAGTTTTTTGTGGATTTAATTTTTACATCATTATTTAATAAATAGCAAGTATATTTATTAATGTAGCTATATTACATTAGAAGGACTGGATTTTATCAATAAATGGGTGAGTGCATCATTCATTAATTTATTTTCGATGTATAACTTGGACCCTTGAAGCCCTTTTAGTGGATTGGACTTGGGTGACATGGGTGTAGATTTGGGTGACATGACATTCATCGGTGAGTGTATTCCCATTTAATGAAATGACTTTTGACACCTAATTTGGACAATTTCTAGTGAAGTAGAACATTTTAGATTCTTTAGTGCCACTGGAGAAAATATTTAATGATTGCTACAAAAGCAAGATAATTTTGGACTTTTATTTATGTCGAGGACACCTCAACTACCCTTTTCTACCTCCAATATCAGAGCAGAGTAGATCTACAAGTTTTGTACAAAGGGACCTTCATTACCCATATAACATATGTCCCTGAAGCCCTACTCCTATCATTTCAGCATACATAAAACATTTCAGTTTGCACAATCCTTAACTACATAATCAGAGTGCTTTATGAACAACAATATAAGAGAGATTATTGTGATACCTTACATCAAAACCATCATGGCCTGCAACTTTTTGTTGCAACTGATGCTCATTTTTTGTGGATAAGGCATTGAATGTACTTGTCATTAAAGCAAAATAAGGTAATATAATAAAGGGTTAAAGAATTTTTACTCTGCAAAAAATCAGCATGTTTAACAGCTAAATGCACCTAGTTTTTGATGCTTGAACATTTTTGTTTTATTTCCATTGCATGTGATAGAGTGGTAAATGTGAACACTGTTTTACATTATTTACTAAGCTTATTAAACCATTACTTTGCAAAACTAACACTCTCTTCTTTAACAAATGACTACCCTAAAATAGAAAAGTTTAAAATATCAGATGTAGCCACATGATGGCAGCATAAGACAACCAGATAATAAAATGATTTGCTTTATTCTTTTTAAAAGCATTCAACAGTATGCCTGCATAGAACACCTTATGTACCGGTATATAGCTGATTTCCTATTTAAGATAGTAACAAAATAACAGTTATAACAGTTCCCTGTATACAAAGGTAAATTATAGATTTTTTTTGGATTTGAATGTGTATTTATATAATATATATAAATATATACATATAATATATATATTATGTTTAATGTTATATCTTTAACAATAGACTTTTCACATCCTGTATTTAGCCATATCTTGGTGAAAGTAGAATATTTGGCATTTTATTCTGTAAAAGCTAGCGCCTAAAATGTAATACATTTACAGTACCTTAATATTATGTTCTTTTCCAAAGATTAGATTACCTTTTTTTATTATATTCATGTTTTGATGCCATTTGTGTTATGTGATTTAAATATATAGATATATATACATCTTTACACTAATATTTGTGAAAAAACTATTATAACACGGTGCTTCCTCCAGGATTCTAATTTATACATTTAAATACCTTTTATTTATATATAGTATATAATTATTATAAATAATATATAAATAAATAATTTATATTACCTTTATATACCTATATGCTATTTAATATAAAGATACATATACAGATATTGTTAATGTGTTCCCAAAGGGTCCCTTTCTGGTCCACTTTGTGGCCCATCTAAAGTTTCCTGCATCCTTTTAAATAAAAAAAAAAAAACTAGAATGTTCTAGTAATAAAATATTTGTTCTCATTTTGTATAAATTTATGTTAACACTATCAAAAATGAAATAAGAAAAAAAAATGGCACAATGTGCCCCCACATTGAATTATTGCTAAGTCGCTGCCTTAGAATAGATCAGTTTAGGAATATCACAAAACTTCATGAATATCATATAAATAATTTTATGTTGTCTGTGTAATAGATGAAGCATAACTGAAGTTTCATCTTGTTTGAGGGTTGTACTGTAGGGGACAGCGTGGAGTCATTCATGCTTATCCAGTAAAGCAAAGAACAGTTACAGTGTAAAACCCTTTAAAATTAATCTAAAACTAAATGTAAAATAATTTAATTAATAAATTAATTCTGATCAGTTGCTCTTGATTTCTTCCATTTGCATATCAGCACTGTTCTTTGCTCTGCTTTATTAAATAATAAAACATTGTAATTACAGTACTTCTATTAAATCAACAAATTATTAAACTACCTAATAAAAACAGCTCTCAAAACCCCCTAGATCCAATACTACCATCCATGTAAGATTTTTATTTCAGACCACATAGAGACTTGTGTGATGATGAAGGGAATTTGCCTTGAAAAGCTTTGGCTCTTCTAACTTTTTTTAACAGAAATTACAATAAGTAATAAAAACGTAGACTGGCGCATTGGTTAAGGAAATTGTATTTACTTCCCAGTAATGGTATCTCAAAACCTCATGTTTTATCCCCCCCCCAAAAAAAATAATAATAATAATAACAGATCCCTTTATCTGTTCACTTACGGAGAACCTATTGCTTATCAATACAGAGCAGAGAATGAGTAGATCTCTACCCACCTACGAGGCAATAAATGTTATGATCATGATACTATTAGGTTTAAACTTTCATATATACCTGGTGTGCCATACTGTAAATATTCAGGGTAGATCCCATATCATAATATTAAATAATATGGATAAGAAGAAATGGCAGCATGAAAGGAGCCACCATTAAAACATTTGGATGAAATGTTTACTGTTTTCCTGCAAAAGTACTGTTTAGCCATTCTTATGATTTGCACACTTCTACCACACCACACAACCAGAGAGATCTTTCTGATTCAGTTTTACTGATCCCATGGTCTATCATTGCTTATTGGCAAAGACAATGCTGCTTTGTGGTCAAATGAACAGACTGGAAGTGGATTGACAATGAAGGAAGATACAATACTATTTTAGGCATCTTTCATATTTGCAATAAAAAAAATTGAGGATGGCAATTTCCAGGTTCGTTGCAAACTCGTGCTATGCTCCTAGTAGTGGCACCAAAGATAATTTATTTGCACATAGTTGTGATGGTTCTTGCAAAAGCAACCACACAGCCAAAAACTTTTCTGTAATATTGCTGTGTACTATCGCAGCTATAGACACATGCAAAAAAATTCTCAACTGTTCTCATTCACTTGGATGAAAGTGGTTGGTACTAAAGTTGAGCCTGTGGCAGAACGCTGCTTTTCACCATGACTGTAAGTCTGCTATGTAAAATATACGATATAAGAATTTAATCTTATTTTTATATCTTATATAAGATATAACAATGTAAAAAAAATCCTATAGTGCATACAAAAGCAAAGATATGTGTTTTTGTGTACTTCTGCCTAGATATTTGCTTTAAATGCTATCAGACTAGAATTGGAGGTGTTCATGAATATTAACTTGGATTAAATCAACCTAATCTGGCAATTGAATTGATGTGTTTATTTCTAGTGTAGATACATTACTTCAGATTCAGAATTTCAGTAGTTGTACACTGTTTCCATGTTATCTTTTAAATTTAAAACTCAAAGACATTTTTCCAAAAAAGTCTAAATTGCTCATAGCAAGTGCTGACTGTAGACTTAATGTTCCCTAAGTAGATAGAAAATGTCTTTTACCCTATCAGTTACTGTAGTCAGCACCTCTTATTAATATACTGCATCCAGGACCTATTTCTGAGTTTCCTAAAGACTAGCTGTGCACCCTATTTGCTTTTACCATCTTTTCTATAGATTTTCATAATGTCTGAGTTTTCCAGCATGTTCTAAGTTTGTCCTTTAGTTGCCCTTTAGTATTGTAAAGCTAGTTACAAACTTGCAATAATTATCGTTAGAAAACGAACGACTAATGATTATGCACGAATATTTGAACGATCATATTGTGCACAATTCTGTACATTTTGTAACAATATGAACGCTCAAATATAATCCACCAATAATATACACACGCTAGATATGATCGTTTGAACGATGCAGGAAGTGACATGCAAAAGAGAAAGTGTACTGCAGAAACATTCATGATCACTGAACGACCATTCACATAATAGATAGTGAACAATCGTCGCTCAGTCAGATTTGCCAGGACGGTCATTTGTTTCCAGCAACAATCCTCATTCGTCGGTGTCGTTAGTCGTTGTGCACTTTTTTTGTTAACGATTATCGGGCGATCGATCATTAGTCGTTCGTTTCCAACGATAATTATTGCAAGTGTGTACGCAGCTTTAGTGCAACTCACATTACTCCCTTTCATAACTCACATGGACATCAGGCATTATTATCTTTGTAGGTGGTGAACAACGAAGGGGCTCTGCATTGTCCCTTAACCCACAGGTGAGCGCTTTCTCCTTTACTGGGTTCTGACTAACCAGTTTTCCTGTACTTTGGGGCCCCTGTGCACAAGCTGAAGTTGTGGTAAACCTGTGCTTGTTGACAGAACTTGCAAGTTAGTTATATAGGAATCTTAGCTTAAATTTATTATTAATAAAAACAAAACAGCCTAATGTTTGTCCAAACTAAAACAAAAATCAGACATCTTACATGTTTACTTTTTAATTCACATTTCAGGGTTTACATATTATGAACTCTTCTACATTTCTGCTATGCGTGTGTTTATTCGCCAAATAAATTTGTCATTACTTAAGACATAAATTGTTTTAAAAGTATTTTATTTTCTGCAAAGTTTATAAGCAAAAACAAACAAAATATCCTACTTTGATCTGCTTTAATTTTTTTAAAAGCATGGCAGTTAAGAAGTATACATTCTATAGTAAATTATAATATAATTTGTCCTGTTAAAAAAAATAAAATGATTCCACAAAGCATTGCAGTTATTTACACATTAAAAAGGAATTTTTTTTCAATTTTGTGCTTTTTAATGCAACACTAAAAAAAAAAGCTGAAAGAATAAAACTAAACAAAAATTCAAATATTAATTATTTGTAAATAGAAATAAAATAAAAAAGTAGCAGGAAAGTATTTATGGAGATGAAAGCTAATTTTTTAAAATTTGCTCTGCAAATGAATAAAACGCAATAAATGCAAAGTAACAACGGTACACATCTGTATCTAAAGTCTACAACTCAAACTTAGAAATACTGTGTAAGGATCATTGTAACAGCAACTCCCCAGATTTTTAGGCAAGTTTAAGGGGGAGGTGCAAAGGCCATTTTCACACATTGGGGTCAAGTACATATAAAGGACAACTTAAGTATAAAACTAAAATGAGGGAATAGTTACAAGCCTTGCTTGTTTGTTTTTTTGGTCTAAGTCCCTTCAGGAATATTTCCCTTTACTCCTTCTCCCAGAGTGAGGAGATGGCTTCCTTAGACAATGCCCACCAGGTTTATCTATTGGCTAATTACATGTTTTTCTTTATATACACTTCAAAGTTTTTTTTATATATTTGTATATATATATATATATATATATATATATATATATGGATCGCGGTATCGGGTAAGTATGTTACCGGTTTTATTTATTTTTAAAACTTGCATTCGCCGTAAAGGACGCACCCACTTTTCCCCCCCAGTTTTGGGGAAGAAAAAGTGCGTCTTATACGCCGAAAAATAGGGTAAGTTATATTTACCCCCCCCCCCCCTAGTGGTTATCCCGAGTATGACTCGGGGTGGATTTTTCATGCAAAAAGCAGTAATCCCGAGTCAGGGTCGCTTTAACCTAAAAAAAAACTCCCCTGACATACTGCTTGTTCCCGCAAGTCCTGGGGACATGTCTGTCCTCTTTGATCTTCAGCCACGAAGTGCAGAGACGTTCTCCGGGTTTTCCCTATGACGTCGTTGCATTCATCGGTGCGGGCGGGCGGAGTGGCTGGAAATAGAAATATTTTGTACAGGATTCAATATTTTCAAATAATATATATATATAGTACCTTGTATAATATAATATAATATATATATTATACAAGGTACTTTACAGTTATATTACATGTTTTGCTATTACTATTTTTTTAACAGATTTTTGTGTTCTTTTATTTAAAGTTTATTAATAAATTTATTAAATATTGGACATATTTCGGTGAATTATGCATAAAAATTATAAACTACAATGTAAAATAAATTTCCATTTGGAAATACGGCCCGAATTAGAACGGTAGGGGGGTTAATGGATAAAGTGAACAAATTGCATTGTTGAAAGAGAACACAATCTAAAACTGTGTGGGTACTTTTGATCTGTACTACCCAATAGGTCCCAATACTGTTTAGAAATCACAGAAATGTAGGTTAATATATGGTATTTTGTACAAAAAATACTTTTTTCTCTCCATGTTTCATGTATTAAAGGAATACTCCAGGGAGAACCTAAAATCAGTAATACATATGCAGTCTACAAATGTATTTTCTAGAAATTGCTTTTTGCTGGTTGATGCACTGCCTCAGTAGTTTTAGGTTTGTAGAAAGAAATGAAGACCATCTCAGATATTGTTCTTTTATGGGTCCTAGACAGTAAGACCAAAGGGATTTCAGTCAAATAATAACACTTATGATTGATCTGTGAATCCAGCATTGATTCAAAGCTTCTGACTGCTGCTAGGCATTTAGGATTAGGTAAAGAAAATCAGGAAATATTTTATTTATAAGTTTACTGTGATTTTTTTTTTCATGAGGCTAGTTTTCTCAAAGAAATTAATATTTAAAACTGTAAGTATGAATTGTTTAAATGCCAAATTGGTTAGTGGTGAAATTGAAAACTGCAATATTTCAACTATAAGAAAATGTAGTTGAGAAAGTAGAATACAGTTTTACATTCTGATAAGGAAAATGTAGGAACTATTCCAAGATTAATAGTATAGCATGCACAAGAATTGACCCATGTAGCAGGACCTCATTGTATTCTAACATGTAACAAAACAATACCTTTTATTGTTTATAAAGATTCTGAACTTTATAAGCACAATGTAATAATAATAATTGTGAAATTAAATTTTTTTTTCTATCAGATCCAAACTGTGGAGCCCTTTAACATATGTAAAAAAGTTCTAGCTGATCCACATACAACCTCCACAATCTTAACCTAACTGCATGTTTTTGGAATGTGGGAGGACAAAACTAACAAGATGACTCCAGCTGGAGGTTGGAGCTAAGTACTGAGCAGGAAGAACCATACTTGCTGTTGGGTAGAGGAGTTGTATACTGAAGAATCTACTTCAAAGGATTTTTCAATTATCTTTCTATGTATCTAACAGTTTATTTTACTCAATCTTTTTTTATTATGTTTTCTACAAATGTGCATGCTTGTGCCTATGGATAAAATTTAACAGATACCCTGACTGAATGACATAGCTGTAAACAAACGCTTAAGAGAATGGCAAAGAATATGTGGGTACTCTCGTACATTTGGCACACCATTTCCTAGAGAAATGTGTTGTGTTTGATAATGTGTCCAAGATGGTGGTTGACAGCATGAAAAACATGTAAAGTAGGGTAAAGCAATACAGGAAGATTTTTATAAATAGTTATAAATTATTTATTGTTCTTTTTTACTCCTAGACTACATGCTTTATATGTTGTTCTTTTGTTGCACTTGTCTTTGTTTGTGGCAAAAGGAAAACAATACAATTAACCCATTGTAATATTTAATTAAACTTCAATTACATCATTTAATCTGAAACAATGTTAGGACTCCTTTGTTTGACTAGTAATTAGTATGTCAAACAATAAAATGTGGTTTTACTATTGTATCAGAATTCTGGCTTCCTGGATACAGTGTTTATATATTGCTAAAAAATTCTGTAATTACTAATTACATTTTATTACTATAATGGAAACATTTTTTCGTAATTGCTTGTCATTAGAATAGTTTTTGTAATTACACATCTCTGCTGCAGCTTTCTATTGTCCAACAATCTTTCTTCAGTATCCTTACTGATTGATTGGGACATTTCCTCAATGCATAGACCAGAGGAGAATGAGAAGCAGCATGTACCAATATATGTGCTTATAATGCAAGACAGAAAGTTCTCAAGAAACAAAGGTTACGTCCTCTCTCTGCTGACCATACAGAAAATGCAGATACTTGTTTATACCGTAAAAGTATGCAATAGAAGATCCGTTGTCTTTACCTTGTGCTGACATTGCTGTGGAAAGTCAATAGAACACCATCAAAGTTGCTGTAAGGGCTCACATCAGGCACATGTAAGCATAGGTGTTGCAGTCTTAAAGCAGAAACTGGGTCGTAAGCAACACAAGTAAGCTCACCGTAACGACTGCTCTTTCCAGATACTAACAGGATCCAATTTATAGTCAGGACCACATTACAATAGCAACAAAATGTTGCTTGCAGTGGAGCTGTCAATTTGACAGCTTGGTCTTGCACATGGTTTTCTAATGTGGAAGTGGTTGTATTCTAAGTCATCTAATCTATATGATAGGTGTGGAACCCCAGGAGACCATATTAGGTAATGCTTTAAAATACCTTGAAACCACACCTTAAGGCTTCAGGGCATAAATATTCTTTGAGTGCCAGAGTTCCACTTATATCAGGATCTGTTTTGCTCTTGTCCCATGGCTCTGCACTAGTACAATTTATGGGATTTTTGAACACGTTTGTTTGGTAGGTTTATAAACTGGCAGGTTACTGAGTGTAATTTGGATTCTGGCTTCACTTAACTTTGTATCGTCCACCTTGAAGAACTATTCATAAGCTTTCACAAAAAAACAAAGCCATTCACAATGTAACTTTTAAAACAATTCATCTAGCATTAGCTTGTGTTTTCAAGCTGTGTATGGGTTACCTACACAGCAAAGCTTTAAATTATGATTAGAAATGCTTGTGGTTATCCAACATTAAAGTGGATTCCTACCTGACCCATTTTAGATACTATAGGCAAGGTGTAAGGCCCCTGTCATGTATTATGGAAAGCTATGCTTCAGTAAGATGTATTTTCCCACCTTTGGTCTAAGGTTAACCTTATATTAGACAGGATAAGAGGGAAAACCTACAACAAAGAAACAAAAAAAGATAAAAAGCTAAAGGGATTCTAGCAGCCCCCCCCCCCCCAAAAAAAAAAAAACAATTATATTTCTGTGTAGCTATTAGCATGATCCTATCATGATGTAGTGCAAATATTCTCTCAGGACCACTTGATTTCTAGGGGTCTTTTATTTTTAAACTCAGCATAAGGAAAAAGAAGCAGATTATGCAGCGTCAAGTGGCTGCAGTTCCAAACCCAGCAAATTGTTGCATTCTATGTATGGGCCTACTTTAATAATGTTAGGACAAGCACATGTGGGCTCTGGACAAGCTAGCTACTTTCTCTAGGTCTCAGGATCCCAGCATCAACTAGACCTCGAACCACTGAGGGTGTTCCTTGGCCTCCCCAGCAGTCTACCAATATAGCCCAGCCAAGCTGAACCGGAGGGCTCCAGATCCAGCTGGCCCTATATGCGCACCTGAGCCTTCATCACTCCATGGTGGGTAGTCCTGTACCTCCCATTTTCCAGAAATGTATCTGTCTGCAACACCTAAATATGCGAATCTGTCTCCCACCAAAATAGGCACATATCAGACAAACACACCAGGAAAGTGATAGCTTCTTCTCTACAGCCAACCATCACTCCTAAGGGAAAAGAGTCCAGGACTTTTTTTTAGTAGCATCTAAACCCATATAAACACCCCTTAATGGGACCTAACACCAAAGGGGTGAAAATAATAATAATAATAAACAGTTTTAACTATAACAAGTATATTTATATAATATATTTATAAAGCAGTGTGGCATTCACCAGACATTAATTTCAGCTAGTGTATTTAGAATGTAGGAACATTTATGTTTTCATATGAATGAGTTGAAAGCTGTTAATTATGATGTAAAAATTGGATCTTGTTAAAATTCTGATCTATCAGGGCCATTTCAGACTTGTGGTGAATTTTGCATGCAACTGCCACGGAACACATTTCAGTTCCAGAAAGTACCAAGTTGCATTTGCTTTCATGTTTTTTTTTTTGAGACCTGTACCATGAATGCAACCATATGGAAACGTGTTATCTGCGAGATGGTTTGCAGAACTTGGTTGAACAGTAGCATTTTGCAATGTGCTTACAAGTAGCCAGCCACACTGTTTTCCACCGCAGGTAAGAAAGGGGCTCTAGAATATGTATCATGATGAACCTACTAGTATCAGCTTCCTCAGTGTTATGAGCCCTATCGCTTGACTTTCTTTAACTGTATTTTCTCTTTAAATATCTATAGGTGAAAATGTCCTGGTATTAATCGAGTAACGTTGTGGTTATACACTAAAGAGGTCCCGGCACTAAAGGGGTCCACTATCTGGCTGATTCTTGGGATGAGATGCACCACAATGTCTGTGTGCATACTTTTACACTAATAATTAGGCATGGCATTTTTTGGATGTTGATGAAGATAAAATTCACGTAGTTATTCCAAAAAAATAACTGTTTGATAAGTTCATTCCTAAATGTTTATTACAAAAAATCAACTATACACCCTTCACATCACTCTAAACACGCAACCTTAAAGTGACCCTGTCACTGGCTAGAAAAAGTTAAAGCAGAACAACCCCCCCCATAAAAGAAAAAAATGGATTGCACAGTGAAGGAAATCTTTATTCTGTTCTTGATCTATGGCTGCCATTTCTATCCAATAATTTTGGTTGTGTTAGATGGCATGTTCCAAGCTGAGTAATGTGGTTTTTTATCAGTGGGTTTTTCTCATGTTCAATACATGCCATAGATAATGATAGTGCACCAGGACAAGCATATAATGCACTTAAGTATTACGTAGCATTATTATTATTATTATTATTATTAATAATAAACAGGATTTATATAGCGCCAACATATTACGCAGCGCTGTACATTAAATAGCATTAGGCAAACAGATCATTCTTAGTACTAGACAGATAATATATGATGGTGTTTCACTTGTTCTTTTATCCCAGGAGGAGTTGTTGCAGTTTTTACACTTGAATGATGTCCCTAAATATCTCTTTTTTTTTTGGTATATAAATCCAATGCAGACGCAAATACAAGAGAGAAAAGCCAATCCCACAGTAATGTGGTTAAAGAGTACCACTGAGGTGGTTTCCGAGCCAGTAAATATTGGTCCAAAAATAGGAGAGAGAAAGATAAAGGAAAAACGGCTCTTTAAGGCAAGGGAATCTAACGTTAGGTAAAATACTTTATTTTGTTCACTAAAATATAATTATACAAAACAATAATTATAAAATGTTTATGACAATTTGGCCATTAATCATTAAAACACTCTCACATATACAGTGTCCAAAAGTGGGTCAATATATACACGTAATATCTCTTCCCGACGTGTTTCGCCCCCATTGGGCTTCCTCAGGGGATTTTTTGAGATCTTGTGATGATGAAGATCAGATCCAGTGTCCTGATCAGATCCAGTATCTGATGAAGTGGTAATGGTAGGGGAACCAAGGAGAATCTTTTATCTTGGTAATTAGCTAGTTGCCAAGCTGTGCTTATTGATGTTTGGGGCATCCATTTAAATCCTACTGGTGAATGTTGTTATGTTGGTAATGATACCTCTAAGACTCTCCTATGAGTAGGTGTGCTCGAGCTTCTATCTGAAGTCTTGTACAAGACGTTGTACATATAAGACAGTTACACACTTTGGAGTCTTAACGGCTTTTATGAGGATTCTTGCTTATAACATCCATTTAAGCATAGCGGTAAGTCATCTAAAATCTGCATTAAGTTCCTATGTACTTGCTGAACTGTCATTAATTCTTGTATTGGTGTTGGTGTGTGCTCAATGAGTAGGTATGTTTCAACCTATGTTGGGAAGATTATTTCATATGAGAAAGTTTCTTTAAATCAAAATGTATTTATGGTAATATATGGTCAGAATAGGCCAGGCGGCAGCCGTCCGAACCTCAGAACCTCAGGGCTGTATAAGAAAGCACTATGCCACACAAGCAGAGTTTACCACATCTGCAAATAGTATTTTTAAACACAGAAACACATATTTCTTTGTTCATCAAATACAAATGAAAATGATGACACAAAACTAAGCATTAGAGATATGAAAATGCAGTAGGTTACCATGGAAAAAGATAAACATAATGCATTTCACTGTCACTGTGAAAATATGAATAATGAGAATCAATATGGTTACTTATTAAACCTGTAAATCTTCAATGTAACCACAACAGAAAACTGTAAAATAAAATGTTGCAGCAAAATTGTATACTGTGCAACAATAAACGTTTGTCAGTTAATATTTATGATTATTAATAATAATAATAATAATAATAATAATCATCATCATAATATTACATTCTGTGGGTGAACATTGTGCAGGTTTATTCTACCTAGTGACTGCTGTGAGCTTCTTTGTGTATTGAGACTGGAATAAACACTTTTATGTACTCCATACAGCACCGGGGAACTGATTGATTACATATAAAATAATAATTAGAATTAGAGTTAATATTAGTTGGTCCCCCTGACTAGTGTATACCATATACTTCCATCATTTCAAAGATTTATTATCAGTAACATGGATAAAGAGTTTTGAACAGGGGATAGAAAGGGTATTTAAGCACTTCCTGTGTTTAGTTATTCATAGATATCAGAAAATATCAGTAATTTTAACATAATGGTGTTGATTTATTGAGAGTATATTCACTTAACGTAAAGCATATGTTAAAGCATTGTTCAGTTTTATTAGCTAATACTGCTCATCAAGGGAAAAATGTTTTTGCTTGCACAATAGAACATTATGTAGTGTCGGCCACCTAATTGTTACCTTTGCAAAGTGAAAATTCCCTACTTCTTTAGTAAGGGCAGGTTAGGTCCTGTTTCTGAATTAATCTGAAAATTATTTAAAATTATCCTTTGAGTTTATTAGAAGATAGATGATGAAGTTTTACACTTTATGTTTAGGCAAAAAAAAAAGAAAAAAGCATTACACCTTAGCAAGACATACACATTTCCCTGTGTTTCATTTCCTTCCTTTACTGCAATAAAAAAGCAAGAAATCGTGACAGCCCTGTCCAGTTCTCGTTTGTTAAAAACCTGAATTTCTTTCCCTGTCCTCATTACCATACTGTAAGAAATAATTGTTGTAATGACTCAAGATAAGTGTTCACTAGATTGTCTTTGTGAAATGACACAGCTACAATTTTCTGAAAAAAAATCAGTAAAAGTGTATTAGACTTATCAAAAAGATACAACAAAATGCAAAAACAATATATTTACAGATCAAATGGGAGCACATAGGAGAAATTTATTCTTAGAAGTTACATATAATTTATTCGTCATCATGCTGAAAATCATCTGAAAGCAGTATAGTTAACATTCACTTTAAAAATATGCTTTGCTTATTCTTTGATCATAACTTAGAAATGAAGAAGCAATGATGATGTCAGTGATTAATATTCTTTTATTCTTTATAATTAACAGGATTTATATAGCCCCCACATTTTACGCAGCGCTGTACAATAAATAGGGGTAGCAAATGACAGACGGATACAGAGAGTAACACAGGAGGAGAGAACCCTGCCCCAAAGAGCTTACAATCTAGGTGGTGGGGGAAGTCTCATACAATAGGAGGGGAGATATGGAGTGATGGGAGGGTAGTGAGGGTTTTACTAAATGTTATATATATAATATACTAAATATATATATATATATATATATATATATATATATATATATATAGCAAGATATACAGTGTGATTTTCTTTCTTATTAATTAAGTCTGATTTGTCACCAACAAGAGATGAAACAATTTACAGGTGTGATAATAAAAGACAGAAAAGCCTTGAGTGCTGACATTTCTCTCCTGCTGGTAATGGGGTGCCCAGGGGGCTGTACTCCTGAATACACACAGATGCCTGGCTGGTTGATGTAGAATGCCCCATAGCTGTATTGTAAGACATCAGAGGGTTTGATTTATGCCAGATCACCAGCTGTTAGAAAAGGTAAGAACATGTAAGATTTGTCTTTGTACCCCCTGCACTGGACTGGAAGCTGTGCTGGAGAACAGACTTGTCATGGCATTGCATTTGTGATCAGCAATAGAAGCTTTGGCTGCTGGTGCCAGTTCTTCTATGCCTGCACACACTCCATCAGCAGAAACAAAGGGGGGATATGTAGTTCAGCAGCAGAGCCTCAGGACTTTCACTACTAGAAGCACAGCTGTCAGATCTTGAAAAGCACAGACATGCTGCTGGATGGAGGCACAGCATGACCAATAGCAATCACAGCAGCACACAGTGAATGGCAGAGATCTTTGCCTTGTTCTGCATGTAGCAGAGTGAATGGGGAGTGTGAAGTCCTGATTGGCAATGCATTGGTTAAAACAAGGCTGGGTGCATTACCTACCCATCACTGCCTCCTGCTCTTCTTCTCATCAAGATGCTGCCTTTTTGTGGGTGGCACATTGGCACCAAGGAACTGTATTCTGCCAACAAAAGAGGTCTATCTGTAACTCCTCAAAAGACCTGCCCACTCCTTGATGAAGAACACAGCACCCCATGAAGAGCCCCACTTCAGTCCTGAGAGCCCCCTTTGCATTGCACAGAGATGATGGAGGTGAACAGGACTTGTCTTGACTGCTGGACCCTTGGAGCAGCTGGCACAGACCAAGACAGGGAGGATCACCCTTCTCCTGGGCTAACCACTGCTCTGGCAGCAGTGCTTATCTTCACCATCGTTGTGGACATCCTGGGCAATGTATTGGTTATTCTATCAGTCCTCAGAAACAAAAAGCTCCAAAATGCTGGTGGGTACCAAACATGATAAGATGTGCTAGTTGGTGGCTTAGCCAGTCTACACAGATCCAGCTGAATCTAGAAGTCTTTGGTAACTTTAATGGGTGTTTGAATTTACACACATTGCTGTATGTGGATAGAAAATTTAGGTAAGTCACCTAATTGCTGATGCTGATAATCAGGACTGAACAAACTTTAAAATAATTGTTCTGAATGAGTATGTCCTGTAAGGTCAGGGATTGAAAGGGATATTAGATGTTACACATATTGGAAAGTTTTCCTATCTTGATTATATTAGAGAGATATGTAGAGCTGAATCAGATTGGAAGGGTTAATCATCTAAAAGGGTCTCCTTAAAATTTAATATTAATTCTGAGCTTTGCAAAAATTCCTACATTTTTTTTCTGTAGTTACCAATAGATGTATATCAGTTGTAATGGAATGATTGAGAATTGACTACTGTTATTATTATTAGAAAGTTTTGATATCCTAATTATAATAAGAAAAAACAGATCTGGAATCAGCCATCAACTAGAATGTGTATGAGCACCTTCCCTCATTTACATATAAGATTTTAAATTAGTTTATAGCATGATTACATCTCCTATGGATAATAATCTAGACAGTAGCTTTATTTATTTTTACATTTGTTGCAGAAAAAAAGGATATTAAAATATGAGCTTATCACCAGTGATCGGAAATCTTCCTAGTGGATGTGGAAATGTGCTTCTACATTATGAATTGCTACTTGTCCTCAGATTACCGCTATCATTACTGGACTGGGTAACTTAAAGGGGCAGTGCGTGTGATTTGCTGGTGTGCAAATGGGGGATTCTGGGTTACAATCTAATTGGACATGACTTTGTCAGGGTTTACATGTTTTGTAATCAATTACAATTAATCAACCCCAATATTTAGTGTGTAGAGTGATTCTATTTCCAATATGCTGAAATGAGAATGGCTTAGAATATGCAAAATAACACATTTTCAAGGTACAGATAAAATCTTCTACAGTATTGTATTTTAGATAAAGCTATAATTATAAAAGTGATATTTGTTCTATATTCATAGACGTGTTCTGGACAGATTACCCTGGAGCCTAGAGGCTTGACAACTTGCAATGTCGGTTGTATGGCTAGATCTAATACTTAGTGACATGTTTGTATATTTCAGGTGTGTAGAGTAATGTGCTACCTCTGAGTCACACAGCTTAACACATGGCTTCACCCGTGTGAACTGACAAACAACAATCTGACTGATTTAGGTAGGAGGAATTTACTCTTGCGCAAATCAGTTTTGGAGCTCAAGGTCATGGGAGATAGAAGGTGAAGTGTTAGACCATCAAAAGTGACTACTGCCATAATAAAGACTATTAAAGCATCTCTTTGTGTCACACCACTGATTTATTCACAGTGATCTTTTATTCTTTAAGATTTTTGTCTCTTCTAGATGTAGCTGGGTTTTAGCAGAATTTGGTGTCAGTGACAGGTTCACCAATAATAAATGCTCCTAATTTACTACTGTGGGCAAAGATACTATATTTCATTCTATTGTAGCCAATAAATCTAGCAATTAAATGGCTAGCTGAAGAATGCTGGTCCTTAAGTTATGTACACATTCTAGATTTACAGAGCTCATTTGTTATCCTGTAACTGGAAACAATCATGAAAGATCATTTACAGCTAAAGAAATCTGATGTGTATAGGGAGTAAGACATACTTGATGGGTAATTAAATTAGAATTCTGATATTGTGATTACCATTCTGGGTATGCTTGCCATCGTTGGATTAAGCCAATGACTATAAAAAAAGATTCTATTTTTATACATCTACGTTTATTTTTTTTTTATTGGTTCTATTTTTTATGAGGGCAAAGCATGTGTCATGGCAACAAACAAATGAGAGATCCTAATGCAGAGCTAAGAAGAAAGTCAGAGGTAACATGAAGTCTGATTGTTGGTCAGTTAACTGCTTTACCCCACATACTGACTGATTTCATGATCTATTGTGTGTCAATATTTATGATTATTTATTCACATGAAAATCACAAATTTTTGGAATACCCAGTTTTTTCACATGATTGGATAATGCTTCAATAAACCCAACAACCACTTGTTCGGGAACCCTTTAAATAACTCACAGGTCTTAGGGAACCCCTGCTATAATGACTATATTTACAGCTGACAGTACATTGGTTTGGTTAGGTTAGGAAGAATGTCTCTTACGTTGTTCATCAGTTGAAAGCATGTCATTATTACAGATAAACAAAAAGATCATTGGTGTCAACAAAACTGGCCCGAGAGGCACACATTGATTATGGCTCAAAAGACCCCTAGCAACCTCTGGAGAAACCTTGGTTGAGAAACACTGGTCTACAGCTCAACAATTTACAGGAAGCGTTTTACATTTTTTAATAACTGCCAATTTGCTTTAGGTAGTATTTTCAAAACTATTACCAAATATTTGGAGTTTAGAAAGATTTGCATATATGGAGTACTAACACCTGGAACACATAATCCATTTGTTGCTAGATAGGTCCATTGTGCACATTGGAAATTTTGAGCAGATATCTAGTTGTCCTTCAATGCCAAAGCATAGATAAGCACATTAGCCCTGATTTATTAAAACGCTCCAAGACTTGGGAATATAGACTAATATGGGTTAAACTGGGTGATCCAACAAATCTGTAATACATTTGTTAAAATGATTTTCTAGTTGGCAAATTTTGGCAAATCCTGGACCAACCCATTCCAGTTTTACTGAAACACCCAGGCTATTCCGTGATAGACTATCTTCTTCAGCCTTTAATAAATCAGGCCCATTGACTTAATTTATGTCCAGTAACATGAATTGAAGCAAATTTGTGTTCATTCCACACATTCTATCATTCACGGAAAGGATGTGTTTTCTACAAATTCACCTGCACTTGATTAAATGTTTGAAGTGGACGCAGATGCACATGTTCATCCATACGTTGAGAAAAAGATCTAAATTGTTTATTATCCAAGTACCACCTGCTATTCATATGTATATTTTGTATCATACATGGGATATTTAGTACAAGTACATATGTTATCGTTGAGAATCCAAAACAGGCTTTGTAAGTACTGTGATGTAAAACCTGCATGTAGAAGTTCATGGATTAGGTGGTCAGAGTAGAAGAGTAGTTGGAAGGGATGTTGGAAGTATCCTGTAGTCCTGCTATAAAAAGCATCATATGTATCACTATAAAAGTTTGGATTATAATGGAGTAAGAAGAGGTTATAGAAACATTTTATGGAGAAAAGCTAAAAATATTACCAATTAATATAATAAAACACATTCATGTATATGACACATTTTTACAATGTAATTCTTTGTTGGTGTAGTTTTACTGCAGGGATACAGTTCCATTAGGATTCATTTATAGAAATTTGGAAACTTGCCCATATTTTTATGTATGGTTTATCCCATTATTTTTGTTCTTAGCATTAGTATTTCACAGTGGTTATGTGTTCATGCTATTTACTCAATTAAATCAACCTTATTTATTTTATGAACATCAATGAATTGTTTTACTGCAAGATAAATACTCTAGAGATGTTATAATTTAATAGGAGAGTTATTTTGCTATTTTCTCAGTGCCAATACATCTGTTTATAAATTTCTTTGTTTTCTTTATCTGTGGTTGGACAGTGCACTGAATATTTTGTTTAAATGAATAAATTGTGGAGACATTCAAGCTATTTATATCAAAGCCCTGGGAAGAGTAATGATGATGTTTATAGTTTTTGCATTACAGGATAAAACTACACACAGGTCCGAAGTGTTAGAATTGGTTTGATATTTTTGCGTTTTCTTTTTTCTGTTTTTTTGTGAATTGGTTGTTAGAATACAATACATCTTTTACAATATTGGTAGTCCATGGTATACTTCCAACTGCAATAGGGAATACGTCAGTGTCTTATGATCAATTTATTGTAAATGTTTTGAGTTTTATAAAATAATTAGAATGATTTATTTATACAAAGGATCTCTGTAAGTATTTTCTTTTTTTAAAAAAAAATAAAGTTGCACAGGTAAAAGTGTAGGTATGGACTGGGCCCCCTCTGACGAACTTCTGCAAATTTATATAAATGGTGTGTTTACCATAAATAGGCTCCCTAGTGTGCTGCAGTAACTTGTGAGTTACTACCTGCTTTATTGCATTCCACTGCAATGCAAGCTACTATTTATGTGTATTACCATATATTGTAAATGGCACCACAGTACCTACAAGCAATGCACCTCTACTATAGCTCAGGTGTCCCCAACCCCCAGGCCGTCTGATAGCTGGGCCGCAAGAGCAGGGAGACCAGTGGTCCTTAACCTGTAGTCTGCGGACCCTGTTTGAGGGGCGCACCGGCCAGAGCCGGTGACCATGTCCCCCGTATGTATCACAGGTTTAGGGCAGTGGGCAGGTTGTGTCTCCGGAGCTTGCAATGGGAGAGTGGGCCGGTTCTGGCATGCTGATGTCACTCTGGGGTAAGTTTCTTTCCTTGAGTGACAAATGGCTCCCTGCGTCCGGAGTCCATAAGTTCAGTGGTCCGTAGGTCCGAAAAGGTTGGGGACCACTGCTATAGCACACCACATGGCACCATATAAATGTAGGGCTCTGCATCAAAAATAATACCGCATGCATATTTTTTATGTGTTGAGCTTTTTTTATAACTGCCTGTCAAGTAAATTCATTAGCTTTGATGTCTTTTGTGTCAATGACCAGGAACTAGTATGGAATATAGGTGATAGTATAGGACTGGTATAAAATAATGAATTCTGACACTGATGACATTCATTGTTAGTATGCATATATCTAGTCTTTGATTCAAAGCAGTGTTAATGCCAGACAAAGACCAGGCAAAAGCATTTATTTTCCTAGGTGGAGGCCAACACAGTAAAACTCAACTCTAAATTCTTTTTTTGCTACCTTCTTGCCCCATCCATACATTTTGAGACTTCAGATTGTTGCATGTATTATTGCATTTATTATTGTGTGTGTTTACTGCCATAAGAATGCTAGATGTTGGACAGTAAGGGTCTAAACGGGACAGTTATAACTAGAGGGGTTATTGCCACCAGAATAGCAAGGTAATCCTTGTGGGCTAGTGACAAGCTAACCTGAGGACAGAAAGTATTTATGCAGTCATTACATAGCGACCCACCGCATACACTTTAAAAGCTCTTTACAAACATTGACAGTATGCCTTTGGAATATATATCTGTTGTGATTCGTACAGTGGTTTGGACATATTGATTTGAGTGGACTTGATTTATAAACTAATGGACTTTACCAGTATACATTAGCTGTCTTGGAGGTGTAATAATATATAACTCTATAAATTATAAATGATGTTTTTATGTTAGAATGCATACTTTTATTAGGTTCTATTTCTGTAGGAAATTGTATTTGATATTTTATTACATGATACGTCCGATGTACGTTGTTAGGAGTTCTTGTTATTGTTATTAGATTCCCACTAAATAGGTTAGGTGTAGTATCACGAGTATAACAAGAACCTGTTGTTGTGATGGGAACATAATTTATAGTCTTGCAGTTACTGCTAAGTAAATTACTTTCCGTGGATGACCTCTATTGCTCTAGATAGAGCTCAACTAAACCACTACAGTAAGCTATTTTATTTTAAAGATTTAGCTTAAAATTGAGGGTTGTTACTTTAGTTTCAGTATAATTTAGGTGACCTTGAAAGCTTGCGGCAAGTCAAACTCAAGGCAAACAACTGAATACATGGTTGGAATTCTTATATGTTTACAGTTTAGGGTTTCATAATCTTGGCCAGCTATGTAGCACTCCTCTAGTTTAGTGAGGTCCCTTTAGGTTTTAAGGGATAATTTAAGTAATTTAACCATCACACGCTGAGGAAAGGGAGTCCTAATTCTCAGGGAGTGGTGGTTGGCTACCTTGTTACAGAGAAGGCACCTGTCTATAGCAGCCAAAAACTGCCAGTGAAGAAGCAAAGAAGAAGAATGTGGTAAAAAAAATAATAAAACATACAATACTGCTGGGAAGTATTGGCAGTTTGGTAGACATAGTTTTATCGCTTTCTCAAGCTTGTGCCCTAATTGGACGCATAAACAAGAACTGAGCTCTGCAATAGTGTGAGATGTTTTATGCCATCTTGTTTTCCTTCATAGGACCTAATTTATTAAAGCTTTCAAGGCTGGAGAAGATACACTTTCATCAGCGAACCTGGGTGATCCAGCAAACCAGGAATGGATCTGGTACAGGACTGAAAACATTTGTTAACAAATAGCAAATTACTTTTAGGAAATGTATTCCAGGTTTGCTAGATCACCCAAGTTCACTGATGAAAGTATATCTTCTCTAGCCTTTGGAGAGCTTTAATAAATCAGGCCCATAGAGTTAGAGAACCTGTACAAGGACAGAGGATTACAGAACATCATTGCAATTATTGCAGTGTACTGTTGTATAGGAGGCATCTGTGATGTGGGGCTTGTGGGATGTGTTCTGTTTTAGAATTGTGCTTTGTCTTATTTGTTGTAAATTTCCAGCCTTTTTTTGTTTTTTGCATAACTGGGATTGCACTGCATCCTGAAGTGTTTTGTAACACGCTGTAATATTAGTGTGCTCTATATGTATTGTCTCTTTCTTATAGTCACAATTTTTTTTCCTGATGTAGCAATATACAGATGTGTTGGTACTGTTGTTGACTAAAATATAAAATGTAAAATGGAATATAAAAATAAAAAATGTTATAAAAACAAAAACTTCAATGTAATTATTAATAAAGATGTATTCAGCATATATTTATTTATACTAATGAAAAACTCTGGGTAAGATCTGGGATCATTTTAATGACTTAACTTTTTTTCTTTAATTTGTATTCAAAAGTCTTTACCAGTTTAAAGTCCTTAATTAACCTTTCCTCTTGCAAATTAGAGATTAGAGACTGGGATAAGAAAACCTCAGTCATCTGACACCCACGGGCAATGGCCGATTCCAGATAAGTGTAGTTTCCAGATAACTGAGGTTTCATTTTCTCAGCCATTTAGCACTTGACTTGAATGGGGAGACTTGTCTTCATTCACCTCTAGTGCTGAATGGCTGAGAAAAGGGAAACCCTGATGACACTTGAGCCGTCGTCAGGGTTTCCCTTTCCTTAGCCAATCACAGAGCGGAGCAATCAGCAGAGCTCTGCTATGCTGACACCTCTGCTTTCATGATTGCTCCCGCAGACCTAGCGAAGCTGTGGCACATAGGGTTTTGCACAATATGACATAAACCTACAGAGTACAGAACTTTATTAGATACACCAGCTTGTTAGCACAAACAGAAAATCAAGTGGTTGCAACACATATTAAATGTAAATATTACAGGCATAGAAAAGATAGTTTACCAATAAAATTGGAAAAGTTTAGAATAATGCATTTTGTTCTGATCTGACATCAGCACAGTGTAATCTGAATGCTTAGTATGGGATTTAAGAATGAGAACTTGCTTGCAGCATCTGAGAAACTGCAGGAAAGGGAAAGATTTTTTTTTTTTTTTTTAAATTGTATTTTTATTGAAAATTTTTAAAATAGGGTACAGAAGGGAAAAATCGAGTGCACAAGAGGGAAATAACAATCATAAGCCATAACAATACACAGCTAAGTTGCAAAGATATAGTAAACATTTTCCAAATATATCCCATAACGTAGATATATTAAGAGATAGAGGGGGAGGAGCAAAGAAAGGGTATTGTGACATTAGCAAACAAGAGAAGAAATCAGTGGGTCAACCGGACAAATTAGCATAATAATGATCCCAGGCTTCCTAAACCATTTCAAACTTGTCCACTGTATTTCTAATAAGCGCCGTAAGGTATTCCATTAGGCGGATTTCTTGGATCCGCGCATGAAGATCTTCCATGGAAGGAGGCATAGTCGCCTTCCATCTGGAGGGGATTAGTGTTCGGGCTGCAACTAGAATATGAGATGCTAGTTTGCGAGACACAGTTGGCAATGCTGGAAAGGGCTGACCTAGAAGTTGGGAGATGGGGTCTAGAGGGACGGGTTGCTGGACCACAATCGATAATAAATCATTAACCCGTGACCAATACATCTGGATAAGGGGGCAGAACCAAAATATGTGTTCTATCGTGCCTCTATCTTTTCCGCATCTCCAGCACATGGGGTCCACTTTAGGAAACAGCTGGCATAAAACCGCCGGCGTGTGGTACCACCTGAGCAAAATTTTATACAGGTTTTTCTTATATAAAGTGCAGATAGAACTTTTGTGTGCTGCTTCCCAGATATCAATCCAGTCTTCTGGGTATAAGGACCGACCTAGAACCTCCTCCCATTTGAGCATATAGCCAAATTTATTTGAGTTCCCCTGTGTGGAAGCGTGAAGGAGGCGGTAAATAGCAGAAATCATTCCTTTGGTATGGGGGCCTTCCATGCATAATCTTTCAAAGGCAGTAAGGACCTGAAAGGTGGCTGTGGGTTGGAGTGACAAGATGTAATGCCTAATTTGAAGGTAGGCGTAAAATGAGGTGCGGGGCATGTCCACCCTGTCACCTAGCTCGGAAAAAGAGAGCAACCTCCGCTCAACTGGGTGCAAAATATGTCTAATTTGGTATAGACCTCTGTCCCTCCAAGGACCAGACATTGAGCTAAACAGACTATCAGGAATTTGTGGGTTAAGGATTATAGAGGTTAACCTCCAGGCAGAGGATGCTAGGCCAAATTTGTCCTTGCAGGTCCTCTATATATTCCTTGTGAATACCATGGGTGCCGTTAAGTCTGATTCCGTTAGTGGTAGGGAGGAGCTCCACA
This sequence comes from Pyxicephalus adspersus, assembly GCF_032062135.1. Taxonomy (NCBI): domain Eukaryota; kingdom Metazoa; phylum Chordata; class Amphibia; order Anura; family Pyxicephalidae; genus Pyxicephalus; species Pyxicephalus adspersus. The sequence goes on from NC_092871.1 coordinate 32,283,511, forward strand.
GCATAACATTGGGGTGTATAGGAGCTATCCACTCTCCCTCCAACTCCACACAAACACTAGGAGGAAGAGGGGACGTCCACTGTTGGAGGTGTCTCAGGTGGGTCGCCAAAAAATATTTATAAACATCCGGGGCTCCCAGACCTCCCCCTTCCCTAAGGGAAAGATTTTAAAGACTTTATTAACAAATATAAAAATCTCAAATGCTCAGATATCACTCCCCTAAATAGTGATGTGCAGGACAGGTCTAAAAGCATAACAAAATAGACCATGAAGTAATAATATTAGCTAATCAAAGGGAATTCCTAAACTCGCATGACCTTCACATCCCACCTGTGGCAAGGTGACAAACGTGGACTCTACCTAAATGTTGGTATACAATATACATCTATGGAATTCTCTATTCTTCTCCAATGGGATTCCTGTGAGATGTATAGAGAATTCAATATACTGTGATTTTGTGTGATTGACATTTTGGTGGACTGGGATATCTAAGAAATATCCTTTGAACACACCCTGTGGTCAACTCATTGTGGGAAAAGAAAAGTCCCACGATCAAAAAATCACTACATTTAACTTATATAGGGTTACTTAGGTCAGACTACCAATCCTTAAGGATAACAGCACCTGCCTTAATTTTCTTTGCATAAGCGGATATAGTGTGTTATTGGCTAATATTGTGTAGGTATGTAACTTAACCCATGCCTCTTTCTTGTAGATAAGGGAAGGAGAAACATGTTTTCCTGTAGGACTGTGCTCTCCCCTCTTGGCATAAGTGTGTACTTGGACATTTGTATATGGACATTTTCACTACACACAACTGGCTTTAGGAACTTTTAAACAAATCAGCTAATATTGGTAAGCCTCTTGTACCCTTTATTTTACTAATAGCCCAGGGTGCATATAGGCGAATTTGATGATCGTGCTAATAAAATCACATGCAGTTAATCCCCAGCTCACACAGATTTGGAGCATTTTGCTATAATTAATTTATTGTTACTACATGCAACACTTTATAACTCCCAATTTGCAAAGACAGACTACTAAATGCGGGGCAAGCATAGGAGGTCTAGCACAAACATTCCATGTTTGTGTGCTCTTGTAAAGTGTATGCCAGGGTGAAATATAAATTATATAAAGCACTTTTCTATATTACATAGACATTTCACATTTAAAGAACCTGCAAATACGAAAAAAAATGTTGATTTGCTAAACATTAATTCATCTTCCAAGTCCTGTTGTTGGCTAAGTGGTGTCAAGCCTGCCCAGTTCTTTACTCAGACTGCCCTATTTTCCCATTTCCAAATTTGATATAATTTTTTGCATATAAACTGATAAAACAAAGCACTTTTAATAAAATATTTGAAAAGACTAAAAGGGAGCAACCAGGTAATTTTAAATGTTAGGGTTTACATAAACCATAAAGCAGTCCTTTGATAAACCCATTGACCTTTTTTCCAAACAAATGCTTCTGATGACATTGGACCATTGGAGGTTGTTTCCTAGATTATTTCTTAGCACGGAAGGCTTTCAATGTCCTACAGATCTCATTATCAGAAACAATCGGATGTTTTTACTATTTATGTCCAGCAGCTATTATTGGTACAGTTGATAGTTTTGTTGCTTTCAGGCTTTGGCCTGTACCAGACCCTTACTGCTGTTCCCTCTGGCAGAAAAAGCATAAATGTTTTTATTTATACAATATTTTATTAAGCTTCTACAATGCTATGATTATATCATTTCATAAACAGCTACACATGTTTGAAAAGATTTTAGTGTAGTGCTTTACAACCTGAGGGTCTAGATAGTCTTATGATAAGAATTTGTTTTGAAAACAGCCAAAATAAAGGCAAAAGCGGTTTTGGGAAACAAGGAAAGTTTTATGTCATAAATTGGATAAACAAATGTTTTGTGTATTAAGAAACATAATAAAAAAAAGTCATCTGTTTTTTAGCAGGTCTTAAAATTAAGTAACTACAACCTCAGATCCACAACACATGACATAGTATGGTGACTTAGAGGTTAGCACTCTGGCACTCTCTCGGGCCAGGACACTATCTGCATGGAGTTTGCATGTTCTCCACGTGTTTGCGTGGGTTTCCTCAGGGTACTCCGGTTTCCTCGCACATTCCAAAAACATGCAGTTAGGTAATTGGCTCCCAAAAATTGACCATAGACTGTATTTAAGATATATGACTGAGGTAGGGACGTAAGAATGTAAGCCCCTCAGACCCTACAGGTCTCAGTATGGTAAATGCAATGCATGGTGCATGACAATGGAATTAAAAAAAGACAAAACAAGTATGACTTATTTAACACAACTATATTATATATATATATATATATATATATATATATATATATATATATATATATATTTACTCTATAAAAAATGGCACATGGCAGCATGGCTCAGGTTTGTAAAGTTAAATTTGAACAAACTACAAGCCTTCTGAAATAATGTTCCATAGGTATATAAGACCAAATTGGAGATGTTTTGGCAAAAAACAAACACCTCATAGTTACTGTCACACATGGTGGTGAAAGGGTGATGATTTGGGCTTGTTTTGTAGCCACAAGCCCTGGGCATATTATAATCATTGAGTTGACCTCCTCTGTATACTAAACTATTATAAAGTCACATGTTGGCCATTTGTGTGAGATCCAAAACTGGGTTATGCAACAGAACAATGATTACAAGCACACAAGCAAACCCACAACAAATTGGCTTGAAAACAATTAAGGTGTTGCAATGGCCCAGTCAAAATGACTGAGTGAATAAATATATGCCCACAAACCTCAACTTTCGTCACTGTCAGAGAGTGATAAAGTCATAAAGAAAATAGTTACTTCAAATTATTGCTGCTAAAGATGGTTCCACAAGTGCTTAGTTTTTTGTACATAGTTTTCCACGTGGCTTTCCTATTATGGCATGATGGAATCTCTTGCGTGTTGTTTTATACCTGAGGTTAGAGTTTTTCAATTTTAGAACCTGCTAAGGACAGTATTGTCCTGATACATAAAGCTTTATAATTGACTGTAGCAGAGACTTAATAAACACAATATATATTTACAATAAACCTTTCCGAAGAAAACTATGGGGCCACCTTTGCTGACCTTCTTTAAAAAATGTTAGTTGCCTATTTCCAATGTCTGTATAAATGTTCCAGTGGATATATTTATTTACAAAGAGCCCCAAATGACCTTTTATTGTGTACAAAATCTATTTAAAATGTTTGGTATTGGGTAGTTTAGTCATACCAGTATTGGCAGTCTTTCAGAAGTGAAAACTGAATATAGAATATTGGCTGTCTGAGTACAGCTTTCTATTATTATTATTATTATTATTATTATTATTAGGGGGGGGGCTTATTTCTCATTTTTACCTAAAAAGGGGGGGCTGTCTTATTTGATGGCCCTGCCTTATCATCGGGGAAACACGGTACTATGATGTGTTGTACTTTTTTTTTTGATGCCCAAAGTACTTGGTAGCCCTAGCTGCAGCCCTTTGTCTTTTAGGCAACTATCCTGTAAAATAATTTTATTATTTGTCCATGATTGCTGCTCCTACTTTCTGCTCAAGAATACTCAAATCCCATCTTTTCAAACTCGCCTACCTGTGTCTCCTAAAGCGCTCACTATTCACCCACTAAACCACATCCTCCTCCTAGTGTGTGCTGCTTCTCCCACCTCTTGGATTGTAAGCTCTTCTGCCCAGGGTTCTCTGCTCCACCTATGTCACTGTCAGTATCTGTCATTTGAAACCCCTATTTAATATACAGAACTGTGTAATGTGTTGTTGGTATATAAATACTGTTTATTATTAATAGTTATAATAATCATCATCATCATCATATGAATTTCATCTCTGTTAGCTCCAGTAGGGCAGATACTGGTCTTAGCCTTCGGCAATAAATTATCTGGGAAATTCATAGTACAGAATTCAAAATAATCAAGGATCCTAGCATCTAGGAAAAAAGTGGATGCACTCCTAATAAGAGTGAATCAGTTTATTCAAAGGCTAGAATAATCCTGTATCCTTTCCACTCTTGCATCATCCTAAATATTGGTGTGGTACATGCTAATACAGAAAACACATATTGAAATGCCACTCAATTCACAGCACCCATTCAAAGAACAAAGAGGGGAAGCAAAAAGGCTATAAAATAGAACACATATCTGTGACAATGGTGTTCTGACATTTTTGTAATGCTTAGATGATCCTGTTGCTTCTAGCTAAATTGTTTTACAAAATTCAACAACATTTTCTCTTTCAGACATTTATATCTCAATGCTTTCTTTAGAACAATAACCTAGGATAATTCCGAATGGTCTACCTAATTTTTGGTCTGTTAACTCATACTTTGGTTCCAAATTTTTTCAGTTTAAGGGGGAACTTTCTTGCCCTGCAGAACTCCTGGCACTAAGTCCCTGATACTGCTGCACTACAGTGATAAGTAAAGGAAGAACACCCAGAACAGAACACTGAAGAGGTAAGTTTTCCCTTCTGGCAACCCTTTTCGAGAACCCTTTGCAAGCCCTAAACCATATATCTGGCTGAAAACAGAAGAGAAGAAACTAGGCTTACCTGCATCTGGTTACTTTTGGATAGGAAGCTTTTAGGCAGGAATTCTGAAAAAATACTGACTCAACCATAATGGTGTGAAAATGTTGGCTCTGACCTAATCTAACCCAAAGCAACCCTCCCAAAATGCTCTTTTTACATAACAACTTAACCCTTGACCTGTTTTGGCTAACATTTTTCTCAACTAAGTTCATCTGTAAGCAGTGCTATTAATCTAAAAATACATATTTGACAGTCAAAAAAATATTGAGGTGCCTCCATTATTTGTCAGAAAATAGATGACCTTAAAAAACCTTTTTAACTGGTACTATCAAGAAGAGCATAGCTTTAGTTCTTGAAGTTCTCAGTTTGCATTATACAACTATGGTGTAAAGACAAAATTCACATTCACAGTAAAAAGATTTATAACCTAATTATAGCAGTCTTCTTGATAAAAGAGTTATTTTGTAAAGAGAAAGACATGTTCCTTTGTTCATTAGGTTGTAAGAATATAGAAGGTGCTGTTTTATTTTTAGTTTTAGACAGATAAAGAGAGAAAAAATTTGTACAGTGCCTATTAGTGCATGCTTTGATCTTAATACCCAGTTGTAATTTCCTTTAAAATAAAATAGATTTATTATAGGTGCAGTAACACTCAACTATTTAAATGCCTTACTTAATTGTCTTTGATTCAGTTTCTTCAGTGGCAGAAAGTATTTACTTGGGTACTTGGGCAACGGTCTAAAAAAAAGATATATATATATATATATATATATATATATATATATATATACACAAGGGGGTGCTGAGAAGTTCCTGGCTTTGCTTAGAAAGAAGAGAGCCAGAGTTATGAAAGAACACATTTATTCAACATATTCCCCCCTGGGACTGATGCACTTGGTACAGCGTAGTTGCAGCTTTTCTAGACATCTCTCAGCAGCATCTTTGACGTCAGAAATGTCCTCAAAATGTTGCCCCTTCAGATGATTCTTTAAATTCAGGAACAGATAATAGTTCAAGGGGGCCAAGTGAGGTGGGTAGGGGGGATGGTGGACCAATTGGAAACTCAGGGTGGTCAATTTGGCAGCCACAACGTTGGATGTGTGCGCAGGTGCATTGTCATGCAAAAAAAGTATCCCTTTGGTCAACTTTCCACAGTGTTTCATCCTAATTGCCTCTTTCAGTTGGTCCAGGAGGTTACCATAATACTGTCCGATGATACTAGAGCCCTGAGGAAGGTAGTCCACCAACAGAATACCGTCTTTGTCCCAGAAAAAGGACGCCATTAATTTTTTGGATGATTTCTGGGTTCGGAACTACTTCGGCCACGGGAACCTGTTGTGGCGCCATTGTTTTGACTGTTCCTTGGTTTCAGGATCATAGATGTGGAGCCAGGTTCCATCCTCAGGTATTACCTTAGTCCAAAAGTCCTGTGCAGCTTTAAAATGGGCCAAAACGGCTTTGGATGCTTGAACTCGTTCCTTCTTCTGATCACTGTTCAAACATTTCGGCACCCACTTCGCTGAAAGCTTGCACATGTCTAGGATAGTGGTGATAACAAACCCAACACGCTCCCGTGTGATGTCAAGTATCTGGGCTATCTTTTTTGCAGATATTTGCCGGTCCTCAATAATCAGCTCATGGACAGCATCATAGGTTGCCGGGTCAATTGAGGTTGGGGGGCGCCCACTGCGGGGCTCAACGGTGAAATGCCCAGTCTTGAAACAAGATATCCAGGTTTAGACAGTGTTGTAGGAAGAACACTTCTCCCCCATTGTTTGTGACGTCTCAGTGTGAATGTCCTTTGCTGACTTTCCCTGGAGAAACAAAAACTTCATGATGGCTCGTGACTCCAACGACTTGAAACTTGCTTGTACCTCTGCCATCACAGCTTCTCACTAAAAGAAATAACAGTTTTAGGAATCGCAAAGACCTGATGTTTGCACAGTTACATACTAAGATATTAGGCTGTCATATGCCCCCACACTCATTTTTCTATTTCATCTGGAAGGGGGCAAAGGCAGAAACTTCTCAGCACCCCCTCGTATATATATATATATATATATATATATATATATATATATATATATATATATATATATATATACATACATACACACACACATATATATATATATATATATATATATATATATACATACATACACACACACCCTTTTGATCGTTTCCAGTGACAGATAAATGAACGAGCACTCTACACACAGCCATATTCTGTTCTATTTACAGGGAGGGGGAAGGATGAGCAAGAGGCACCCCATTGTGCACCCTAGGAGTGTACATCGGCTGATCCTGATTGGTTGGTAATGTGGAAGAACAGCTGTATACATGTCAGATTTTTAATCAATAATTATCTGTGTACACATAGCCTAAATCCCCAGATTGCAAAAGAAATAGTCTGCTGCTACATGAAAATATAATAGCTGTGACTACAAATGCATCTAATGATATTGTCCCACTGAATACGAATATGTTCCTGCAAACCAACTATACCCTTGATATAAAAAAGATGTATTTCCATTTAACATTTCTAATATGTGAGTTTAAAACAAAATGATAAAATGCCTTTAGTGATTTCGATTTGCAGAACAGCAACAGACCATAAGATCTCTGAAAACAGCTTTTTATTAGTTAATTTATTTCATATGATCTTCACAGCATGTAGCATGTTAGATAACTGTCACTTTAAGTATAAGCTATCAGAGATAAAACCATACTTCTAGTACAGTGAAAAGATACTTCTCATTCATTTGTGAGGATACTTAATTAAAGATTCAGAAATATTTCATAATAATTTGTTATATGCAATTAACCAGTTACTCGTTTTTGAAACAAAAAAATGAATCTTACAAGAATAAGAAGTAGGTAGTAAAGCAGTTTGGCAGGCTTTTATTAATCCCATGTTTTAATCAATATGATTTAAACCTCACACTTTCTGACATTTAACAAGTCTTTAGCTACTTTCAATCCGTAACAAGATGTGGTTCAGAAAAAGAATAATAATTCTCTTAATATGGCTTTAAGTCTGTTCTGTTAAGAACTCTAATTTAAATGAGATCGTCTTGTTTAATATTTTAAAGTTAACCAAATTTTATTGAATTGTCAGGACACATTTTCATCAAATCACACTATCATGACTATTGTGAGCATAGCTCATTTTTTATGTTAATTTTTCTGCACCTGACTTTCCTTATATGGCCCCAGACCTAGATCAACATCACATGGTCTGTGTGTAAAAACTAAATAGTCTATAAAATATTGAATCTAACTTAAAACTAAAAGAAGTCACAATTTTTTAACAATGGTTTGCTGATGTTTCCATTATGTCTAGGAAACAAGGGATACAAGTTAGAAAAAAAAAAGATTTAGAGGAAGGAGAAAAAAAAGAAGGAATAATAATTAAATAAAGAACAGGTAAAAGTCACTACCCTCAGAGTAAAAACAAATGATCAGATGATAAACAAGTATTACAAGAATTACCTTCAGCAATATCTCACATCAAATATTCTGCAGATGTCATATGAACACAGTAAAACCAGGTATTTTAAACTGTTCTGATCTCCCATCTCAAGTAGAAATCAGATCCTCCATAATCATTATTATTTCAGTGCCGATGTTGTATTGTTGGTGGTAATGATTGCTTCCAAAAAGAAGGAATACATGCCTTGGTTGCATTGAGTAGATGATGTGATGGGGAATTCTGATATCTTTTCTTGAATAGAGAGAAGACAGGTAGGAAGACTAACCTATTTTATTACAAATAGAAATATCAGTGAGTTTAAATGTAATAACTGCCACCTGCAATGAGAAGGAGGATAAAGCGGGACAGTCTCAAAATATGTGAACCAAGCTACTGTGAATACTTTGACATCTGCAACAGGTATCATCTACGTTTGGATATATATTTGTGCTACGACTGTAGGTACTTCATACCTGCATGAGAAGCTTAAAATTCGACTCTTGATATCTGGTATTGATGGCAGACTTATGTGTAGAAGGTGTTTTAAATGTTGGGAGTAAAAAGTCTGCTTAAAGTCACGTTTTCATTTATGTTTTTTTTTTTATGGGTAAAAAAAATAAAAGAATACAACATGGTAATACATTGGGCCTGATTTATTAAAGTTCCCTAAGGCTGGATAAGATACACTTTCATCAGTGAAGCTGGGGGATCCAGCAAACCTAGAATGGATTTCTTCAAAATCATTTGCTAGCAAGTGTTTTGAATCTTGGGCCAGATCCATTTCAGGTTTGCTGGATCACCCAGCTTCACTGATAAAAGTGTATACTCTCCAGCCTTGGAGAGCGTTCATAAATCAGGCCCAATATGTTAATACCCAAAAAGCAAACATGGACTGTTTATTACAAATGTGTGTATATAAATGCAGCATTAAAATGTGGAAAACCACCAATAAAGGCTCTTTAACGGTCACATTTCTTCACGTACCTAAAACCATGACTATAGCACTATTCTAGCTTACACATTCTGGCCCCCCTCTCTCTTTTTTAAATCATGAACTATCAGTAGGTGTAAAATACACCCAATAATAAAAGATATACTATACTAATTTATATCACCCTTCACTGGGTCTGAAGTCACTATCCTTCCAAGTAGATTCTTAGTGAATAGTGAACAGATGAAGTATTACAGAAAGATGCTACAGACAATTGCAATGGAATTTTTGCTGTTCTTTTTCCACCTGTAATTTTCCTGTAAGGAGGGTGAGCTTTCTCATCTAATTGCTTCCATGTATGATTCACACTAAATGAGCCCCTACATCACAGAATAGGGTAAATGTATAGATGCTGTATATTGCTGTAAGAAAAAAGGGACAGAATGGCTTTTCCTACATTTTTTCTCATAAGTGGCAGTGCACTTATTTCCAACCTGTCAGCAATAATCTAGGAAATTGGTGGGATTTACTAAGAAAGGACAGAGCAACTGTGCTATAGTAATCATAGGAACCCAAGTAGGGTGATGTGCAGGAAAAAATATATGAAATCAAAATTATATTAATAATATTATTTTCCTCTTTTGTTAACCTCCCTAGCAGTTCATTTCTTTCGGTTTTATATGTCTAAAAGTGGTACCTTGTTTTTCATGAAAATTTATTTTACAGTATAATATATTAGTATGAGTATAATAAAGTTTGAAACACAAAATCATGTAAAAATAATAAACTAAATAAATTAAAAAATCTATATATTAATTTTTTTTTTTTAAATACATATTATACCCATACTAATATATATACTGTAAAATAAACGTTCTTGAATGTACTGCTTTTACACATATAAATCCAATGTATTGCATTCAATACAGTTATTTTGCATTGAATGCAATACAAATAGATTTTGAATTTGAACTGCCCTGCCCCGCTGGCAACGTACACATGCACCGACGTTCACAGTGTTTGACTGAAAAAATCGGCCCAGTGCAGATGGGTTTTACCACACCACATCATCTCTACAAAAACATTGTAAGTATTTAGTCCATCTGGTATCAATGGCTTGTTATCCCCTTACTACATGCCAGGTAAAGGGAAAGCAAGTAAGTGGTACCAGTAAAAAATCAAATTCCCCAAACACCAATTCTTCAAAAATAAGCTACACAAGTATGTGTCTACTATTTTACTGCTCACAAAATGACTATTGTACTTTTCTGTTGATTCTAGGTAAAATTCAACAGTCCTGTGCCAAAAAGCCCCTTGTTGTCTATGTTTGCTGCTTTCCCCTTCTTTCAGAAGTTGTTAGGCAAGCAATGAGCAGTTTGTGACTCTCAGGTCAGTTTACGTGATGACACTGATTTTTTTGGTCTGCAAAGGTGACATTCTTCCCACTGGCGAGCAATATAGGAGGCATTCTTTCCAATGACTACCACATTAATGTACTGTGAGCTGTGGATATTGTAAGTATAGCAGGGATTCCTGTAGGACCTAAAAGTCATTTCAAGAAGTTCCCCCATTGTTAAAAAGGTTAAGAAACATTGCTTCAACATTTATGTTTTTGTTCTATCCCAATTGTTTAACCATTCCTGTAAATACACCCCTCATGACTTGTACAATGATGTGTCACCTGCGCAACATCTCCAAAATCCGCCCCTACCTGTCCCCAGAGACCACCAAACTCCTTGTACACACTCTTATCATCTCTCGTCTGGACTGCTGTCACCTGCTCCTCTCTAGCATTCCACTAACTCGATTCTCTCCTCTACAATCTATTATGAATGCTGCAGCCAGACTCATCCATCCTTCTCACCGCTCCTCTTCTGCTGCCGCTCTTTGTAGTTCTCTTTATTGGCTTCCATTTCACCTTAGAATCATATTCAAGCTCACGTGCTTTACCTTTAAACCCCTCCACAGTTCTTGTTCCACTTACCTCTCTGACCTGATAAAAAATACTCCTCCAGCCCCTCCCTTCGCTCCTCCAATGACATACTACTGACTTCCTTACTCATAACCTCATCACAGGCACAGCTCCAAGACTTTTCTAGAGCTGCCCCAACTCTCTGGAATGGTCTTCCTCATCCTATTCGGCTTGCTCCTACTTTCTGCTCATTTAAAACAGAACTCAAAACCCATTCTTTTAAACTTGCCTAACCGTCTTCTTTTGACTTTTAAATCCCTCACTACTTACCACCACTACATATCTCACCTCCTATTGTGTGATAACTCCACCACCTCCTAGATTGTAAGCTCTTCAGGACAGGGTCCTCTCTGCCTGTGGTATTGTCTGTATTCTTCTGTCATTTGCAACCCCTATTTAACCTCCCTAGCGGTAACCGCGGGTGTGTCTCGGGGTAAAAAAAATTTGCTAAAAGCGGTAACCCCGAGTCACACTCGGGGTAGGTAAACCTATGGAAGTAATAGTAAATACAGCCTTACCTAATCTGCTGGCGTCCCACATCATCCATCGCCGCAGTCCCTGTCTTCTTCCTTCCTCCTCTGGTCGGCTTCTGCACCCGATGAGTCACCGGGGAGTTCCCGGTGACGTCGGTGCGTGTGTACATTGCCGGCGGGGCGGGAAATTCAAAAACCATTTGTATTGCATTCAATACAAAATAACTGTATTGAATGCAATACAATGGATTTATATGTGTAAAAGCAGTACATTGTTTCCAAGAACATTTTTTTACAGTATATATATTAGTATGAGTATAATATGTATTTTTTTTTAAATATATAGATTTTTTAATGTATTCAATTTATTATTTTTACATGATTTTGTGTTTCAAACTTTATTATATTCATACTAATAAATTATACTGTAATAAAATTAAAAATCCTGTTTAATAATAATAATAATAATAATAATAAAAATAGTAATATTAATAATAAAAAAAATAATAATATGACCAAACTTTTAGGTTGCACATATAATATACTGTGTAACATAACGCCATGTAAGTATGTTTTGTTAACAGGAAGAAAACGATCAGTACTGAATTGTTAAAAAAAAAAATATTTTACTTGTATATAAATTATATTTTTTGCCTATGAGTTACAAATGCCTGTTCGCTTTGTAATTCAACTAGGACTATTTTTGCTTATCACATTATTACAGAAATTATGATGAGTAAATAGATTAGGAAAATTTATGTTTATCTGTGTTTGAACATTTTGCATTCCATCCAAAAGTTACATAGCTTAAAAGCAGCATTCACATGATTTGAGATGGATGGTACGGTAATACTCACTGAATACTGTCCATGTTACTGTATTGACATGCTACTAAATGTAATCTTCTACACTTGCAATTCAGTTTATGAACGTGATTGAAGTCTTTTCTTAATTTATCTCTTCCTTTGGGAAGGTCATTTTACTTATCAGGCACTGTAGAACCAGACAATGTAATTAGATTTGCCCATGTGGAAGGTTTTTGGAACTGAGCGCATGCAAGGACCACAGTGGGCAATATGACAAGTAACTAGGAGCCACATGGGACTAGATAGGAATCTGTTCTTGAACATACTGTATATTCAAACTGTTTCAGTTATATTTTGAGTTCAAACAATAGGAAAATGAATAACAAAATTAAAAAGCAATTCAAAGCAAAGTCTAATTTGCTCCAACAGGGGTAAACAATTCTACTGTTATTACATACAATATGTTAATGGTAGTTATATTTTGTTCATTTTAGAATGTATTCAGTTTTAAAAAAAAAAATCCAATAAGTTAGAATACTATTTCCTTCTTCATGAGCATGTCTATTCCACATTTTCAGAGCTCTTACTGTGACAAAGATTTCCCATGTGTTGAAGCATTTTTCCTCCAAATGCAAAGAATGCCCCTTTGTACTTTACAGGTCTGGTGTAACATGTATAGTATGCTTGGTGATTATATCTCCCTTAAGTGTCTCTTCTCAAATGAGAATAAATTCAGTGTTGAGTTGCCCTTCTCTGCACTCATTCTTTTTGTGAACTGGTAACAAAAACTGAACTGCATATTCCTGATGGGGTCTGTCTAATGCTTTGTACAGGGGCAGGATAATGACTTGATCCCTGCAGTTGTTACCTCTTTTAACCCCCCTAGTTCTAATTATGTTCAAATTTCATTTATTTTACATTGTAGGCTAATATTTTTAGGCATAACTCACCAAAATATATCCAATATTTATTAAATGTAATACATTTAATAATAAACTGTAACTGTACTGTAACTGTACAGTAGCATGTATAATGTATATATAATATAATGATATAAATGTATCTTATATAAAGATTTCTTTGTATTGGACTCAATACAGCTATTTTGTATTGAATCCAATACAAAATTATTTTAATTTCCCGACGCTCCTCCTGTCCGCACTGAAGCATGCACCAACGTCACCGGGAAACTCCGGAGAACGTCTTGGCACACGCCAAGCGAAGATCAAATACAGAAGACATATCCCGAGGACATGCAGGGACCAGTAGATGCCAACCGAACAAGGTAAGTGTTTTTTTTTATGTTTTAAGCGACCCCGAGTGTGACTCGGGATTACTGCTTTTTGCATGGTAAATTCGCCCCGAGTCACACTCGGGATTACCACAAGGCGGTTAATACAAGAAAGTATTTTACTTGCTTTAGAAACTGCATGTTGGCATTGCATTCTATTATTCTATTGCAATGCATTCTATTCTAAGCTTGGAGACAAAAAAAGGAAAAGATAGGTGCATGGACTGCATGACTGGGTGGCAAGGAAGCCAGGGAGTTAGGGGAAAGAAACTGTGGAAAGAATAAAGGGGAGGAGAATTAAGGGTTTGGGGTGGAGTGGGGTTGGGTAGTAGAGGTGTTAAAAAGGGGGGGCATGAAAAGGGGAAGGTCAAATTCTGGTAGACAAGAAAGAGGAAAGGTTGTCCTGTCCGCCTGCCCTTGGATAGGTGAGTGGGTTTAAGGGGGGTTGATTTTATGGGTTTCAGTGGATGGCGGCTAGGTTTCCTGGAAGTCGTTGTTGTGCTAGAAAGTGGTGGAGTTGACCCATCTTAGGTATGGAAAAAGAGGTCTGTGTAACTATGATATTGACACCTGAGCCATGGGTGGTTGCTGGGAGCCAAAAATATCAATCCTTGCAGGCTCAGGTGGCCTGAGGTTCGTGTTTCAGCCTACCAGAGAACTGCAGCCAGGGAAGCTCTGATGTACCAGTTGTGTTGCATGTTGCTTGTTGTGTTATGTATGTCAAGTTATTATCAATTCTGTTTTGTAAAATACAGAAAAGTTGATAATATTTATTGGTAATAAACATAAGTTTAGCCAAATTGTTCCATACTGCTATGTCCACAAGGTTATTTGGAGGGAAGCTCAAGGAGGGAGAGTGCTGGACAGTTGGTAGAGTAACCTGGCTGATGTGCTCTACCCTGTTCATTCGTTTTTTTACCTCCAACTCCTCCATAACTTCACATTTAGCAACATTAAACCTCATTTGCCATTTTGTTGCCCAATCAGAGCATTCAGGTCTGCTTGTAGGTAAAGACTTTTTGTATTCCACTGTTGTTTTCCACTATAAAGCTTGATGCCATCTGCAAACATAGGCCTGGAAAATTGTCCTAAAAGTAAAAGGGTATAAAAAATGTAGACATATGAATTTTGTTGCATATTTATTAAGGGAAATTTGAAAGACTGGGAGCAAATCCTAAATAAAAGTATAAGGCTTTATTATCCTGGTCATGGTAATATCTGACTAGCAGGGGAAAAGTGAATGTGTGCCATCATTAGAGGCTACAAATACATATTATTATATATCCGTTATGACACACCCAGTATATTTTATTCTGTACAGCTAACAGTGCTTACGAACCAGTTCATCTTCATTTCCTGCACTAAATCCCTAGTATATTTACAAAGAAAAACTAATTCTTGTTGGCAAGACCAAAATTATATTTTAGTGTTTTTAATGTGAAATAAAGCAAACCTTCAATTGTTTTAAAACTATGTTGCTTTTGTTCTTCTTCTCAGTGAGATTATGTGTGTTGATATCTGAAAGTTTATATTAAGTTCTCGAATAAATCATATGAAACCTTACAGGGTAACTCTAGTCAATCCATACAGATTTCTTATAATAAATGATGCAAGATGATATCTGTTTATCATCATTAAAACTGTGACAATGATATTACTTTTTAGAACAGCCTTTCTCAACAATTGTAACCCTGGGGAACCCATGAAAAAACATTTAGGTCCTCAAGGACTGTTTTCAACCTGACTTACTATGTAAGGAACCTCTTTTAAAATTACTAGATGAACGTCTCACTATATATTAGCAGGGTGGTCAGTAGAAAGAATTCCTTTTACATTGCTGGCCATTTAAAAGAATGTCACCCTTACAGATTGCCAAAAAAAGATTATTAGTGTCATTCAAACTGACCGGAGAGGCACAAACTGCTCATTGCTTCAGAAATCCCTATCAAGCTTGGGAGGAACCCCTAGGCTTCCACGGAACTTGGGTTGAGAAAACACTGTCACACAGTATATAGTATATATTTATATATTAAATACAAATATCCAGGAACATTTAACTCGTTTTCAGCTCATTTGAACTTTTATTTTAGAAAACTGATCTGAACCCCTCTGGCCTAATCAATTTAACATCAGTTATTCGGCACATCAGTGTGGAGTAATGTAAACATTTATTCACAGTTCATATCAAAGATGTTTCTTAGGAAATGTAAATATATTTTATGAGTATGATACAGAGCAATATTACAATGAAAATAAAATGAAAAACCCAGTTGTGTGTGTCTGTTCTCAGGGGAATAAAAGATGAGCGTAGTGTTTTTAATTTAAACGCAGAGGGCATATAAACATAAGTGCTGGGTTCCCACAGAGTATAGAAATGAAGAAAATCATTTTCCCTGTGTATTTTATTATGGAAGAAAACTGGTGTAATGGAATAACGTTATGCATAAATAGTCTTTATATTATTTGGTATTTTGTTCAATTTCAAATCAGAGTTCTTCACAGTACTAGAATTTGCACTAATAAAGCCTAATGCCTCAATGTTGTAGATAGAATGGCAGGTAAAGTTAAAATTTTTAGATTTTTTTGACACCTTAACATTAGGTCAAGAAATTGCGAAAGTACTTGTCATGGAACAAGAGGCACTGACAGCAAGAAAAACGTAAGATTTATTACTATCTATCAGCGTATTATAATTACTATTTTTATTACTTGTTTTTATGCTTTTCGATACAGTAAGCAGCTCATATGAATAAATGGTCTGCCGTAACTCACTGCATGATTGTGAACATTAAAATGTACATCTAGATGTGAATCTGGTCAGTTAAAATATTACAGTTTATTTTTTTCATATGCTTTTCTTAGCACTTAGAATTTGCAATATTGCAATGGAATAGGATAAGAGAGATAGAAATTCTAAGCCCTTTCCTTGGTCAGCTGAGGCATAAGATCCAGTCATTTGAATGAACAGATAACCCATCATCCTTTACGATTGTCCCACAACAGTCATAATGTGTGTTGGAATTGTTAGGAAAGGGCAGATTTCTGTTTAAGTTTTTTATTTTATGTATGTTTTTTTTTGGCATTGGTACTGTACATGTCAGTATCTGGCTTGACGTGCCTCTTTTAGACAAAAGTTTGCTTGTTAGTCCTACAAATGAGTTAAACATCATAACTCTCCTCCTAGCACCTATAGACATCATTGGATTTGCTGCAAACTGTGAACTGTAAATTTCAAATCAGATTTGTTCATGAACCAAATCTAGACTGATTCAGTAATCACCAATCAGTTTGGCAATCTCTTGCTGTTTGACCAATAAAACTGTTACTGATCCACCTGTTTCTATCATTGTGGAACATTCTTTCACTCTCCCATTCCCTCATGTATCTCAGTTTTTTGCTTTGGTTAATTAAGACCGAGTAAATAACAGAAATTTGACCTTTTGTGTTAGCAATAGAGGAGCAGGTACTTTCAAACGACGAGGAGCGCAAGGGTCTTGGAGCGTCTCTAGTTATCTGAATAATAAAGGACTGCAGTTGTCGATAGTGGAAATATTCCGAGGCAGGGATATCAAATTGTGTGGACAGGTGTTCCCATGTAAATACTGCCCGAACATCTGTCAAATCTCTAATTCGTCTAAAGCCTTTAGAGATCCACCACTGAAAGGTCACCTGGCTCATGCCCGGCGGAAAATCCGGATTATTCCATAAGGGAGTCAAAGGCTTATAGATATATTTATATAGATATAAATATATCTATATAAATATATATATATTATATATAATATATATAGATAGAGCGGGGCAGTTCACGTGCCCTCTATTATTTTTTTTCCGCCACATCAGCGAATCTATAGATCCCAAAAAGCTATCTTGGTTCTCTAAATCCACCCATTGGGGCTTCGCCCCCTGTAGGGAACTTAATGATAACTGTGCTACCTGCGCTGCTACATAGTAATATTTGGGGCCCCCAATCCTCCCATGCACTTGGGGGTTAGCAGTGTATCCTTATGAAACCTGGCTTTCTTTCCTGCCCATATAAATTGAAGTAGTCTGGCTTGGAGAAGTTCAAGCTCTTTCATAGGTACCGGGATCGGGAGTGTGCGAAATAAGTAGAGCAATCTGGGAAGCAAATTCATTTTAACCGCCGCAATCCGTCCCAACCACGATGGGGGGGATAAAGACCACCGCTGTATATCTGCATATACTTTCTTAAGTAACTGACCATAATTAAGAGATAAAACTCTCATTAAATCTCCACCTAAACCCCGGACGCGGTCTGCTGAAGCCCTTCAAGTATAAGGCCAGGGGGTCATGATCCGACCATGGAGTCGATAAGATTCGAGCCCCTATCAAATTAGGTATCATATGGGACTGGAGGAAGCCATGATCTATGCGGGAGTACTGTTTGTGGGCTGCCGAGTAGTAGGTGTAATCCCTAACCGAAGGGTTCATCTCCCTCCAGCCATCAACTAGGTCATACTTTTTCAGCAAGAGCGAGAGGTTGTGGCTTTTTTTAGGAGGATCCCGATATCTACTCGATAGAGTAGTTTAGATTTATCTAAAATGTGATCCAATGCCAAATTAGAATCACCCAATAGGATCAAGGGGGCCTTTCACTTTAGGCCAGGTCTCCTCCAAAAGAGCATGAAAAAACGCCACTTGGCCCTCGTTCGGCGCATAATATGATACTACAGTAATTAATTGCAAGCCAACATACCCAACCACTATTAGAAACCTGCCTCCTGGGTCCCTAAAGACCTCTAGGGGCGAAAAGTTCAAGCTTTTCCGAAAGCATAGGAGAACTCCTCCTTTTTTCCTGTCAGAGGTAGCATTATAAAACATCATGTAATTTTTATGCAGATAATTGGGGACTGATGAGTTGGAGAAATGTGTTTCCTGTAAGGCCAGGATATCAACATGTAAGGAATTATAGTAGTGGAATGCTTTGGAGCGTTTAACAGGGGAGTTAAGACCCTGGACATTATGTGATAACAGCGTCAGCTTAGAGTGGGCTACTGGGGCCACTGAAGGATTAGTCAACATAGGGAATTAACATACACAGCATCAAGTTAGTACTTCCTCTGGGGATGGAAAAAACAAGTTGGGGACAACAGGACATCACCAAGGACAAACAATACAGACTCAAAAACAAAAACCAGCTTATGAAAGTTAGAAGAAAAACATCAACAGGGTTTTGGCCCCACCCCGGTCCCCGGGACCAACCTAGTCCCAGGGCCCAAGGAGCGGCCCCAACCCCTGTGCCAGTAGGAGCTCCAAAGAACTCCATCTCGGCAGGGAAAGTCCCTCCAGGCCAAATCAAATAAATACGGCCTGAACTGGATTCCCTGAGGTATGAGGACATGTGTAACCCCCCGGATCCCCGCTCCCCCACCAAAGTAAACTATGAGACACAGAGTACCCTCAACAACTCTGCTCAAGATAACAAACAGTGCTAAACAGGGGTACACTATGCTTGAGGTAGGCTCGGCAGCCACTAAAAAAAAAAGAAAAAAAAAAGAAAAAGCAAACATAACATCACATCAATAAATCCGAATAGAATATGAATAACATATGCATCATTGAAACATAAAATGTAATAACATGACCATATGACCCATCATTCATCAATCTCCATCATCCCCCCCCGCGGGGAAGTATCAATCATCACAAAATAAGAGATTAACACAGTATCAACAGAACGAGAGTGTTGGCTTCACAGATATATCAGGACACATGGACAATAAGCAAAACAGCAGTGCGTCCAACACAAATAGGATATAAATAGATTGTTCATATATCAAAGCTTACTCCTTTGAAAGAACAGCTGCTGTAATATTCAGATCTTTATGAGTAACGCGTTGAAATATATATGCATTTTCACCAGTAGTGAAGAACTTGAAGTATGAACAATTAGAATCGGTTAATGCAGGAAGGCGTCCAGTACATCCATTCAGGTAGTCTTCTGCAGATGTTTCCCTGGTGGTTTAGCCTTGGACCAAAGTGGATATAAGGATGTAGATTCTTCTCTATTCGTCATAGGCTGGACCTCCATCCTTTGCAGCAGATCTAAATCTGATCTAAATCTGAGCTGTTCTCCCTCAGCAAAAGAGGTAAAGGAAAAACTTTTTCCCTGCAGTTGGAAAATCAATTTCAAAGGAAAAGCCCATCTAAATATTTAATCTTGTGATCGATAAGAACTTGCAACAACGGTTTAAGCGCCCGTCTACGTTGAATTGTGAATGGGGTGATATCAGAAAAAATTTGTATCGGGTATCCTTCCATCTCAACATGATCCAATCCCCTGGTTACTTTCAGTAGAGCTTCCTTCGTGCCAAAGTAGTGAGGCTTTACTATCACATCCCTTGGGGGGCCATCTTGTCTAGGCGCCATTAGAGCCCTGTGAGCCCTGTCCAGCAATAACTGAGACTCTGGCAAGTCAGGTAAAAGATTGCGGAGAAATCGCTGCACTGCCTCTGTCACATCTTTGACTGATTCAGGAAGACCTCTAATTCTAAAGTTATTTCTGCGAGACCTATTTTCCAGGTCATCCAGCTTTAACTGAAGGTCATCAATCCGGTCATTTAAGACCGATATCTCTTTGGAATTCTGATTGACTTGGGCCACCGTGTCATCCACTTTTTTCTCAAAGACATCAATTCTTGCACCCAAACTCTGTAAGTCTTGCCGAAATTCAGAGGTGATGGTTTCTGTGACTTTAGCCAACTCAGACTGTAAAAGGCCAGCCAGGTTCAGGTAGAGCCTATTCTCCGCCTCTGGTAAATCAGGTGGAGGAGAATGTATAGAGGAATCCTGTGTGAGAACTAGAGGAGCTAGAGGAAACTGAGCCTTCACCTTGTGTGTGAGGGAGGCTTTGTAATGCAGGCATAGGCCCCAGTGAGAAATGGTGCTGGGGGAGATGAGGGCTGGGTGAGTCCTGTGTTGCCTGTAAGGTGGATGGTGGGGAATGGGAGAAACTCCTCTCTCCCCCCTCAGTCCCTGACCCTCCGCCTGTACCTGATGGGGAAGCCGATTGCTTCTCAGGCCGTGCTGCTCCCGCTGCCTCGTGTATGTCCCGGGCGGCCGCCATCTTGGGGGCCGGCCTAGAGGATTGAGACCGCGGAATGCGGTCTTTCGCCTTCACTCTGGACTTTCCCACCATCATGCGGGGCTGCAGCAAGAGATCCGGTACCCGTGGAGGATGTAGGTAGCGTGGCTGCCGAGGATAGCTACCGGGGAAAGCCTTCAGGGGATCCGGGAAGCGCCGAGCCGTCTAAAGTGCTGCCAGCATGGACGGCGGCGCATGCGCACTCATGACGTCCTTATTTTACCTGTGAAACTCTATAGTGGGAAATGACAGATGCCACTGACATGGATAAATAAAAAATATCAATGATTTAGCTCACTACAGCCCTTTTGTACCCAAAAAAATGATTATTGCTAGATAAAATTTTTATTTTTGTGTGGTCTTCCTCATAAAGTCTCAATATAATTTATATTTTAATTATACCTCTTCTTTTTTATTGCAATATAAAGTAAACATACATCTGCCACTCAGTAGTCCAGCATAATTTAAAACTTTTAATTACAAATCTGCATATATGTTTTCTGTCCAAGGAAGAATACTTATTTAGGTCAGATGCAGGTGTCTGCAGTGCATGCGAGATTACAGTCTAACATTGCTTTTCCAATTAGTCATTGGGGACGAGTGTTCAAGCTTTGGTTTTTCTTTTGTAGCGAAGTGAAGTAATTACAGATTTTACCAGTGATTAGGTTACCGAGTGATTCTCTAGGCAATCTCATTCAAGACTAATGTGATTTGCAAACCTTTATTGCTGGGATTTTCCCAAGTGATCAATGCATTTTGCTGGTTATAGAGCCTCAATCCACTTGACATTGCAAAGTTATCAAATGACTGTAGAATTTCAGCGAGCTTGCATGAGCAGTAGCAATATATTTTTAAAATAAGAAAATGTATCCCCATTAGTATTCTAGATGCTGCACCAATACTTCTTTACTGAAACCAGTCTTGGTTTTCAAAAAAATATTCATCCAGAGCTTGGTCTTCAGTCTAGTTCTGGCTGATCCAAGAGCAGCTAAGCTGCCTGTATGTGAGTCTTACTAGGCAGTATTATCTCCTCCACTTACAGCCTGCATAAACTTTTCTTATTTTTACGCAAGCATGCTCAGGGAATGACATTCAGAGCATGCTTTGTGTTACCGTATATACCTGAGTATACATCAACATATTTTTACCTTCGCTTTTCGCTTTGATCTCGCTTTACACTTGGGTTCCTCCACTAGATAGCGTTGTGTTCCTATGTAAAATGTATAACAAACTTATACCATATGAGACATGATTGGAGTTTGTTACACTATATACATGAGCACATAGTTCTATTCATTGGTGGCCAAGAATATTGTACAATTTTATTAATTGTTACAATTTATTTAGCAGCAAAACACCCATAATAGGTAGCTCAAAACGACAAAATACTTTAACCTGTTAAAGGGGGTACATTTTTTTAAATAAAAACATCCACAACATAGATGTATTTTTTCACATTACATTTTAATGGCATTTTAGTTGATTACTGCTCCATTTTTTGCCCTATGTTTATACTAAAGTCAATTAAGTTTTCGTGTTTTTCAGATAAAAGTAGGTGCCTCGGTTTATATTTGGATCTGTTTAAATTAAAGTATATACAGTAAACTTTTTGCCCTAACATTTTCATATCTAGGCTGACCAAGACTGGAGAAGATACATTTTCACCAGTGAATCTCAGAGACCCCGCAAACCTGGAATGAATCTGGTTCGGGATTGAAAACACTTGATAACAAATAGCAAATTACTTTTAAGGAATCCACTGCCAATTTGCTGGGTCACCCAGGTTCACTAATGAAAGGCATCTTCCCCAGCTTTGGAGAGCTTTAATAAATCAGGGCTATTGTTTTTCACTTTCAAATACTTTTCCACACTTTGAACCAAAAACCTAATGTCATTTTTTTTACAGTACAACTATTTTGTTTTTAACTTATATCGATCACAAAAAAAATGTTTTTTAAATGTATTTCTTTTTTGTCTGTAAAAGTAAAGAAATTATAGAAAATATACAATTGCAGGACAATGGGGTTAATTTATTAAAGACATTGGAGCTGTTAGAATTAAAAGGGGAATTTCCTGTAACTCAGTTAATTCAGTGAAATTTGGTTATTTTGCTTTTGATTATTCAATCACATGTAGGACATAAAAAAAACACATAGTTGGATGGTCAAAGTCAGCTTCACTTAACTTACTAAGCTCAATTAAAAATAATTCTGATATAGCCAAATGAAAGCCTAGTATGCCCACCCCCCAAATAAAAAACAATGTTTGTATTACTTTGTTATCTTAAGTGATAAACAGGTCGATAGTGGAAATGCAAAAATGTATTTGGTCTCTAAGGGGTGCAAAGTTTCAACAGCTGTAAAGAACTAATTAAATTCTTTCCTTCTTGTGGTTCGGGATCTGTCCTAAATCATTTCATCATGGGATTAATATAAATAAAACGTTTTTTTTTATCGAAAATTTATAATATAATATTTAGCTCTGATACATTTTTTTTTGTTGAAGCCTTATAGAGAAATAGGATGAAAAGTGAGAAATAATAAAATATATTATTAAACAGGATTTATATAGCGCCAACATATTACACAGCTCTGTACATTAAATAGGGATCCTTTTAAAGGTCTTTAAATCAGCTAATACAAAACAATTAATAATGTGATGTTATGTTAGTATAAATGTAATTTAAAACTATAAAGTTAAAAATATAAAACATTGATTTTCCTTATTTTGAATTTTTAACTTCAAAATACTGTACTAAAGTTCCATAACAGGAAACGGTTATTTCTCCACCTGGCAAAGTACAGCTGGCATGTGGATGTGAAATCACAATACAAACATTAACTTAATCAAATACAGTTAGAAGCAGAGCTCTGTGGAATGTCAATAACTATCCAGTCTGCTACATGAAACAATGAACTTTAAAAAATTTCGGGAGATTAGATTAGGTTTGCAAGCCTAAACCAATCATCTATGGTGTTTGCCCGAAGGCATCACCTTAGCTGAAAGTTTTAAACTTTTAAAGCTGATAAACTTATATTTAAATCAGTCAAACAATTCTAATAGCCTCCAGCTATTCTCTTGTAACAGCCGATCTTTCAAGGAATCAGAAACAGCTACAATGGTAAGATTTTTCCAAAAAAGGCATGTTTGAGCTTTTGGTTTGAGGAACATGTAGTAAAAAACATGTGATTTAGGAAACTGGTGGGCTAAAATATCTGTTCTTAGATTGAGAACAATTGGGTAGTCCCATAAAAGCTTGTCCTATAAAGGTGACAATTAATGCAAATAAAAAAATTATCACAGACAGTACTTTATTCTTTGGTGGGTTAAAGGAAACCTGATTATAGATTTATTTCTACTGACATTGGTAAATTGTTTATGAAGATATGTACACTCCTAGGGGCTCTCATTCTGATCTTGCAGGTAGTACTTATTGGACCTGAATTATTAAAGCCCCCCAAGGCTGGAGAAGATACTCTTTCATCGGTGATCCAGCAAACCTGGAATGGATTTCTTAAAGTCATTTGCTATTTGTTAGCAAATGTTTTCAATCCTGGATCAGATCCATTCCATGTTTTTTGGATCTCCCATGTTCACTGATGAAAGTGTATCCAGTCTTGGAGAACTTTAATAAATCGGGCCCATTGAGTTACATACCTGGAACAAGCTCATGTCTTGTCCTGTGTTGGGGTAAGTTTCTCAGACAACACGATAAAAAGGGAGAATGTACAGAGGAGAGGCCTCTACAAGTTACAAAAAAGTGACAACCATTGTCCATCGGCCCCAAGGTCACAAGGTTTTGGTCCAATGACAATAAAACAAAACAAAGAAGGTCTTGTAGTATGATAAACCAGTAAATGTAAATTTATAATTCATGAAAAGAGTGCATTTTGTTATTTTATCTCTTTTATAAAGCCACTAGAATTGCGTTTCTTATATAAAAAAAATTGTAATCACTTTTCATATGAACAGCTGAAAAAATAAGTCAGAGAAAAACATATCTAAAGGATTAAGGAATTAAAGAGGAAATAAAAATAATGCTTTATAGGGGCTAAAATGTTGATTGAAAGAATGTAATTTTTAATGATGATCAGAATATGCATATATTTCAATCAGCATCACAAAAATTTCTCCATCTTTGTCAACTAAAAAAAACAGTTTTAAATGTTGTGAATTATTACTTATTCATGAAGTTCACTAATTACACTTTATACATGTTCAAATGTAATCAATATTTTTAGTCAACAACTTCAGACCTGTGCTAATTCTTAGTCCTTATACAAAATATTATTGTGTTACTTGAATTAATCACAACTAGAGATGGGCGAGCGAGTTTTTAAAACTTGATCTCTAGGCAAATTCGGCCATTCTCGCTTACCGAAATTGTGTGAATGGCCAGTGTAAATTCGCCTATCAAGCTCAAATTTAAAAAAATTAAATTAAATTAAAAAAAAAAGCACTGGCTGCATTTAACGATCAGCTCAGTGTGCAATCTAACTAGAGGTTAAATGGGGACAAGTCTCCCCATTCATAACCTCTAGTGCTCTCTGATTGGCTGAGGAAAGCTTTCCTCAGCCAATCAGGGAGCACTAGAGGTTTTGAATGGTCCCCATTTAACCTCTAATTCCGGGAATCTTCTCAATGAATACAGCCACGGCTGCATTCATTTGGAGCAGTGTGCGTTCCCCGAGGCACCAGAGGTTAATTAACCTCCAGTGCCGGGGATCTTCTAAATGAATGCAGTCGCTAGTGCCCCGGGGATCGCAAACAGGAGGATTCCCAGCGAATCCTGTGAATCCCCTGTGAATACTCCTGTTATAATTTCCTCGATCTTCCGATGGTTTCCCGAAATTGGTCCGCCGAATATTTGTGGAACCATCGGAAGCTCAAGGAAATTTTGTGCAAGGATGAAAGAGGCATTCTCGCTTATCACTAATCACAACATGGACCTGGCTTCTCTAAAATTATATATGTCTCTGAAATAACAACCATTACTTAAATCTTCAATGGATTTCAGTGTTAAACTACCCAATTGTGAAAACTCATCAGTTTGGTATGAGCAATTCCATTGTTGTTCCCCATTAATGGGAAAATTATAATAACTTTTCCTCTGGTATCGAAGAGGTACCTGTACACAGGGCTTGTTATACCCTAATAAGTTCTGTGCTGTTCTCTATGTAGTAAGCTTGACTAGGCCACTTAAATATTTAGGGCCATATTTCTGCAAAGACTATCTAGCTTAGGGCAGAAATATTTATTCAATTTATTCATCTATCAAATATGCAGAAAGCGTGAAACCAGGGTTCCAACAGCTGGTGGGAGACTTTAAAATTGAATAAAGGACTTCATAGGTGAATACATGACATAAAGATACTAATAAATATCTAAGTAAAATAACAAGTATCTAAGGTCAATTATATTTATTTACACACGACCTGTTAAAAAAATGCATGGTAAAGTTATTTTTCGATTAAAACAAAATGCCATTTTCAACTTTCCACTATTGCCTTCATATGTAACATTCCTTTCATTCCTTTAAACATCTGACACATAAGACAATAGTCACATTTCCAAAACAAATGTGACTACCAGACATCTTTCAGTGAAAAATATGCAAGGAATTCCAAGAAGTCCAACTTAGGAAAAATAGCCAATCAAAAGCAGAGAACTCTTCTGTATTGCACATTTAAAAAAAAAACGAAAAAAAAAAACAATGGCTGGCTTAAAGGGAATGTGAATTCCTTTCAATTTTACAGTAAAATGAGCTTCACAGGCACAGGATCTTTTGCCTTTGGTTCTCCCTTTTAGATCCTAAAGTTATATATGCCTAAAAATTCACACATACAGATATTTTTCTTCTGAATAGTTCCTTGACAGGTATTTATAGCTAACAATCTACATAAGCATGCATGGTGTAAAAAAAATCCTGAGTACATATAAGCAAATATGTAACATTTATCAAATAATTAATTGATGCCGTTACCAAACCACTGCTACAGCAGTGTGCAGAAGAAGGAATAATAATGCATGATATATATCTTTTTAAGAAAATAAAACTATTGAACACAAATTTTTGATTTATGGAATGTAACCATTTTTTAATTACTGATTTCAATATATATTTGTATGTATGCAGTAAAGAGAGGCCCATAAGCCGGCGAGGGGGGAGCTAGGTGTGGGCTAACATGACTGTGGGGGGAAAACCAAAAGGTCGGGGTATGGAATGGCGGGAAGGTTAGTTGAAGGTAGGATGGGGATAGGTAGTTAAAGAAAACAATAGGTGGGATATGAAAAGGGCATAAAAAAGGGGGGCAAAAGGGGGAGGCACAATTTTAGTTAGGAGGGAAAGAAGATCCCCCCCTTGATTTTAGGCGAAGTTGGTGGTCTGAAGGATGGCGGTCCTCGAGGGGAAGTATGTTGTAAAGAGTGATGGAGTGTGGAGAGCCATAGATGGAATGGGTTATCCAAGACTGTTTAACTGGGCTGTTATTGGTTTAATGCTGGGATGGAGGCGAGATTGATATAGTTCCTGAAACGGTGGAGTGGTACCTGCAAGCAGTGTGTATATATATATATATATATATATATATATATAAGCACACATCCCACTGATAGTGGGGAAGGAGTTATGGACTGTCGAGGACCTGCCACCTGAGTTTGGGATTTCATGTTCAGGTAATATTGATGTGTTTTTAACAGAAATGTTGTAAGTTATATTTATTAAGTTGTAAATTGAAAAAACGTCCAAAAAAGTCAATTTTTCACCATGCCCACAGGTGTTATTATTTAAAGGGGAGAAAGGTGTGGGAGGGAATGTGCATGTTGGTAAACAGAAAAGGCTCTTTACATTCCACAGTCATGTATACTCTGCTTTAATTTCTTAATTTTACAAGTAATTTTGTTCTTGATGTTCTTAATTTTACATGTAATTTTGTTCCTAATGTTCTTAATTTTACATGTAATTTTGCGCTTGCCTGCAGAAAAGATTCATGCTAAATATAGTTATATCACAAAGCATATAACAATCTATGGGTAAATATGTGCATGGAGGTGTTAAATTGATTTTTATTTTTATTGTTCTGTGGCACACAACTGTCATTTGGGTAAATAGATGAGTATGTTTATAATATACTTGACATTGAGGTTTTAACCCAATAAACATGGTTTTGGTTCAAACAGCCAATCAGGTTCTGGGTAATGTATGTATTTTCAACCTATTAGCCATTACAGGTGTTTGGTCTTTTTTATAAAAATCAAAGATCTAAGGGAGGTTCTTATATGTGTTGCGTTAATGTTGTCCAATGCAGCTTCCCCGAACCTCGAAAAATACACTATTTTTAGTAATGCAACACATGGTGCTGGAATTCTGCAAAATTTATTGATAGCTTAAGATTAACAGTTATTATGTTTTTTCTAATTGAAAAATGGTTTCGCGTTTTTGTTTATCCTTGTATTATTTGTATTATATCATATTTGTATTACGGTGTTACTGGTACTATGACTAAACCTCTCTATGTTTGATTTATTAGTCTACGGCACATTTCAGATCACGACGCTGCCAATCTCATGCATCTTCTTTCAGTGGCCTCCATAGCACTCACCAGAGTCAGGTCACAATCTAATATGCGTACCAAAGTCAATTTCATGGGACACGGGATAATTTGAGGGGGAAGCTGGTTGACCAATGACATGTAAGAAGAAATGTATGGACAATATCAAGATATGTTTTCAATTTGTGTGCATCAAAATGTAACCTACAAATTGTAGTATTTCAAGGAAACATGGGGCAAAACACTAGCAGCCTCACATATGGAAGCTGCAGACTTTCATACACTGACTTTCAATACACGAAGCTTCTGAACTCATAGATACATGCAAGAACTGTGTTAAATAATTCCCAGTTACACAAACATGTCTAAAGTTACTATGACTAAACATTTCTATGTTTGGTTTAATAGTCTTGGACACATTTCAGAAGCTGCAGTCTTTGTCTATATGTACAATAGAAAATCTGTAGTATTCTATGTATGCTCTTTTTGTAAGCGAATGCTTTTTCCTGGCATGTTATGTAAATTAAAATTTGGGCAATGACTCTTTGAAATCTATGACACTTTGTAGATTATAGGTGTGGAATCACTGATTTAAAATAAATTGGTGATCTTTTTTTATCATGACATGATGATACCACACATTAATTAAAAAGGTAATATAGAAGCCCGGATAGCTGAGGTTAAAATAAGACAGAATCCACCTACATACTGTACACCTTAAGAAGGTTTTAATCATTTGCACTGAAATACCCTATTTTATTTGTATATTTTTATGGGTTTTAACTGGTTGTTTATGTAGAGGTGTAATTATTTTTTTGAGCAAATCTGCATTCTCATGAATTTAAATTATGAAAATAAATAATTCATGACAATTTTCTGTCATTTTTTCAAGCTTTTTACTTTTACCTGCAAATACTGTTAAAAATATAACAATTTTCATTGTTCTTATGTTGCGAAACGCATCAAATGAAGAATACTTTCTTTCCCTTTTTGTATTTCAATATTTTTATTAAAGTTTTTCATAACATAACATTAACAAGAAGAGACATAGACAAGAACTAATTAAACCCAAAGTATGGTCAGTTGAAATGTCAACATACATAAAGCTTTACATGCATCACTTGTGATAAACAGAACCTGTTATCCACCCCTTCTCGGAGCAATATGTGAGACAAATAAAGTCATAAAAAAATGGGCTCTATTCCAGGCAGTCACAAGCATAAATAAATTGCAAATGGGAAGTGCAAAATTGCTTCCCACACCTTGACCACACCGCCAAACAAATAACGGCCGTGCGGGGAAACACAAAAGGTAGAAGGGGAAGGG
Source organism: Pyxicephalus adspersus (assembly GCF_032062135.1). Classification (NCBI taxonomy): domain Eukaryota; kingdom Metazoa; phylum Chordata; class Amphibia; order Anura; family Pyxicephalidae; genus Pyxicephalus; species Pyxicephalus adspersus. The sequence continues at coordinate 32,313,004 of NC_092871.1, forward strand.
AACCAAGAAAATAGGGTTGACACAACAGGGGAGGGGGGAAGGGAAGGTAGAGGAAGTACGAGAGTAACTTAATTAAAACACCATATTCCAAGATAATTTCCCTGAGATCAAGAACTATAAACTATTAAAGGAAATCCATGGTTCCAAGATATCCTCAAATTTGTCTAGGGAATTCTTTAGAGTGTGAGTGAGTCTATCGTTCACCATGATCCAGTTCAACTTGGACACTATGGGGTCTATGGAAATCACGGGGGACTTCCATGCTTTAGCTAACGCAATTCTACCTGCCACTAGTATCAATCTAATCAATTTCTTGATGGGTTTCGGTAAGATTATGTCAAGTTTGCTAAACAGGGCGGCTTCCATCGAGCTACTAATCTCCTGCTGTACTATTTTTGAAATTAATTTAAATATTTCATCCCAGAATGTCCTGGCCACCGGACAAGTCCACCCCTGTCCCCGCATTCTTGGAAACATAAAGGAGAAACTGAGGGAAACATCTTTGCCAATCTAGCTGTTGTGAGATACCATCTAAGAGCCACTTTGTAGTTAGCTTCCACCACCGCGGAGTTGAGGGATATTTTAGAAAGGGCATAGATCATGTCCTCCCACTCTTCCAAGTCCCACCTGATACCCAATTCACCCTCCCTTTCCTTCATATATCTCAGTTTTCTTTTCTGGTTAATAAGAACCGAGTAGACAACAGAGATTTGCCCCTTGGTGGTGGCTATGGAGGAGCAAGTGCTTTCAAACGGTGAGGAGCGCATGGGCCTTGAAGCATCTCTGATTATCCGGTAGATAAATGAGTATATTTGTCTATAATGAAAATATTCTGTGGCAGGAATGTCCAATTGAGTAGATAAGTGTTCCCATGTAAGTTCTGTCCGTACATCTATCAAGTCTTTAATTTGTCTAAAACCTTTAGAGATCCACCAATGAAAATTCGCCGGGCTTAGTCCCAGCGGGAAGTCCGGATTATTCCATAGGGGGGTCAAAGGTTTATGAAGAGAAGAAAGCTTCGGGTAGTGACTAAATTTGTCCCATATCTGAATAGAGTGAGATAGGGCCGGACATTTTACATGGCCTCTTGTGTTTTTTCTCCGCCACATGAGGGAATCTATGGATCCCAAAAAACTATCCTGGTTCTCAATCTCAACCCATTGGGGGCTAGCGCCCTGCAGAGAACTTAATGAAAACTGTACCACTTGCGCTGCTACATAGTATTATTTCAGATGTGGGGCTCCCAGCCCTCCCATGCGTTTAGGGGCTAACAATGTATCTTTATGAAATCTGGCTTTCTTCCCCGCCCATATAAACTGCATTAATCTACATTGGAGAAGTGTAATCTCTCTCATAGTCACCTGTATTGGGAGTGTACGAAATAAATAGAGCAATCTAGGAAGTAGATTCATTTTAATGGCCGCAATCCGCCCCCAGCCACGATGGTGGAGACAAGGACCACCACCGGATGTCCGCATAAACTTTCTTAAGCAGCGGAGCATAATTACACCTGTAAAGACTATTGTATGCAGGGGTCAACTGGATACCCAGATATTGGATGGAGTCTTTATGCCAGATAAAATCAAAATTCCCCTGGAGCACTAACATCGTCTCAGTGGGGAGATTTATATTAAGAGCCTGAGACTTGGTTTTATTAACCCTCAGACCAGAGCATAATGAAAATTCATTAGGAATTTTCATTAAGTTAGGCAAGGTCGTAATTGGGGAGGTGATAAACATTAGGATATCGTCAGCGAAGACTTTCTTTTCCTTTTATAGAAAACCAGCAATCTTGATGGAGATGGTTTTGGGGAGAAATTATCTACGCATGTGATACTGTTTTGCTCATTCATGTGATATTTTATGACTTTTAATAGAACTTTTTGTTTTTTTTTTGTTATACAATAAAATTATTGATTTTCACTGTATAGCCCCTGAAAGTCCTGCTTTCAAACTCTCTCTTTTTTAAAAAAAAAAACCTTCAACATACATCCAAAGGGTTGATTACCAAAATATATAAATAAAGCAATATATAGAAATTAGTGTTTAAAATACTTCAGGGCGGGTTCACATCTTCCCCTTCATTGCACAATTTTGCATGGCTTCCCACGGCAAAGAACCATTGTCTGCCCATGTGACAGCTAGTAGCAGTGACCGGTACTAGTACTGCTCACTGCAGCCCCTATTCATTCCACTTGGGGACTGCCACAGGGAGATGCTACATGTAGTGCCTCTCCAAATGGCAGCAGTTTCTGGTGTGGGGAAGAGGTAAACATATCGCTACCTCACTGCCAGTGTGAATAAGCCATAATATATGAAATGAAAAAAAAACAAATAAACAGTAATATATTAAGTATTTTCAGTGACATGAATTATTGCAATGCATCCTTTTTATAAAGATTTTATCCTGATAACCTAATCCCATTGGTATATAGACATCATGGTTGCACAAAGTTCTGACCTCTTTCTGCTAACCTCAATTCCCCAACGAGACTGATGCAAAAAGCTGAACACTCACTTCATGCATGTCACGAAGATACTTAAGCTTTGTTCCTTTCTATAGGAGGAAGAAATGACACTTTCTATGCTGTGAGATAACTCAAAAATTCTTCTGGGATCCACATAACGTGTAATAAAAACAGAAAGAATGGGGTACAGATTCACCTCTACAGAAAGCGATCCTGGATTTCGTAAAAATTTACAAAATTTTAGGGTCTCACAGTACAGGATTGGTTTCTGCGATGTTCATTCCATCATCCCAGTTCTGGTACTTTGTTGCTCTGTCATATGGAATGATATTTTGTGCTGCCTCCCTCTGCAATATAGTTCCAGCAAAGAAAGGCAGTGGTGTGAAGCGTGCATAGGTAAGTAATCTACTGAAAAACAATGACTGCCCCCTGACACCAAGGACTCCCATTAACACCAAAATCACGCACCTTAATTTCACCAAGCACTGGTTATTACTCCTTCCACATCAGTGCATCTGTGCCCTTGTCTCCCTTTGCCTTCTGCAGAGTACCAATGTCCCATTCCTCTCAATAGAGGACGACACCCCACTTCACTTCCCGAAGGCCCCAGGTTGGCCTTTGGGAAGTGACAAGTTACTTCTGGCTGTGTGCTTGCTTTTCCTCCTCTGGAAGGAACACCATACAGCAACCACAATGACGACACATGCAAACGGATTTTGGATGTATAGCAGCAGTTTGCTATGCTCCTGGGAGCAGCCCTAATCATATTTCTTTTGGCCATGACAAATATTCACAACACATTTTTCGATGCCGCATTCTCTGTGAATTTTTTCTCCTTTCTGATTTGTTCCTATTTTGCCAAATAGGATGCCCTAGGTCTTATTTTCAGGGGAATGTCTTATTTTTCCATGAAGAAGACTACAGTACACATTTATTGTTGAAAATCACTCGTGTGCCATTGATTGTCCCCTTCTGATCACTCTGTGCCATTCATTGTCCCCTTCTGATCACTCATGTGCCATTGATTGCCCCCTTCTGATCACTCTGTGCCATTGATTGTCCCCTTCTGATCACTCATGTGCCATTGATTGTCCCCTTCTGA
>NC_092871.1:32317304-32357811 GCF_032062135.1 Pyxicephalus adspersus
AAGTAATTAGACATTGTGAAAACCTTTACCTATTTTTAAGTGCAGTAATCCATAGAAAATGAAAACAAAAATCTACTGGTTTGACATCTGATGGTATATTCTGATTGGTTGGGATAGGGGTATAACATTTGAAGTAACCCTAAAGGATTAGCTCTAATTGAATAAGGTCATATAAATTCACAGCATGTATAAAAGTATTTTAATGTTTCATTCCTAAAAATAATTTACCTATAATACATTTTTTCCTAATTATGAAATTAATGATTATTCTGGAAGTATGCCAATTAAGGACATGCATTGGCAGCATTATAACAAATAGCTGGCTGTGGGAGCGACTGATTGAAAGCTTATCTAATAATAATTATGCTGCTAGAAATGTCAGGATGGGAGCAATTTACATATTTTCTTCCTTAGTGGCAAGTAACTAATTTGTGAAAAAATATTAAAAGATAATTTGTTGCTCTACTGCCCCTTTGTGTTAGGTGAATATAAATGAGTTTATACAACGAGATTGGTATTCATTTAAAAGTCACAATAACCAGTAGAGAACTAGTAACCATTTTGCTGCTGAAAATATTTCTGTGATAGGCCTTGTATATTCCTTGAGCCGATAATCTAATCAAGTTTAGTCTAGTTTTCTAGGTTGAAGAAGGACACATCCACTATTGCAGCCTCAAAGAAAACTAGTTACTAGTAAACTAGTAAAGAAAAAACAACCTATGCAACAACCTATGACTTGTACCATATATAACTGGGGGACATTGTTGTTAACCACATTATTGGTGATTGGATTAGCTACTTGATCAAACTATGTCATGCTTGGAAACTATATTATAGGTACTATTAAAGTGTATCTCTAAATATGACTTTTATTTTGTTTTGAATGATCTGAAAAAGAGTTGGATCCTTTAGTAGGTTTATGTTGCTGTCTGAGTCCCCATTGGAAACATTTACTGCCCTATTTGTACTGAAAATAAAACATGTACTGAAAATAAAACAAGAGATATCCACAGAAGAAAAAGTAACACCTGTTATGGAGAAGGCTGTATACAAGGGGAATTTACTTCCCTTTAGGACATTTACTCTAACCCAGTGGTCACCAACCTTTCTGACCTCACAGATAAATAAATCTGACCTCACGGACCACTAAATCCAAGGAATCCGGAGCCGTGTGTCACTCAAAGGGGAAGAAACTTCCCCCAGAGTGTCATCATGATGCCAGAACCTGCCCACTTGTGTCCATATGGGGGACAGAGCTGCGGACCACCAAAATTTTGTCACGGACCACCGGTTGGTGACCGCTGTTTTAACTTGTTGTTTCTTTAGGACAGAGACGATTCCCCAATAGAGAAACCTTTCCTATCCTATCCAAAGCTTTTTAAAGGTTTTGGCTATACATTCACATTATTCACAAGTAAAGAGTTCACAGGCCCTCTATGAGAAAAGTTTTCTATTCCAGTAACTGCAACTACCTATAATGATAATATTCAGCACAAGAATTCTATTTTTTAAACTCCCATGCCTTTATTAAAATTGTTTGCCGTAGTAAATATAGACCAAGCTGTCCAGCAAAATTTCCTGGAGAATAAATTACTGCCATTGAAACAAAGGGCCTGATTTAATAAGCTCTCCAAGGCTGGATAAGTTACACTTTCATCAGTGAACATGTGTGATCCAGCAAGTGTAGGAAACTAGGTAGAAAACAAAATTCTGGTACTTGTGTGCAGAGTTCAGTTCTTAGCACATCATTTAGGAGTGTGGTCAAAGGAATTTTCACTCTGGAAACCCTAGTTTCTTAAAGCAAGTTATTAGCTGATGTATGGTGCTGAGCTAACACTTGTCCTGTTTGGGGAATTACACATATTGTCTCTCCAGTCAAACCACTGCCGTTGCAGTGAAACAAGATGAATTAAGATGGGATTTCAGGGTTGCAAAGCACTCTTGCAGAAAGTGGCCAATTCTAATGCACATTTATTCAGCATGTTGTTGACAAATTCCCTGTTTATGGTTGTAGAGGGTCCACATAAGGGTTTACCACTATCTACACTGAATGCAACAAGCTGCTGCTGTCCAATAGTATGTTTCAAGCACTGAGAACCATTGATCATCACACACAAAGTTAATTAAACTGAGGGATATTTTTGCACAACTACAAACCTCAATTCTTAGCTGACGGTACGCTCTGGGATTTTTACAGCTTGGGGAAGGTTGTTAGACAAACTGGTTGAATTTTAGTGTTGGCCAGGATGACCGGACACCCTGAGGACAATAAATCTGCACTACTAAGACAGCAAAATCACTTCTTCTTACTACACAGTTTCTGAAAAGGGATTTGTGACTAACAACAAGAATTCTTAAGTTTCCTCCTGTGACTTCGATGTCAGCTGTTCTTGAAAGTTGTACAGGGGTAAACGGTAAACTATAATGATACAATACTAGATTAGTGTATTTTCACATGCCTATCGATTTCTAGTTTTAATTTGTCTTTGAAGAGTCGCCCTAATGAACCACCTTCCATTATAGGCCCTATAGCAGTCAGTTACTATGGCTATTGTTATACCGCTAATATATTACAGAGCTGAGTTTATGCTCCTTTGGAGGGAATGATGTTCTCGGATTTTGGTGGCTGCTTGGTTAACCAGATTAACGTTAGAGCAATTTCATTGCTTTTTTATCCGTTTATAGGAGTTTTTTTGTAAATGCTGTTGTGATTTTTTGCCATATTTATTCTTTTACTTCTACTAACTTTTGAATTTGTATTCTACATACTTCCACTGTTCTTTGGTATCCTTTATGAAATCATAACTATATCTGTTTTAGAAATGTACAAGCATGCTGGAACATAGTGATTTCACACCTAAAAGCCTAACCTAATGATGCTTGGGGCTTGCAATAAATGCCCAGGGCTTTTTTTCATTAGTCCGAATAGATCAGATCACTAGTTATTTCATTAAGCAACAGGAAGCCTTCCCTGTCAGTATTTAATTACTTAAATATATTCCCAGCAGTGCTAATTTATTTATTGTAATTTACTTTTCCACAACTAATGCTTTAGAATTCAGAACATCTATTAATTAGAAATTTTAGATTTGATTACCTTGTGGCACTTTAGAAACAGGCAGTGAAATAAAAAGAATCTCCTCTATTTGTTTTATAGCTTTTTTGTTTTTGCTGAATAAATATTGGTTCAAAGTAATAAGTTGCTAAAATGACGCTTTAAAAAAACTAATATCACACTGATATGAAAACTAAACCCAAGTAAGACCTGAGAACATATTCTGCTTTTTATAAAACAATACACAAAGAGATATGTGTTTGTATCAGTTAAAATTTTCCAGCTATACATTGTGCTAATGGATTTTAAACATCTTTAGGTACATATTGAAAAAAGGTGAGTGGGTGAAACAATAAAAACTAAAAAACTTTTACATAATGAAGTAAATGGTTATTAGGTTTAGTGAACAAGATGAAGACATTTTCCCCTAACGTCAAAATCTTTTTTCATTTCCTTTGTACAATATTAGGTATTGAACATTTATACAGCTTCATGCTATTTACTAAGCTAAGTGTAAAATAAACATGGTTTACTTTACTTTTTAATTAACCTCAATAAGTTACGGAATGAAATGGAACTGGAGGGGAATCAATATATGCTAACATAATTTATATTTTTGCCCCTTAATAGGCTTAAGGCTTTAGCTAATGACCTCGGTGAAAAAAAGCAATTTATAACACTGTGAAAGAGAAACAGGAAAGCATACAAAAATAAAAAAATGGAATACAACACAGAATTTCTAGGCAATATTTTATTTGTACCTAACAATAAAGTGCATCATGTTAATATAATTAAAACAGCCTCTATATAGTTAATCCATCCAAGGATGATATTTTAAATGAAATGGATTCTAAAATGTTAAACCATCTTATATCTCTCAGGAAGCCTATATAGTAAATTGGGTTTTGGGTCTACCAACTTGCTGTGAATGTTTTAAGTGGTTACCATTGAACACTCAATGTAACTAAATCCACTTAAACTAGAGTTAGAAATGATGGCAGGCAAACCTCATGGTTGAAATATCCAAGACGTATCAGAAACTGGCATATTACTGAGGCCACTATATGATATTATTAAACTTACTTAGGCTAACCAACCCATAAATTACTCAATAGCACACATACAACAATCCACAAGCCTTTGGTACATAGGGTAATGATGCTACAGAACCTGCAGTGAATGCCAAAGAAGTGGGATTATAATGTGACCGCTTATAACCCTTACTCCCAATGGCCACAGGCAACATATTCTGCAGGAGCGGCATTGATAGTGATGCAGGTTACCCTGTTAGATCCCTAGGTATATTAAAAAAGAGTTTCTCATTTTTATGATAAACTTTGACAAAGGGGGTGGTAAAATCCTTAAATTCTAGAAACCTCAGCAAACTGCATGGAAATTGTATCAGGCAGGTGGAGAATTGGGGCATGTGTGTAATGTTGCCCATGTATAGAAGTTGTGCTTTCTGCTTAATAGTATACCTGTATTTTACTGTTACTTTGATTTTATTGATACTTTTTAAGGGGTGTCCCCACTGGAAGATTTTCTTGCTATTCCTGTTCTGTTACAACTGTTCCAAATCAATTTTCCAAACAGCAGAACAAATAGAGAAATATAAGACAGACAGCATATGCAACCTGAAAGAATTCAGCACTCCAGCCAAAACAAAAAAAAAAGTTATGGCTTTACTTATATTATAAATTTCCTTTAACATGACTGCTCATATTGAAAAAGTGAATTAAAGTTACTACAGCATCTTAAATATATACCATTTCTTGCTGCAATATTTCAGCCGTCTGCTGGATTGTACTTTATGACTTTCAGCCACTGCATTACCATGTGCAAAGAACCATAAATGATTTACACAATCACTGTGAATATTTAGTATTTTATTGGCACAGATTGATTATTACCCCTAGTAACAACTGATAGATCACACTTTTTTATGACTTCAGTCTGACATTTATTTAAAAGGACACTTATAACTGAAGTGTGCTTGGTCTCCCAATTAACGCTGCACTGTATTACAGTGCCGTGGGCAATTTCAACAAGTATTAATATGGAACCAGTATTCCTGATTTGTTAAATAAAGGCCTTAGGCTGCTGTAGTGAGAATAGGTGGGAAATACACAGATTTTTGTGTGGACAGGGGAGGTGGGGGTGCATATTATTAAATGAAAGACCACTACACAAAATAACATAACAGGTATAGAAAGACAAAACATATGGAGAACAAGGTAAAAAGGCCAATCGTGAGGATGGCATACAAGGAGAAGCAGCAGAGGCTGTTCATGCACAATGTATGTCTTGCAAAGTAACCATCTGGCTGCATGTTGCACATGCCTGAAAAAGGATTCAATAGCCATTGGCCTTAAGCAGAAAGAAGTGGGTCAGCAAAGCCTTGCCTGCAATTCTTCTAATTCAAGCTGCCAAAACATAGCTGATAACAATGATGATGACCTTAAATGAGAGATAAAAATGTCATCATGTGATATCGGTGAAAGCAGGCAATTAACCCAATTACTGCCAGCGTATGTAAAGCCAGCAGGTGCTAAATGGAAATACCACAAAGAAGCCATTTACCAAAGAAGAATATTTAATAAAGTACAAAGAGACTGTTAAAATAAATACAGTTGTTGGTTTAAAGGTTGAAACTTGATTGGTGACATTTTCCATCCCTTAACCTCATCTTCACTACTGCTGTGTCTGATAATTGAGATCACAGTTACTGGAAAATCAGAGAGCAAAAGTAGGTAGCTAGATACATATTAAATGTGTGCAGTTTATTCAGCTTTCTTGTTTCAATATATATCTGACCTAAGTTTTAAGGTAATACAATAAAAGTAGTGGTGATGTGCAAATATTGTCTTTAGAGGACTGTGCACCAACAGACCCCCCTTTTAAATCACTTTATGAACTCAAAACAGGATATAGTTTGAGTTAGTTATTAGCTAGGTAGGTGCAGTATAACAGGGATTAAATGACTAATTTTAGCTGTATCTACTTTTTATTGGTGTCTGTAAACCTGTTTCAGATTATCCCTTCCTTTCAATAAAACTGCTAGCACCTACACTACATACACTTTAATTATAGGCTGTATCTATTCAAATGATATACACTCACTGACCATGTTATAAACTGCAACCTATCATTACCAAGTTGGACCCTTTCTGCTTTTTAAAACTGCTGTAAATTTTATAGCGTAACATTCCTTAGGGATTTTGGTCTATTGACATGATTCCATGATGTCTGTAGATTTTTCAGCTGCACATACATAATGAAAAATCTCCTATTTCACCGCATTGCAAAGTTGCTTAATTGGATTGGGATCTGTTGACTGTGGAACCCATTTGAGTGCAGTGAACTCATTGTCATGTTCAAGAAACCAGTGTGAGATGATATGGGGTTTGTGACCCCAAGTGTGTTATCTTTGTGGAAGTAGCCATTAGAACTTGCGTATATTGTGATCATAAAGGAATGGGCATGGTCAGCAACATTACTAAGAAATGGGGAAGATGCTCAATCTGTACTAAGGATACACATACAAACATACAGCAAACTTGGATTGGACTTCTTAAAACTTATTTGCTATTTGTCAGCAAATGTTTTGAATCCAAGACCAGATCAATTCCAGGTTTGCAGTGTCACCCAGCTTCACTGATAAAAGTCTATTTTCCCCAGTTTCTGAGGACTTTAATAAATCAGGCTCATGGAGTCTGATTTATTAAAGATCTCCAAGGCTGGAGACAATAGACTTTCATCAGTGAAGCTGGGTGATCCAGCAAACCTGGAATCGATCTTGTCCAGGATTGCTAGCAAATAGCAAATGACTTTGCAGAAATCCATTCCAGGTTTGCTTGATCACCCATCTTCACTGATGAAAGTGTATTCTCTCCAGTCTCGGAGGGCTTTAATAAATCAGGCTCAATGTCCCCATGCTTAAATGCATTGATTTGCTACCATGTGATTGGCTGATGAGGTATTTGTGTTAACAAGCAGTTGAAAAGGTATACCTAATAAAGTGGCCAGTGAGCGTATATTAATTTAAATGTAAATAATTGGTATGTTCTTAGGACATGAACTACCTCTTGTTTTGTAAAGAATTCATCACAGTAATAATTTATACTTTTAGAAGTGTTTGTACAATGCAAAATGACGCATACTTGTAAATTACGTATACAACTTACTGTACAAGATGCTGCAGTGCATTTGAGGTATTTTACTATGTACATGTTTTTGTGTTTTGCCTTGGATGATGTTTGTAGTTTTTTCCAATATAATACAACATAATAAGAGCCCTTTCTGTGCTTACCATTATTGAACATTGGTGTATTTATTGGTTAAAGGGAACTGCAAGCTTTTAGTGATTTGTACTGGAGTGGTTAACAAACTTGTTCATAAAAATATTTTAAACAGTCTCTGATATTTCTACTCTCTTAAGGACATGTTTCTTCATTAAGAAGACTGGTCTGCAGTTTATCGTAGCTTAGATTCTTTTATACTATATGTTATAAGACTATGACCTAGTCTTTGGAGCTTTTTATTATCAAAAGCAGTATTTTGGAATGTTACTTTTTACATACTTACTGTTCTGTTCCAACCATTCTGTACTTTACTGTACAATACCCTTTCTTTTTCCAGGGGGTATCCACCTCATCCCATACAAAAAGCAGATAGCATTCTTGACTATAAATACGTATAAATATCTATATACCATTAATAGGTGATTGTACTTGTATTTCCACATTGGTGCTATCAACATCTCTGATAAAAATCTGTAATTTACATTTCAAAATGCCTTGCTTCTCTCTTCTTACTAATAGCCTCTCCCTACTTTAATCAGTAGGGAGAGGCTTTTTCAAATCAGAGGATTTTTCCCACGGCCACGTTTATTCATAAATGCAAGCTTCATGACTCAGGACTCTGAGAGGAGGAGTATCGTGGCTGCATTTATGAATGGAGCTGTTAGAATCCTCCTCTCAGTGAGAGATCCCCGGCACTACAGGTTAGAATGAGGGCTTGAATGCAGCCGTGATAATCCTCCTATGGTGATTTCCAATGGTTTTGCAAAATTTTGCCAAAATTTTGCCGAAATTTTGCAAACCCAATAGAACTTCAAAGAAAATTTTCGCTAGCTGTCACCTTTCCAGCTGCTCAGTCACTCACACCACAGCTTGGTTCTGAAAGTGAATTGAATAGTACTGAACCACTCACTGAAAACCCTATTCATTCTTCATGGGGCTGCTACAGTAGAAGCTACTTTTAACATCTTTTCCAAAGCAGCAGTCTACTAGAATGAGGAAGCGGTAATCGCACCACAACCTCTTTGCCAGTCTAATCGTAAACTAATTCATCTACAGTATATACTCAGAAGATATCCAGCACATGCAAAAATGTAAATGCTTCTACAGGTAGTCTCCGGGTTAAGGACATCGGAAATAAGGTTGCCTCCTAGATACGAACGGGGCTTCCCTGCTGGCTGTGTGCAGAACAGAGGTTTGAAGGGGGAGGGGGGTGGTTTGCATGACAAGGTTTGCAGAAGAAATCTTTTGCTAAACACAGCTGAGATTGTGGTTGATCCTAACTTTTTGCAGCATCTTGTAACACTTTAATGACCAAGACAAACTCTTCAGTTGTTCCTTTTTGCATATCAAACCACAGCTTGCTCCAAAAGTTATTAAATGTCTAGGTTCCATAAAGATTTTATTTTTGCTTTGTTTGTGATTTACTCACAGTGAGGATTTTATACAGTAACTGACACCACGCTGCCTAATAATATGTTGAGACAAACATCTGTCCTTATTGCATTTATTAAAATCATGTACCTGTTCTGACTTACAAACAAATTCAACTTAAGAACAAACCTACAGTCCCTATCTCGTATGTAACCCAGGGACTACACGTATTGGCTCATTAAAGCACTATAGGGACACCTACAGTATACAATGTAAATCTGTTTAATTACTATACTCTATATTAAAATGTGTCAGCAACATCTTCCCAGGACCATTATATTCTTCAAAAGCATCAATAATATTTTTTTTTAATTCACACTATAGAGAGGCTAAGGCTTCTTTCCCCAACCACTTTGCTTGCAGCTTTGATACATACATGCATAAAGATTTATTCATGCGTTATAAACTTCTGTCCCCCTTACACATTTATATCCTATTATATTATTCCTAGTGCAAGCGTTAATGGAAATGGCCCTCATTCCTCTTGTTTTATGTGATGCTTTCTGTTGTTAAACAGTGGTATTAGTTCATGCATACTTATGATGACTCTGTTATAAATATAATACAAATCATCATCCTTATAAAATATTCATAGACCCAGTAATTGGATCTTATTTGTGCCAGATAATTCTCAGTTTTCATGCTTGGATCTCACATGAAATCTATCCTTTCATTCATCATTTTCTAAACTGCATAAAAAGCCAAGCAGAATTCTCAAAGTAAAGTTGGCTTTTAAAATAAGACTTACAAAAAAGGACCAAGGTTGAAATGCTATGCAGCAAGCTTTAAGTCCAGATCCAAGTTTATTCCATTGTAAAAATAAGGTGGATAGCTGTACTTTGTGTGGCGCTTCAATCTCAGCTTTACCAATTCACATCACAAACCAAGGTGACTGTGAGTATGAAGACGCTGTCTGCCTGGAGTCCAGACACCCAACCAAAATATCATTTAAATACAGATAGATAATAAAACCAAAAAAATAATTCCAAGCTACCAGCACCACCTATTTATTTCCCAAAAAATGTAAATTATTCAGACATTATTACTACATAACATGGTGATCACAGATTCCTCCTAATCTATAAAAGCTTTACAGATCCATCTGTAGCTGTAGAGGTAATATATTTTAAAAAAATAACACACGTCATCTTTTCCCATTTAATAATTTCAGATTTTCTGTTGTGAATTGTTATGTCTATTTTATGTTATCTGTGTGCTTTTGAAGGATACAGGAAATGAGTGCCTTTCATCGCTTTCTAAAAAAGACTATGAAACATACTAGCTAGGAACCCAGCTCATACCAACATTCCACTTTGTGTGTTTTTTATATCGACATCTGGAATGTTGAAGGGAATGTGCAGTGAGTTCTGCTGTACTGTATTGCAAGTCCACAGCTTTGACTGAAAAACTGGCTGCGTCACATCCAATTTACATGCACATATGATGAATGTACGCTTTGCTTGAGTTCACACATACGCGCTCCTTATCACTATTTTCATTACGTTCTAGATGAATAAATCACATGTGTACATCTGTTTAGTGAAACGGTAATACATTGAAATATTATTTTCTAAAGGCTGCAATTTCATGTTTCTCCAATCAAAGGCTTTTACTCGTAACATTTCCCTGTACCTGTCAGATTCCACTTTGACACAAACTAATTCTGAAGCATAATTATTTACTGTAACCAAACAAAACCGGATAATCATAAAATCAAGTAACCAGTCCCCCATACAATCTAAAAACAAATTTTAATTAATGTAAATAAACATGTATGATTCCCTTAATTGGATACACTTTAACAAGGTAAGCATTTTGGAAGGATACTGTTTAAAAGGGGAACTTAGCCCAAACAATAAAAAAAATGCGACCAGCAGGTCCTTGAAGGGACAGGGGTATAAAACTTCTGCAATAAAATACCTTTACCTGCCTGATCACAATTTTAAATACACTTACCTGTCCTCGCTTCAATGTGTGTGTCACCATCTTCTTCTTTCTCTTTCTGAATTGGGATCTTCAGCCAGCTTGATTGGCTGGGCCGAAATCACATAACTCTTGTGTAATATACTGAATTCTTAGTTTTATATTTTAGATCATCCAGACCTACACATCAACTCTCTATCAAAGAAATAGATTTTTTTATTGTACAGATGGAGTGGGCCTGATTTATTAATGCCTTCCATGGCTGGAGAAGATACACTTTCCACAGTAAAGCTGGGTTATCCAGCAAGGCTGGAATTGATTTCTCAAAAGTCATTAGCTATTGGTTAGCAAATGTTCTTTTGTTGGATCACCCAGCTTCACTGAGAAATGTGTATCCTCTCTAGCCTTGTAAAGATTTAATAAATCAGGTCTAGTATGTACAAATCATTAGGCGTTTGAAGAAAGCACAAAAATGGGTGCTCGTTGCATTCATTCAAACATTGATCAGAGTAGGAGTTGCCATTTTTTGCTGGTGGGCAGTGGTTCTTTGTCCCCAATGCCAGTGGTGGCCTTTGCTGGTGTCTTGTTTTTTTTTCCTTTGCCAAGCATTATTAAGCGCTACTACTCTGTGCCTAAAAGGGAAGAATACAGTAGGAACCCAGCCAAGTTATAAATATCCATTTTGTTCAATTTACTGAAATAGAGGTTCAGGATTGTAAGCTCTTCGGGGCAGGGTCCTCTCCTGTTTCACTGTCTGTATTGGTGTATTATTTGGCACTATATAAATCTTGTTTATTATTAATAATATTATTGATGATAATAATAATTTCCGAGGTTCCTCCTGATCGGCTGGCGAAGATGTTACATTTTCTGTATTCTGATTTTTAGTCTTCTTGTCATCTGTCTGGACCATTACCAATCATATGGTTCCTTATCATCTGTTTCTAGTCCTGGCTTTAGTCTATAAGACAGTGCCTTATAATCGGGGAAACAGGGTATGTATGCATGCGTCCTACATACTATCATGCATGTACGGCAAGCTGTGTACACTTCTTTGGGTTGCTGTTAAGCTGCAGGATACATTCCCAGGTAAACAGCTTAATAGCAAACTGAAGATGCCAAACATACTGAAAAATACACTTTACATACACTTAAATTTTATTTCTGTACACCTTGCTAAAGAAATAGTGGTTAGTATGTTGCGTTCATCTTTTTTTTATTCCAACGTACATTATGATCAGCAGCAGTTAGTATGAGTAATCAGTATAATAGACAACTTCTCAGACTTCCAAACAAGAAATGAATGTTAAAGTGGACAAGGTCTTAACAAGGTCCTGCGTACAGTGTTATCCTCTTCACGGTTAGGGTTTTTATTTTCCTCTCCTTCCTCTACAATAGATACAATTTTGTTTAAAGGTAAAGCAGCAAAATATTGCATTACCTCCGCTCTGTTAGCACAGTCTCCTGGGATGTGCGAAGTGAATACCCCATGGGGCTGTGGGCTGCAACATCACTTTCACCTATGTGAGGATATAGGCAGTGGGAGGCTGTGAAACTATTAAGCCAAAAACAAAGTATTTCAATTTGACACAATTTTACAGCATTCTGCAATCCTGTGACAGAGGGGGAGGAAGGAGATGAGCGATTGTTTATTTTCTGCTGTAAATAATACTAAGTATATTCTGTTTAGACCCCCTTAGATTAAAAGATAGTCATTTGTTAATCCCGCAACATACCTGTTGTGAGCTACCGCTGCAAAGTCAAATAAATCTTTCCTGCATGCATGAAAAAAATCTTATTTATTCCTATAGGAAGGCTGGATATTATGTGTCCCAGCGGTGAAAATCTCTCCACTGAATTTAGAACTTTTCTGCGCATAAAAGAAAGCATAAGTTGTTCTGGCCATGAAACTTTGCAGGGACTGCTTCTAGAAGGCTGAAAGGAGGGGATCACGGAGGAGCATGGTATGAGACTGGAGGGATTGATGGGAGTGAGGGTCAGGTAAATCATAGGTCTACAAAATTACAGGTTTACTCTTTAAAACTGTTGTAATTAAAAGATAATGAAAAAAATCCTCAAATAAACATAGAGGCTTGTGTTGAAGACTTTTTAGTTTAAAATACTAGTTGAAGTTCTGCTACGTTCAATGATTGGGAAATAATTGGAATGAATTGATTAAAATATTGATCAGGGTACAATATTAGTGTACTGTCTTTTTCTTTTCCACCTGGGTTACTTTGCCAGTACTAGAAAGTACGGAGGACATTTGTTTTTATATTATTTAGTACATCACACCTACAACAACTCTTAAAAACATACAGCTGTGCATGCTGTTAAGTGATATAAGTAATTGCATGCATATAAATCTCAGGTCATACAAGCTTCAGTGATACTGTCAAAAGTTCATGAAGTTAGGGCACTATAAATCATACATTAAAATGAAATCACGTTTATCTGACACATTTTCTATCCGATAACATGTTCTGGGTTTCTATCAGCCCCAAAGTAAAGCTTTTTACAGTACCGAAGCATAGCAGCTGAATGCAATGACAGTTATTTGTGACAGAGTGATAGCTACATTAATGTAGAATGACACCATTACCCTTGGCTGCCACAGGAGAAAAGAGAATAAAAAAGTCTAGCTAGCAACACAGCAATAAATAAATGATTGGTACCTTTTAATGATACATTACCTTTTAAAACTTGAATGTGTTTGCCTAATATGAGAATGATTAGAAAATTGCTGGGTAATAAATAACTAGTTTGGATTTTTATATGTCTTGACCTGAAGCTTTCTGATTGAAAGTGGCTTTTGTAAGCAAACATAGCTACGTTCTTACTCCTTCCATCAACTAATCAGATGATTTGCATGAGGATTAATTAAGCTCAGTAGGGAACTCTGAGTTATTTATATATTATCAATGTCAACCAGAAAGACAAAATGTGTATATTCTTTTAATTTTTTGAACAAAGGAAATCTATAACACTTGTGGGGGGTTGTTTCAGGACTGTGTTTGGAAAATACTGCATTATCCCATAGCAACCCACCAATCAATCCAGAACAATCATCTTTTCTATATTTGCTATATTTATTTTATATTTACTATAGTATGCTGCCAATAACTGTAATATATGGAATTTCTAACATGCAGTCTACGTATCTATAGTTTTATTTTTAAATGACTTCAAAGGTTTCCACATCACAAAACAACTGAGAGAATCCATGCAGTTCTTGTAGCTTAGACAAACTATAAAATAGAAATTGAGAATGTCATGTACACACTTCTAATGTTTGCAATTAGAGCTTTATTTTACAGTTTGTATGCCTAACCCTAATGGGCCTATTATTTCTTTTCAATTCAACCTCATAGTATTAATGACTATTCACAAACATTTTGTAGAAAGTATTTAATGTTTATTGTTTCCTTTCCCATCTGATTTTCTTCTTTATTTTCTTTTTACATTTATATAACTCCAACCATTAATATCGTATACAGGTTGTAACATGTTTATTACCAGTAATTGCTTACAGTGTATGTAT
The DNA here is from genome assembly GCF_032062135.1 of Pyxicephalus adspersus. Lineage (NCBI taxonomy): Eukaryota > Metazoa > Chordata > Amphibia > Anura > Pyxicephalidae > Pyxicephalus > Pyxicephalus adspersus. The sequence continues at coordinate 32,331,556 of NC_092871.1, forward strand.
AGCCAAAACTTTTTTGTTAGTTTTAAATGTATAAAAGGGATTGGAAAATTTTCTTTTATCGCAAACACAAACTCACAATTCACAGCTGTCATGTACGAAAAACTACGAGAAGGGAATTATTGACAGGGGGATTGGAAAATCACCTCCTATCTTCTGGATTTACCCTGAATCAACCAGCAGGAATATGTGAAATCACCTCCTATCTTCTGGATTTACCCTGAATCAACCAGCAGAAATATGGGAATAATTCTGCTTTAGAAGAACATATACATAACTTTTATTTTTAAAAAGTGTAAGGTTTCAGGACCCAGATTTGCAACAGAAACTTAGAGGAAAGTTCCCAAAGTGAGGTGGAGTTTCTCAGGAACAGATGCTCCCCCAAAATGTCTTTCTTGATGACAGTGGTTCTCAGTACAAAGAAAGTAAATTTCCCTATTGGGGACACGGATAACAATAAACACTTGACAGTGAAATGTATGGGCAAAACCTTTAAGTAGTTGTGGTTAAAGTAGGGAAGGACTAAAAACTTTTTTTTACAGTTAGAGGAAATTCCCCTGACTTTCTGTCCTGAAGATGCAACAGCAAGTGAAAATCTCCCAAAGGGAGGGCAATTTACCTGTAAGACAAGGAACAAGGAGTCCTGTTAGAAGGTGTCTGTTTGTTTCCTGGGGGAGAAATCAAAATATTTATTATTTTCATTTTCACATCTCAAGTGATGATGATCACTAAAATCTTCTTGTTTCGGAGACACAGACTGAAACTTTAAAGAAAAGTCTCTTAAAACTCTAAAAATGAAAAAATTGTCTTTTCTTACTTTCAATGTAGTCTTTTTGTATAAATAATAAAAAATAAACCCAGTGAATTGATATGGGCAGACAAGATGCTTGCATTTATTTTTTCTTGGATTCAAGAGAAGAGCATACATTTTATTAAATTTTAAAGTTGGACATCTAAACCCTGCCTAATACACCAGGCGTCCCTCAAATGTAATGATATTTGAGTAAAACCCCAAGTCCCTGTAAAACTTTCACAATAAGTAAAAGTGTCCTAAAATCATTTTCAATTTCGAATAAAGTAGATAAAACATTTTGGTTTGCTTTTATGTTTTTCTAACTTCATGAAAACGTTTGGCACAGCTGAAACATGATCACAGAGCAGTATTTGTAGTATGTGCCAACAAGTAATTTTAAATGATAAATGCAGGATTGCCCTAAAAAATAAATATGAGTTTTCTTGGCACTCTCTGCCATAAAAATGTAAGAAACACTCAAAAATATTTTGACACAGAGGCACTGTATGCAGCCTTGTAAGCCAGCAATCAGATTTCCATAGAAACACAAGAGCAAAGACAATCTCTTTAACCTAATTCATGTGCCCCACAGTCCAGTAGAGTGTGATTGATTCCTATTTATGCTGTTAACGTACAAGGAAATGTGAATCAAGTACAACATGCAATAATAAAGGGTGCATGGGCCCATCTAAGAAGAATGTTTTTTGTACTTGCATTTCTTTGACATTTCTGTCTAACTTCCTAAAGATTCCATTTAGTCTTTTCTCGAAAGAACAGAGAAGGGCACAAGGAAGAACATTTATTTTTGATAGGAAATCTTGCACTTAGGTTTTCAGGAAAATCACTGTTGAGTTGTGGATTGCATTTTGCCATTTTAGTAGACCATGCTAATGCAACATATAGCATCTGAAATAATACACAAGTTTAGTTTGACCCTGCTTTTTTAAAAGTCCAGCAAATGCAATACAGTTGTTCACTGGTTCTGGTGTATCTTTGTATTTGAAAACATTTTTTAACATGCTACCAAGGGCCTTTTTTATTTTATAGGGTTTTAGGCTACTGGGTATGTAGATGAGCCTGTGACCCAGTGATATCCTTTGACCACTATATTAATTTACCTTCTATTTGTAAAATAGTCCAAGTGCATATTTCTACCAAAAGAGTAGATTATTATTACTTGAAAAATATTCTAAAAATTCTTCTCAAGGTCTTTTAAACAATACATAAGGCTATACAGTACTTGGTACCTAAATTCATTTTTATTATTTTACCTTTTTATCTAAATGTAATTTCTAAAAGGAGCCAAAACTGTGGTTCAGTTTCTGAGGTCTTTTCCTTAAGTAATAAAAAGTATATTGTAAAGTTAGAACAGCTGGAGCAAACAAGCATACCAATCGCAATGCTTTTTTTGACACCTGCTGACTGTCATGCTTGGAGAGACTGAGCCTCTAGGGGGGCGCTATGGCTTGCACAATATTGGTGTGAGCCCTGAGAAGGGCCAAAGTGCAGAATCTATTCGGGAGCCTGGTTTTCTCCAGAGCCTTTAGTGGTGAGGATGTTGCACTGCAGGCTGCTGACAGGTTGAGGTCTTTGAGCAGTGTGTGGTACTAAATCACCAGGCAGGAGAATATTCCAAAAAGGCTAGGGTTGAGACAGACAGCAAACAAGAGAGGTCAGGAACAAAGCCAGGGGTCAAGAACCAGAAATCCAGAAAACAGCCACTGGTCACATGGGGGTCACCGAAGACACAGGCTAACACAGGAGACATAGGAAGGGACAAAAGGCAGGAGTGACAAGAGGGTCACCATAGACAAAAGGAACACAGGAAGAGCACAAGGCAATAGACAGGGAAACAAAGACAGGGCTATAGGGGGTTAACACAGGAGTTGAACTAGGAAACAAATACCAAGCTCGGCAATAGTGCACACACCTTGCACAAATGCAGAATGATGTGTCTGACCCAGCTTAATAGCCAAGGGCCACTAGGAGGCTTTTTCCTAATTGGACGGCAGAAGGGGCGATGCTGATAAAACTTGGAAGAGCGCCTTGGATCAGAACTGCCTCCATGCGCAGGAGAGAGGCGCCTGCACTTTAGCGAGGAAGAGGTAAGTGTGACACTAACATGCACAGTCAGCGCTGTCAATGAGATTTATGCTGAAGAGAAAAAAGAGGGTAGAAAAAAGGAGAAAACGACACCACATTCAGCATTGTCAGCAGTATTCATGCTGATGAGAAAAGAGGCCATAAAAAGGGGCAAAAATGTCAACACACTCTTTGGCATATGCTCAGTGTCTTCCACAGAATGCTGCTGGGATACATAATAAAGCAGGCAGCAAGATCTTTCAAATTCATTTGCCTCAGCATTCTCAGTTTAAAGCTTTAGCACACAGTAATATTTTTTTTAATCTTTATCAGCTCCAACCCCCAGCCTGTATAGGACTTATGAGCTGCCCCATAAACAAATCTCAAAGGAAAAAGAGAACATTAGTAAGAAACTTTTTTTAATAGACAAAGTAAAGTTTATAACACTTTGGTTTTTTAGAAATATTTGTGAAATATTACCCTAGCTTACTTTTTTCAATTACCTAACAATTTAAAAAATGTAGCTATGAACATAAATGTAACTGATATGACCTTACACATTTACCCCATGTTTATTGTATTTCTCTAAATACAGATATTGTTTCCTTTTGTACACACTAATATAGGACATTACCTTCCTACAAACCTTTGATCCATTTGTTTATTTTTGGAATAAACCCTGTAAGTCCTAAGCACCTGAAAATTTGTGTTGTTTATGAATATATATACCATATAGCTTGGAATGATAATAGTCCTACTCTAATAAGGATCTAGAATATATTCTTTTTACATTATGTTATATTTTGTTTTTTTGCTCCCTGTAAGACGTGTCTCTGTGTATAATCTCCCTAGAGGAAGCCCAACATGGGTGAAACGCATTGGGTGCAGGGACATCGCTTTTCTCATTTCCACTTTATGTATATAAGGACTCACAATATATGATTATCAGAATGGGAATCTTTATATCAATAAATGTTTGAGCTTCTGCAACAGAGATTTACAATATACTATTATTAGCCCTAGGGGTTAAAATTATTTCTAAAGGATTTGAAAGAAAGTGGGAGTTTCCCTCCCCAAAATCCTATTTACCCATATAAGATATTAGATACTAAAATTACTTAACTATTAGATCTTGACGAAGCATTGGCACCTTTGGACCTCCAATCCCTACCATGGTTTTACTGAACTCGGATATCCAAACCACTATTATTGCCTTGCGCTTACACTTGAACTTTTACATTTATGGAACCACTTGTTGCAGTGATAAAAGCTGACCTCTCCTCTGGGTCCCTTGACTCTTTTACAACCCTGCATTTCCACCAGTTCTTGGGACACCTGTTTTTTGATCTGGAATAATACTAATAACTATCAATTGAGTAGTATACTAATCATGTCACATCTTTGTCTCTTGTTCTCCCTGCAGCTTTCTGGACCTGAACGCTTGCTTTTCTGACTCACCTTTAACCAACTGCCAACTTTTATATTTTCTTTTGCTGACAAACATATCCTTGTTAGGGAATGTACCCCTATGGCCTATGCTGATCCAACAGACTTGTCCATATACATGACTTTTGGGCTCCATGGCATCCTTCTAGTAAAAACTCTATGTGACTGGGTAATAGACCTGGAGTGGGTGCCGCATACTTTTTCTGTGTTCAGCTAGGATTATGATTTGGGTCACAATAAGCGAATTGCAGGCCTCGGATATGATTATTATGAACTTTAGGCACTAAGTCTTGGTTGATGACAACTTTTGTATGGTTACTGTTTAGATCCTGTTTATACATTTTGTATTCATTATTCGTTTTTTCCTTGCATGTTTTTGAATTTGATTTAATATACAGGTTACTCAATAAAAAGTACAAAAATCAGTTGCTCAGCTTTCTGAAGTCAGTGTTTAGAAAAAGGTGGAGATGACACAGATAAGTACAAAGGATAGTTACAAAGTAGAAGCACCAGCAATGTTGATATTGATCAGCGGACTGGTAGCAACACACAGGCCCAGTACATGCTATTTTTACCAAACTTTAAAGGATCATGTTTCTGAACTAGAAGCCTCAGAATTATTTTTAAGAAATTGCCAACATGCTCAATAACCCTGAGTGGTCTTCTCAGAATGTGGACTAGTATACTTTCCTCTGAAGTTCCAGCAGAGAGGCAACAATAGTGCACTGTTCAATGTTCGAGCAAAGGTGGTTGGACAAGGAGTGGGTAGTTGACGGGATGGGGAAACATCAGGAGAACAAGACGTATAATAACACAAAGGAAGAGAAGACTAAAGCTCTTTTATGCTCTAATTTTGTTTCTTAGGTTAAAGCGGTAAAATCAGGATTTTTCTATGTACTAAATGAAACTCAATGTTATATTTATTAGAGCAAAATATATGCTATAAACAAAATATGTTTCCTTATCTCTCAAATTAGTTTATTTACTGGCAGAAAAAAACTTACATTTATGCCCCTTCCCTACATTTCTAGGTACAGGTAATGTGCCCAGTGCCTTTCAGCTGCCATCTTGGAAGACAACCTCAACAATGCTCTCCAGAGATCTCACATACCTATCTGCTGGATCTTACAAGGTATCATAGAGGATCTCAAGAACAAATGAATTCATACTTGGTGGAGCTTTTGGGTTTAGATGGGTGAATATGTACGATCTGTTGCCATTCTAATCATAGAAGAGGTTTACTACCTAGGATATATTCAAATATAAAAATGTGGTGTGGGTTTTTTAGAATGGGGTGCATGAGCATATGAAATACACAATTAATACTGCTATATGCCCTCATATACCTGGGAACTGGTTTATATAGGCTGCAACATCAATGGACTCAAAATAACACAAAATCCTTTATTCTTCAGTGATAAATGTTTGAATGTTCCAGCATTCCTTTTCAATTCTTTATGTATCACAGATGAGTTACGCATAAGCAAATATCTCATATATTGCACAATGAACAGCCAGTAATACAGCATAATTTGTAAATTATATTTTAGCACAGGTCAAATAATTTTAATAATTAATAAGTAGGTCCACAGATTCTTTAGCTTGTTATTCTAATCATAGACAGTTTCACCTAAATGCTTATCTTGCCTTTACTCCTTCAACACTGTCCATTCTTGGGATTTTGGAAAGACAACCATAACTAAGTTGTTCTATTCAGAGTATTGTGGCTGGGGACTCTTCCTACCCAATGTGACCCTACTGGGCCAGTCACTAACCCCTTGCCCCATGTCACTTCTTGTACATGACCACTTTATGTACCTAATACCCTTAAAGCAGAACTAAACTAAAAAAACAAAACAAAACTCACCTTTACTTTCACAGTTCTATCTAGAGCTTCCCTAGATTGTAATCCTGTAATCCTTCTTCGTCCCGATGCAGAGGAAGCATCGGGCGCTGCCATATTCCTCTGCCTTCTTCTTCTTCTACATGGGGAAAAAATGCCAATCCCATGTGAGATTGGCACTCGTTTTTTGCCATTTACAACAGCCTACGTCACCCGATCTTGCATTGTACAGACGCAAGATCAGGTGACATATTCTGCTGTAAGTGGCAAAAAACGAGTGCCAAACTTACTGCGCATGCATGAGGTCAGTATTTTTTTCCCCATGTAGGAAAAAGTCCCAAGATTGGACATGCACATCAGGATCAGCAACAAACTTCCCAGGATGCATGACGTAGGTTTCCCAGGAGGCTCTGCACTCTCATTCTATCTTTACCGCCGTGGCATTAAAGACAGAAAGGGAGTGGCTTCACCCATTTTAGGCCACAAAAATACATAATAGCAAAAATATTTGTTTTTTTTAATATTTTTCTGCCGTTAGACTTCAACCCATATCACATGTGAATTTCATATACAAGTACCAAAAGACAAAAAATAAATTAAAGGGGCCTTTTAGGCATAACAAACAAATAATTTGAACAATTAACATAATAAATAAAATTCACTAATTTATTTCACATAAATGACAACATAGTTATGTCCACAAAAGACTCTTGTTATACAGAGTACATAAACCCTTTCTTAAAATGCATTAAGCATGTTCAGCATGATCCATTTCTTAGAAACCTCCAAACCCGACATGTTTTACGGAATTAAATCTGCTTCTTCAGGAGCGCTTTATTTCTGAAGGAATCATGCAGCTAATAATAAGGGAAAAAAAACGCTTATCGATCCCAATTATTTTTTTGGGAAGGAGGACAATCCAGAGCCAACAGCAAGGGAGAGGGGCCCGAGGAAAAGATCCAAAAACCAGGCACACAGCCCAAACAGGTTGTATACTAATCTTGAAGTAATGGTGGATCCACAGAAGCCAAAAGAATTGCCAACAGTTCAAAAAACCAATGTTGCTCCTTTTCTAAGAAAAGGGGAAAGAGGACTTTGCTGTTGGCTTTTGACAATAAAAAAACAAAATTTGTACATTAGACCTGTATTAACTGCAGCAATGTACCCCATGCTAAACTGCTCTCCCATTCAAACTTATGGAGCAGTTGGGATCCACTTTGTGCAAGCGTTAGCAGAAACCTGTTACTTCTGGCCGTGTTGTGGCTATTCCCTCTCTGGAAGAAGAACAACAAGGAAGGGCAATGTGCGCAAACGTGTTAACCTGCAGTGCAGTTTGCTGTTCTTGGAGGCATAGAAGCAGTTTGCTATGTGCCTACAAGTTACTGACCATGTGATTTTTTGACTGCAAGTTGGAAAGGGGCATATTAGCTTTGTTTAGACTGCTTAAATTGAGTGTTCCAAGATACAGCCAGTTGGAATTTTATTAGTAATAAAATCACCAGTATATATGAAACTATGCCATTATCATAGATTGAAAGGCAGAAGTTAAACATGATCTTTATCTATGCGTTTCATCAATACCAAATATTTCCATCATTTATGGAATATTCAGGATCATGCTTTATAGAACACTTTATTTCTGAGCTCTTTTTATAGTGTTTTGATTTCTAATACCTTAATAGTCTTCATCAAAACAGTTCTATGGATGACTCCTAAACTTAAGCTTTTGAAGTCCTTTGTTCTTTAAATAACACCTATTCAAGTGTATTTATCCAATTTTTCTTATAATCTACTTAGTATAATTGTTTCCTGATGTCAGATTCCAGATGCTGGGGATTATACATGCACAAAATACATCAAATGTGTTATAGAGAACTGTAACGGACATAAGAAAAGGCCAGTTAGTAAAATACTAAATTATATTACGAACACACATATGTAGTTGAACATGGAGTTTACATCTTTAGACCCCTGTTAATAATAGAATGGTCTTCTAAAATGTTTCCCAAAGCCATAGTATTATTATGGAGTAATGTGGTTAAAGGCCACTAGATTTCACTCCCTAGGAATTATTTGCTTCTATTGTATACTTGTAAATGTTAATTACCTGTTATCATAGAGTTCATGCATGGTCTGGGTATTAACATTTTAAAGTAAAGATAACGGAGACTGTTGAATCTGACCACAGAAAATGTTTCCATTGTCTTTAAGTCATCTCAGATGAGCTCAGGCCCAGAGAACACACTAAATTGTTATATGGCTTCCTGTTCGCACATCAGAGTTTCAGGGAACATTTCCTGGTACAGCTGCAGAATGATAGCCATAGCTGTTATCAGTTAATCTGCTAATTGAGAACCCTTACAGAATGTTACTTGTATAAACTTTAGTCTTAAGCTGCATACACACGTGCAATTATTGTTGTTGGAAAGGATCTTTCACGATCCTTTCCAACGACCAAGCACTGCACGATTCATGAATGAATGCTGTACATGCAGCACCGTTCTGCTCTATGGAGGGCGGGGGGGAGGGGGGGAGAACGACCGAGCGGCACCCCGCTGGATCCGCCAGGACAGTGGTTTGAACGATGGATGACGGGCGCTGTACACACGCCAGATTCTAGTCTGATATCGGCCCTGAGCCCATTATCGGGCAAGAACCATTAGACGTGTGTACGTAGCTTTATTTTGCCTGTTCTAGCTTTTCTTGAGTGTGCTATGGTAAATATATATTGTAGAATTAGGTTTGTTGGTGAAAACAGTTGCAGTTAGTATATACGGTAGATAACTTCAGCTTTCAGTGGCGGGTCTTGAAGCGTGCAAGAGAGGGAAGGTAAACCTTAGATCGTTACCACATGGCAATTTAATGGCATGATGTTCTGTATATCGAAACGGGGTGAGTATGTCATCCTGTTCTCCCGGAAAGTGCTGAGTATGGATGTGAACCATCTGTTATAGAGGAAGTCAGTTTGCGGATCTTGGTTCATAGCAGTTTTGGCATTTAGCTTTTCCAGGTACATCAGGTAAATCAGCTCAGTGGAGACATCCTTTACAGCTGCAACCCACGTTTGCATAATTGCCTTCCGTGCAGCTAGCAAACATATACGTATCCAGTTTTGGTGCAATGAAAAACATGTATCCCCAGTTGGGTTAATGTCCCAGTGGTTGAATAGCATAAATTGAGGATCCAGAGGGAGTTTGGATGCTGTAACTTGGGTAATAAATTCCACTATGTGTGTCCAAAAGACTTTAATAATTGGACAAAACCATAGACAGTGTGCCAGGGATGCAAAATCTTTTCTTTGTTGTTTTGCCTGTTAAACAAAGGTTCAAGCAAATTAAAAATTACAGATTTTAATTTTTATTGTAATTTAGTAATATTAACAGTACAATAACGAGTACATTTGTTAATAACAATAACAACAATATTATCAATATATATTATTATTATTATATGAATATTTTTAATATTAACAGGTGCAAATATATCACTGTCAGTTAATTCCAGTTCATTTACAGTGTAGTTTATTTTCCACTGCTTATGTCGTTTTTATAGTTAACAAATTAAATACAATAGCAGAAAAAATTATTAGATAAATATACCAGGGTAAATAGTTTATATATTGCAATGAGATGGGTGATTAGAAAGACAGATTTATTATTGTATTGCTGAGATGTCACAAAAACAGGAATTTAGGGGAAGTCTTGAGGATACTTGGTTTAATGACAACCGTACAAGAAGCTTTTCTCTGGAAAGTTAGCCTTTAAGGTATAACTAAAAAAGATTTTTTTTCACTGCACATAGAGTGGGAAATAATTTACCCTTTCCAGTTTTTCTGTCATTTTTGGGCCTGATTTATCAAAGTTCCCCACAACTGAAGAAGATAAATTTATCGTCCATCGTCCATGGATCTTCCAGGATGGTCAGATGATGGGCGCTGTACACACGCCAGATTCATTGGACGTGCCTACATAGCTCAACTTGCTACCTTTCCACAGTTTATAAAAATAGTTCAGAATTGCACTTTAAAAACCCTGCAACAACACGTTGCAGGAATTGCTCATACATCATGTTACCTGTCTGCTACAGTTTAGTTCTGTTCTATTTTCACTTCTCCTCTATAAAACTTCTTGAAGAAAGATGTCTTCAGCTGTAGTTGGAAAATGAGAGATGAATCTTTAACCTTTACAATTTGAAGGTCAGTGGGAATACTGCCATCTGAATCTTGACCCCTCAATGATCTTTACATAGATTTCTGCTAGAAAGCAGCAAATGACATTTTGAACTATATTTATATTATCTGAAGTTGGCATTTTTATTTTGCAGTGGTTGCAGTTTATTTAAACAATAAAATGCTTAGGATAATCTTTATTCAAATAGGATGTATGACCTATGCCACATAAATTATATTATTAGAATCATTTTAAAGCAATGTTTTATTTATAAATGTATAGATCGATTGATGTTTATTGAACTTTTCTATTTTTTGAGTAAGATTTCATTTTTAAACTTATCTATTAAATCATGTACATTGCATTTTGGAGATGCATGCTTCTGTTTTCTGTAAATTTTTAATATTTAATACTACAAATAAACTCCAATAAATATATTACAGCCAAATTCCATGCACAATTAGATGTACTCAAAAGCAGTGAATCTGGCATCAAGTGTACATTCTAAAGTGATTTTACATTAGTGAATGTTTGGTGAATGTCAGGTTACCAGCTTTATGACTAGATTCACAAGCCTTTTCTTCAAATAAATCCTTTATTGATCTTTAAATAAATCCTATATTATCCCACTTTATCTGCATCAAATGCCTCTGCAAAACCAGACCGCCCGGCATGGTATAGTAAATATTTCCTTCTGGATTACTGTACAGATCTAGGAGAAATATAAAAGCATACCAAGATTTAAGAATATGCATGGCTCAAATATTCTGTAAAATAGCAGAACTGTAGTGTTCTGTGGTGATGTCTTCTCCCATAGAATAAAAGAAAAAATGGAGGTACCCTACGCCCAATGGGACTTAGTGGCGTCCAATAAATGGTACTTATATCTCCATTAAAATGTTCAAGCTTTATTAATGTAAATGTTTAAAATATGTATTATTAAAAGAAGTATACTGAACTGTCAGTTGCAGTTATGGTTCCAAAGATGCTGATTTAATGTGTGTCATTTTTATATAGTAATATACTACTATAGTAGTCAAACATTTTGGGGGGAATAGATAATCACATTAACTCAATGTGTTTTGTAGCTGAGCGAATTCTTCAGGAGGTTGTTCAACACAGAAAGAGAACTGCAAATAATGAATGATAATATTAGTCACATTATGTAAATTACAACATATATTGAATCATAATGATTGTAAATTGGCAGTACTTACATACCCTGTGCACTATGAGAGAGGGTGCAGAAAAAAGGGGGCTAGTATAATTATACCAGTTGCTGTTGTCTTTCTAGTACATTCACATTTTCCTAAGCCTCAGTCAGTAAATATGAAATAGTTGTGAGTTTGTAGCATCTGAAGGCAGCTCCTATCTGTCAATAAACGACAGCTGGAGTTGCTGTGTAAATAAACAACACCGTTTGGAAACCAATCATTGATGATACTCGTGTATCCATAATGTTTCATTTATCGGAAAATACCTTTAATCTGTAGAATTAATAAAACCGTAGAAATGACATCCAAAATGTAAAAGAAATTATGCATATGAAGCATCTCACTGCTAGTATCCACAACACTGGAGGGAAATTTGAACCACCTGGTATTACTAGAAAGGATTTCTAGATAATCAGGAATAGAGGAGATACTTACAGCCAATACCAAAAGATACTTAAACATCCAATGCCTGTACTGCTAGACATGCCAGACCTAGAATGATAAGCTCTATAAATCAGCTATGTCACAATTGCCATATGTATTATATGTTGTTCACCTGTCTCATGATTAAAACTTGATAAACTTTTATTTTTAATAACCCGTCACTGAAACATTTTGAACATTTACATTTCTGAACTGGCTCTAAAAAAATACAGCTAGCCTTGTTGGTGTTCTGATCCTCTGCCTTTAATATATTCTGAATCATTAAGTATCATTGAATACAGCTCAGGTGTTCAGATAGTTGTCACACTTATCTGTATGCTTGTTACAGTAGTGTGCCTAAAAACATACACCAAAACATCAGATTTACATCTGGGCAATTAGCAATCATTAGAAAAAGTTTAGCAATGGGACCTGTCATCTCTCAGTATAGATCAACTTTTACTATTATCTCTGTGCTATTGTATTTGTTTAACTATTAGTATTTAAATATAGAACGTCCTTTTAGAGTGTAGGGGCCCTTTATAACTGATCAGATTGTGGTTGCATAGAAGAAAATGAGGTGGGCGATGTGGACCTTGGGCTGGAGGCACTCCAGGGAACTGGGGACAAACAGGGGCATAGTTAAGGGATGTTGAGTTTGTTTTCATGTTCCTAGGCTATTTTACGGAAAGTGTCCAAAATAGAGATGGTTGGGATTTGGTTTAGCGAGTGTGAGCATGGCAAGAAGGGATGGGAGCTGGCAAAAGAGGGGAAACGTTTTTACCAAAAGATGAGGCCACCTGGTTTCAGAGACAGAAAGTAGGCGGAGAAATTACTGGTGGCAGCAGAATAACCTACTAGCTAAACTCTTATTTAGGCATTAACTAACGTAACTTCCTTATTATTAGAGATAAGAACGATTAATGTGAACCAAGGACATGGAGGTACACAACACAACACGACGTGCATACTCTTCCCTTTACCCTTACCTACTCAGACATTTGAACTTGGAATGACTCTTTAATCTGTATTCAAACTTCCAATAACAGTAATGCAGAAATACATTGTGCCCTAATGGAAATATACTCTTCAGACGTCATATATCTTAAATGTAATATATTAAAGTTTATGCCCACAGACTTTACTATCAGTATCCTCATATTCCCTCTATACTGAAGGCTTTTTATCAGCTTATGTTGCAAAGCTCCTTCTCTGGTTCTATTGTCATCTTGTGAAGGCCTGATTCAGCAGCAGTAATTGGGCACAGCGTATCAAATGTTGTGAACTGTACAGCTAAAATTGTCACAAAACAATGCTAAATGAGGAGAATGTGTCTTTTTAATGCTTCGTGGTAATCTGAAATATTCAATAAAGACATTAATTATAATTTCAACTCCGATAAGCTGAAAAATCCATTATTTTCATTGAGAATGGAAAGACCAGACTTTTTAATATGTTCAGGCGGAAGAACCCATAGCCCTACAGAAAAAAGTAAATGAAAAAATATTTGAATTTTTTTTTGCTCTTTCGCTGTTCATGTTATGATTTGTTTTTGTTTGACAGTTCTCAATAATAACCATATTTACTATTTGCATTTCCAGGGAACATCTTTGTCGTCAGTTTATCTGTTGCCGACCTTGTAGTGGCAGTGTACCCGTATCCAGTAATCCTCATAGCTATTTTTCATAATGGATGGACGCTGGGTAATATTCATTGCCAAATAAGTGGATTTCTTATGGGACTTAGTGTCATCGGTTCCGTCTTCAACATTACAGCCATAGCCATTAATAGATACTGCTACATCTGTCACAGCCTGCAGTATGAAAAGCTTTACAACCAGAAAAGCACATTCTGTTACCTTTGTTTAACTTGGATATTGACTGTTATTGCAATTGTACCAAACTTTTTTGTTGGATCTCTACAGTACGACCCAAGGATTTTCTCATGTACTTTTGCTCAGACAGTCAGTTCTTCGTATACAATAACAGTGGTTGTGGTGCATTTTATTGTTCCTCTGGCCGTGGTAACCTTCTGCTACCTGAGAATATGGGTTTTAGTTATTCAGGTCAAGCACAGAGTGAGACAAGACTGCAAGCAGAAACTGACACCAACAGACCTACGGAACTTTTTGACTATGTTTGTTGTGTTTGTCCTTTTTGCTGTCTGCTGGGGACCTTTAAACTTTATTGGCCTAGCAGTGGCCATCAACCCTTTCCAGGTGGCTCCAAAGATTCCAAAATGGTTGTTTGTATTGAGTTATTTCATGGCTTATTTTAACAGTTGCCTCAATGCAGTCATCTATGGTCTTCTTAATCAAAACTTCCGTAAGGAGTATAAAAGGATACTGATGTCTTTGTTGACACCAAGACTACTATTCATTGACACATCAAAAGGTGGGACAGAAGGAGTTAAAAGCAAACCTTCTCCAGTTGTTACCAATAATAATCAGGCTGACATATGTGTCTAACAAGTTGGCAGCCATTTTGTACACATTTTAGCTCATTACTCAAAATTATTTTTATTAACATTTTTTCACCATGTGCCTGTTTTCATGCACTTTGTATATATGCTAAATACAGAAATATAATCTCTGATACCTTATGTAGTGGTCTTATTTTTACGAAGGCAATTCTGTACTAACATATGATTTTACCAGCTTTGGAGCCTAAAGGGTCAGTCAACTCCAAATCAATACTTTGATTATAAGTGGTTCTTGGTGGGTTTAATCATCTACTTTCTTCCTAGCCGATCTTAGGACCTAGTGTGATGACATTTCCAGATAAAGATGATCTCCAGGTTTCCGCATAATTAAATTCTCCTTATTCCATCACAGAAAGAAGACACTTATTGTTTCGGTTCTGAATTAATAAGTAATACAAAGGTAACGGTTGGCAGTGAAGTTGTCAGGTGCTACAGACTAGTACCTGAGTGACCTATTATTATATAGTAGATGTTATGTGAATTTGCATTTATGTATTGACTGCATTTGCCCAGCACTCAAGGCTCCAATGCTGGAACTGATGAATCTTGATGAGTTTGAAAATGGGAATTATAGGAGTGGAGAGGGCACATATGTTGGAGGAATAAAACACTCTACAGTCCGCAATAATCTGGGTCTGGAAGCAATAGTGACAATGGAGCAAGGTGTCAGTGAAGGGTGGGCGAGTGGCTAAGGAATGTGAGTCTTATCCCACACCCCCAGGCTTTGCTTCAGTAAGTGTTCCATATCAAGGTGCATGGGATATTAAAAAGTGGGCAAAGCAGGATAGGATGACATTCAGAGGAGAAAAGGTAAGAAGGTGTGAGGGTATCTGGGGGATGGACAGAGAGAAAGAAGTAGAAGAAATTGGTGGAAAAGTTACCCTCTATCAATACCACACTTGTTAAATTTGAATACTCACAGTTATCTTTTGAACCTTGCCTAGGGGGAAACCCTCAGTACCACTCTCTGGTGCCTGAAGTCTAATCTGCAGACGTTGCAGTGCAAGGGACTGAATGGCTGGTGGGGTCTTGTTACACATAGCTGACCACTTACCTTCTATGAACCCCAATTTCTATGGAACAGAGGGATGTTGGCAACTGGAAATGTGAGAGCCAGTAGGAAACCCCTTTTTTCCCCCCCTTCCCTGTTAAAGTGTTATACCAATCATACCATGCTACCTTGTTACACATAGCTATGCCCTTACTCTGTAAGAAAAGGGAAATGTAACTGTAAGTGCAGGACTCTTACAGTTAACTAAAATTTAATCACTATGGCGCCATCACAAGATATGAAAAAATCAAAAACTATACCTGTCATTTTATGCTACCCTGTCACATATATCTGGCCACTTAACTCCTGTGAACCCTAATTTCTCAGGTACAGGGAAATGTACCCCTTGACTATCTGTCATATAAATTGCATTTCTTTGAAAGTATCCATTGCCGAGTTTTTGGGGTACAAAGAAGGCTAGCAGCCCCCTATAACTGACAGAATGCATTGTATAGTGTCGTTTCTTCTCTTTGGTACAGGGATGGTGATCGGGGAGCAATATATGACCATCCATCACTATATGATAGCTTTAGTTTTGTATCTTTCATTAATAAAATGTTGCAATAATAAAATCAGCATCAAATGGTGAGTGCAGAAATTCTTAATTTGTCATTTCCTTTATTTGGTGCGTGTACATTACAGTAACTAGAAACATTTCAATTTAATTTAATTTTAAATTAAAACTATTCTAGCCTTAAACATACATATTTAATGTTTGTTTGCACTGTGAGTTTTTTCTTAATGTCAACAGCGGCCCCCAGATGAAAAAAGGTTGGGCACCACTAGCTTAGTCATATATATATATATATATATATATATATTTATATATATATATATATATATATATATATATATTAAAAGCAGCATGGAATGATTCATCCCAATTTAGTTAGGAAGTGTCAGCTAGCATTTTAGAGGATTCATAGTACATGTTTTTGGTATAAAATGTTAAAAGACCCTTGACAAGTTCAGATATTTTCATCCGTGATGTATGACACAGAGCTTAATAACTTATTGCTAATGGTATCCAAATTTAAAGCACCAAAAACACTTTCAATAGGAGTTTATCATATTCATTTTCAAAATGACACTGACATCTTGCTGACTGCATGTCTATAATATGCTTATTGCTCATCTTGCTTCTTGGAGGATTACTAAACATCGAAACTGAACGTTTTAGATGTGAACTATGGCATAATACAACGTTAAGTGTTAACATGACATTTAAATGCAGCTACTTGAAAGGAAACAGTCGGCTTCAAATAGAGAAAACTAGCTCTACTTCATTAAAAAACAAGGGTCAGTAATAATTCACACTCCTTAAAAAAATGGGTACAGATAGCAGATTTTTATTTCCACCTCTGTAAATTAATGACAGTCTCCATGTAATGTTTTATTCTTTTGGGAAATAAATCAGATGAAGAGGCATCTTCTCACCACACTTCCATGCCAGGTAACTTCTGTGTGTTCCCTATATTAACTATAGGGAAAGTGTGTGTTAAGTGTGTTCCCTATATTAACTATTTAAAAGTTGGCACACTGGGACATACCGATCTGTAAAAATAATAAAGCTGATCTCTGAATACTTTTATACCCCCCCTTCAATCACCCCGCTGCCATCATCTATCTTTCTCTGTCAGGTTCTTTCTGGAGTCTCCATGTCACTGCCTGCTTGACATGAACCCTTCCTGATGGCTGTGTGCAGCTGCCTTTTAAACCATGGAGATAATGTCATAAGAATTGGACAGGCAGGGTAAGGTAGCACAATCACCACTGCAGCTCCCATAACACAGAAGTTGCAATGTCCATGGACCAAGACAGGTAAGTAAATCTTATTTCATAAGGTAAGACCTGGTTTGATCATGTGGGATAGGCTATAGGGAAAGGATGGATGGGTGGATGCTAGGCAAAGGTAAAGAATTTCAGATGGTCAGATCCATTTTATATTATAACTAGTTCCTCAGGACTAAGCCCAAATAGTCAGCTCAGGTAAACTAATATAACTACTTCTAACATTAACTTGATCTATTTAATTGCATACACTCTATGTGTAGCCACATTGCTACTCATAGGAAGAGCATTTCCTGTGCTGATTAGATGGATTGGGCACATCTATATTGATGTGTATATTTCCAACCATGTACACCATTCCAGTATTGTGGGACAACTTGTTTTAAAGTATATTACAACAAAGTACAAGTGACTTCCATCTTCAAACAGGTAAGTAACATAAAGGCACATTTTGCACAGAATCATTTCGTTTGTACCTAGATTCCTAGGAATAAAACCAATATTTATCACATGGTAATGTAACAACCCAATTAGAAAAAAAAACAAACATAGAAAACCTTGAATTGAATGTTTTTGATTGTTGTTTGTTAACACAAGTGTCAGCTACACTAATGCTAGTGTAACACCAGCACCCTACATCCTGGAATTTACTTAAATGCAAGGCATGGATTGAAAGTAGCATGCTACTCATGGGTCAGCAGAACAGCAAGCTGAAAACAAGGAACACAAAACTGTGTACTAAGCCAGTGGTCGCCAACCTTTTGATTATCACAGACCACTAATTTCACTCACTCCGGACCACGCATGCGCGGAGAGCCGTGTGGCACTGAAAAGGGAAGACACTTCCCCCAGAGTGACAACATGATGGCAGAACCCACCCACCGCCCCGGGCTTGTGATCCCTGTGGGGGACATGGTCTGCGGCTATGGCTGGTGTGCCCCTCCCAGCAGGGTCCTTCTGATCCTCTCGCAGACCACCGGTTGGCCACAGCTGTACTAAGCCATTCATTAAAAGATGATATTTCCAACCAAGCCATAGGTGGTTTCTTGCTAGGAGTGGAAATGGCACACTGTGTGCTCTTTTTTAATGCTTACATGGGCTCTAGAACATTTTAAAGCTACATTTTTGCTAGGCTTAAAATTCAAAGTAGACTAATTGGGTATTGGCTAAAATAGAAAAATGCCAGTCCTCTTCATGACTAAACAATGTCTGGAACCTTTGGCGTGCTTGTAGTGCTGTTTTGTGAAGCATTCTGGACTTGCCCATACAGGAGGAAGGTCAGGGGTAAGGATTATATAACTTACCAAACAGCACATAAAATAGATTCTTCCCGGTCTAATGTCCTCAGGGAATATCTGCCTGTCTAACCCAAGTATATGTATGTGGAATAAAAAAAGGAACTATGTGGAGAAGAAAACATGGCACATCATGATCACCAATAATCTACAAAAGATTTACTGTATAACTTTCTTGATCATGAGAAGAGAAGAAAGGGTTCCTGTTTGCCATATGGTTGCCCTGATATCTGAAACAGGTAAGCATACCTGGGGGTATACTGAAGGTGATTTCCGGAAGGTGGGAATTGGGGGAGAAGAGGGGGTCATCTGAAAGGGAAAACCTGAAGGCTGTATTTGGGCCTTACCTTTCTCTAACACTCAATGCTTATTTGCTTGTAAAAATATTATGTAAAAAATTTAAACCAATGTAAAAAATGTAATGTCCTTTATCTGTGTGTTGTTAATACCTGTACAATAAGTATATTAATTCTCTTTTTAAATTTAATGTGCTTTTAATCAAGTTTTTCTGCATGTTTATATGCAAATCAAGCAGTCCAGCAAAATTGACAGCTACAGGGGTTAGGACAAATATAATACTGCCTCCCAAATCCTTTGATGGTCACTTTTGAAGACAACTTGTTCTTTACCTTGTCCTCACAGTGTCTGTAAAATTCTCAATTGAAGGCACCAGGAAACCACTAAATAATATGGTTGCAAGTAAACATTATAGAAAATAAAACTAAAGCTAAAATAACTGCAAAAAGGTCAACCATTAATGCAAAGAATATTTTGGAATTCCCTGCAATTTAATAGTGTTATATTAAAAATGAATGAGTACCCTAGCAAAGAGCAGAGGCAGTTGACTGTAAAGTTACTTAAAAAAATCACAGAAACAACATAATTAAAGACTCTGTGGTTGATTTCCTTCATTTTTCATGCTTTAAGGCAAATTGCAAAAAATTGCAAGTTTATGTGGTTTCTTAACTTCGCATGATCAGCAGAAAATGGTAAAATAGATAACAAAACAATGGTATCTGGCTCTAATGAGTAGTACATGTATATTTGGATAAATCCATATTACATTATTAGATAGAAATCCCTAGTGTGTAATCAATAAAAAAACAAGCAGTATTAGGGGACATTTGACATGCATGATTCTGTGTTATATCTCCGTTTATGTATATTATTGTCTGTGGAAATTAGCCTTATTCAACCAAGCTGTCTCAAGGCAGTGTTATCCACTTACATCAAATGAAAATTGTCACTGAACTGTCATGAAAATTAATGGAAGCATAGCAAAAGATTCCTTTGGGGGCAATGAGACAAAATCAGCAAAGAAAAAAAATGAATAAATATACGGGGAATAGGGGATTCCGGATAAGTGTAGTTTCTGGTTAACTGAGGTTAATTCTTTTTCCATTTCTCAGCCATTAAGCACTAAACTTGAATAAGGAGACTTGTCCCAATTCAGCTCTAGTGCTGAATGGCTGAGAAAAAGGGAACCCCGATGACGGTTCAAGCATCAAGCAATCACGGAGTAGAGCAATCAGCGGAGCTCTGCTGACAGCTCTACTTTCTTGATTGCTCCCACATATTCATTGGGTGCTTTATTCACATCCCAACATGTGTGATTCAAAGAATCATGCCAGTCCTATGAGTAAGTACTGTTAGTGCAAACATGCTAAGGTGCTGGGATTCTTCTTCAAATCACCTGTGTTGCGATGTAAACAAAAGCACTTAGTAAATATGACATACTGCTGATGACTCCTTGTTTGTAGGTATTTTTGAAGGATGCAGAGAAACCTAGGTAATGTCATTCATCAACTTTAGTCAATGGAATTTCCTGGAAATCCTGGCTCTATAACCGGAGCTAGCAAATTTATGAAAGAGATTTTGTTGTATAAACATCATCACCCAGGCATCGATGCCACATAGAATAGCATTCATTTACATTGCTGGATTAGGCATTGAAGTGTATTTCATTCTGGGGACATTGGGTGGGTGGTGGCAATTTTTTTTACATTTAACTTCCTATGGAAAATGGCTAAAGGGTAAATTTTGCCTAGTCTTTGGTATTAAAAATTACCCTTAGAAAAAAATTGCTTCTCAATTGCTGAAAGTTTAACAATTTATAATGACAATACTAAATGACTCAGGAAAGCATTGAACTGCTTATGAACCGAAATTCAACCACCTAGCCACATTTTACCATAAGTTTCTCTATCCAAGAACACAGGGCACTAGATGTGATGAATGGGGAAACGTGTCCCCAATCAACCTCCAGTGAGCGGGGATCACCTGCAGTCACAGCTGTGACCGCAAAGTTGAAGATAAACTGAAGATAAACTCTGCAGTTCCACTACAATCCCCGGGGCACTACAGGGTACTTAACCTGTAGTGCCCCGGGGATCGCACACTCTTCTCAATGATTGCAGACTCAAATGCCCCGCAAGTATCTTTTACTCTGTAACACACTTTCCAGCACAGTAATATGATACATTTGTTAAATTTTTCTTGCAGTGGAAAAAAGAAAAATGTAACAAATGTATCATATTAATACTGTGCTGGAAAGTTTGTTATAGAGTAAGAGATATTATGTCATTGTAGGATAACCTGTAAAAAAAATAGTTAAATAAACACAAACACTCAATAAATAAATTTACCATTAATTTTTATTTTTTTTTTAACCAAGTTGTTGCCGTTGAATCTGATTTTTTTTTGGGATCGGGTCTATCTGAATTCAAACAGCCATAATCGGGTCGAATATAAGGACAACCCGAATTCGAACACCAACACTATTCAAGAGATGGGCAGACAATTTTTGTAATCCTGATTTTGAGTGAATTGAGCAATTGTAAAGTTATTTGGAGTGAAAAAAATGTTCATGAACATAATTCTAATTTTCACCATTTTGCAAATCTACCTTGCCGACTTTTCAGTTAATTGTAAACATGTAGTTTTTTGTATATGAAGGTTGAGTTATAGTTGGAATCATTTTTAAGCCAGCTACCAACTTTCAAAGGTAAATGCAAAGCCTCTGAAGAATTTTGACACCAAAATTGTTGAGAAGGTCTGGGGGATTTGTGGGAACGTGGAAAAACTGTTCAGTTTTCAGTTAAAGCAGAAGTAAGCTCACACTGCAAAAATCACCTAGAAGAACAATGTAGAAGCTTTGGCCAAGAATAGAGATTAGTAGACCTAGAAACTGAAAACAATGTTATAACTGCACACTTGCAAGTGGGTCATCTTCAATGGCTTCCCAATGGCCAAACAGTATTAGGGTGGATGCTGAAGAGTCAGAAATGAAAATAGAACCTTTGGGGATGCAGAAGTGACATGATTTTGGACCAGTCATCGATAGTAACATTAAGAAAAAGGTAGGTGTGTGCCATATTCGGCAAATATGTACCACAAAAGCTCACCTACACCAACAAATTTGTAAAATTTAAAATACATTTTAAAAGACAGGCAGCTGTAAAATTAGTTTTTATGCTTACATTTTAATTTTTACATATAAAGGTTTTGTTAATTTCTAATTTTGCTCATCCTAATATAAAACAAATGTCCAAGCTGTATTCTTTGAGCTTACTACCTATATAATGGGGATGAAGAGAAAGGGAGTCAATTATAATTCAAATCAGAAGAACAGACGTGGGCAACAACACTGTTTCTTCATAAATACATTACGGTACAGTACTCACAGGGGCTTTTACATACAGTGGTTCCTTGGTGCCCTGGTGTCCGATTGACAGAAGTACTGAACCACTTACTGCTGCCCCATTTATTTTCTAGGGGAGTGCACGGTTCAAGGGTCTGCACGTCTTCTTCTCCACCAGTATAAACATAGCGAAAGCTTTACACATCACAGTTAAAATATACATTTCACAACACAATTTGTATTAAAAAAAGAATATACTAATAATACCAATAATAGGGTGACCACAGATCTGCTGTAAACTGATTTGCATGTAAGGATTTGGCACCAGTAACATATGAAATCACACTATCATTGTATAATGTGCAATATTTTTACACAGAGCTGCCTATCTATTCATTTGATTATGTACTTTGCTATTTTGTTCTATTCATCCATTCATTTCAATCAGGGAAAATGCCAAGGTTCACTAAAATATAGGTAGTTGTTAATGTTGCATTTATCTTAGAATTTTTTTTCATATTAATGAAATGTATATATCATACATACCATAATCATCAAGTAATTTTGAATTTGCAGAGACTTGCTTAAATGTATGCAATCTACAGAAAGATAATGTATCTGAACTGACAAGCAATTATTAAATCATAGAAATGTTAACTGATAGTCCTCCTTAGCAGGTAAGCGGATGTAGGAAAAGAATGTATTACCTCATATGACTACAATTTCTTACATATTGTGCCAAATCTTTTAACAGATGTATCAATTTAAAGGGATAAAATGGATCTTTTTGAACATTATTAAACATTGCATATTTTTTATTGTAAAGAACAAACTGAATGAGACAATCTGGGTCAGAAGTGGCAACTCTTGTACCAAAAGTGGATGAAAGCAACATGGTTATGGGCACCCAAGGCCCAATGACGAGTGTGGGTAGAGGTGGAGAAGGCTAGCCCATCTGGTTTGATCACACAAAAAGCTACTAGCACAAATTGCCGACCATGAAATAAATGTGTAGACCATCATTCACATCACAGCTTCCTCTTTATGGAGCCAGACTACAGTCACATCAGTCTGCCCATGCTGACTCCTGTCCACCAGTAAAAGCACATAAGGGGCAAGTGAGCACCAGAACTTATCCATGAAGCAATGGAAGAAAATGTCCTTGGTCACATTTTCTTGCAGATCATGTGGATGAACAGGTTTGTGCATTGTTTACCTAAAAAATAGATGGCACCAGGATGAACTACAAGAATATTTAAAGAATCTAATGTCAATGTTTTGGTGCCAGATACTACAGAACACCTTTGGAGATTGTGTGGAGTCCATGCCTTGGCGTGTAACAGCTGTTCTGGTGACATACAAAGAAGTACTTACACAGTATTAGGCAGGTGGTTTTAACATTTTAGCTGATATATTACCTTCATTCACAAACTTAGTAGTAGTGGTGGTGAGAAAAATCCAACTGGAGTTCCAACTCCGGTTTAAGCTATACCAATCTGAGGTCAGTGCAAGAGCAATCCTTGATCAAATTCCGAGTTTGGATCTTCTGTGTCTGAACAGGATCATTCAATGGCAGGCTGTTGCATTGGCATTGCCCTTTTTACAGAGGGTTGACATAAGTCAACAGCTATCCAGGGCACCATTTTCTGCTATTGCTAATCAGAGCTAGATAGGATTAAAGAAAAAAAAGGGGGGCTTGGTGTCAATTACTTAGAGGGAAAGTATGTAGGGGTATTGTAAGTGTATTGTAATGTATTGTAAGTTTAAATTCACATTACAACACGTGATTTGAAGGAGCATGGCGGTAAGTATAGAGCCTATTGTTATCAGTTGTATGATGATAAATTATCTGATGAACAATATAAACAGGAAATCCTGGAGGAATTCAACATATTATTGTCAGTAAATCAACAGGTTAATCTAGCTATAATATCCATAAAAAATGTAAAAGCCAAAGATAATATTTTTTGATCTTTATTTATTTATTATTCTGTAGTTTTTGTCATTTCCTCCCCAATGTTATCAGAAAAAAGCACACATTTCCGCATAGATATATATGAAAAGTCCACATTATCAAAAGTAAGTTCCTGTGTAGAATAATGAGTTATTAAGCCATATCTCTTGGACAGCTAGGTAACTTCAATGTCACCTTTACTGCACGGACTAGATTATCTAGTGATGGTGGATAATACCCATTCAGTGAGATACAGAAATAACAATCATATATCATATGGGTGTCAGGTGTCAACTCCTGGAATCCTCCCAGTGAATGTGTAGCTATTCCGTAGGGCTTGTTAATGAGCAGTATGATATACCAGACATTCTTTCTCTGCAGGGATATGTATTGTAATGCATGTATCATACACCTAAGACAAAATTAGAATCAAGTCGACAAAGACGTTATTGAAAGTATTATATTAAAGCTATTTTGGAGACCTAAGAATTAAATAGCAACTCTGATTAAAATGTATGCTGTTTAACACATTGCAAAGTTCATGCGGATTTAATGGGAATTTTATTGAACATTACCTTTCTTTTTTTATATGCTTCTTTAGACTCCAAGTTGCCTAGCACTGTAAACTCCTTCATCTGTTGTCTTCAACTTTTAATAATTTCACTCAGCACTTTTTACTGTACATGAAACACCAAGCTGAAGTGAGAATTTTAAATGTGACAAAATTAAAGACCGGTGTTTCACCTTCAGTATGTATAAAAAGTAAAAGGTGCCGGACATAAAGCTATACCCTGCTCAATGAAGAAAGAGGAGAAGAAGTAGTTACAGTACTGAGCCCTGTGCCCACATACCCCCAGGGACACTATTTGCATTGGGATTGTATGCTATACTTTTATTTATATTGTTTACTGTCTAAAATAAACTGCTTTCAGCTAGTATGCCAAATGTTATAGACTAGCATTGAGTACATTGGGACATGAAGCTGATTCTTGGCAAACTAACCCCCTTCCCAACATCTACCTCCAAGCTAACTGCTGCAATAAATAGAAATGCACTCCAAACTGCTCCAATTTAACTGCAATTGCAAAAATCCCATTTGGCCAATCTGAATACTTTGCAAAGTTAAAAAAAAAACTTTGTTGCAGACCTTTTTATGCTCTAAAAAAATGTTGTTTTTTTCATTATGTCCTTTCCAAAATGATTTCCTGAATGTGAGGTTCTGCATTGAGATGAAATTTTAGTGGCCTAATGGGGAAAGATTCCATATCTTGACCTTTGTGGCAGTAGTTAACCCTCAGGGTGTAGCTAACCAAAAATGCCATTTCTATTGCACGGGATACATAGATTATATCAAACTATGGTTAGTGATGTGTTTTAAATATAAAAGTAATAGCGAAAAAAATAGGGGGACTTAGCGTGCCAGCAAACTTTATTAAGTCACAAGAAAATACGCTAAATCTATGTTCAAAACATTAAAAATACAAACAGCGAACCCTGATGTAAGAGGCAGAACAAGAACTGGTTAGTCTCACAGAGTATTTTTGACATGTTTTGTGGAGAATGGGTCCACTTCCTCAGGGAATAACCATGAGGCCTATACATTTAATAATCATAAAGTTACAATGAGTTAATCTAATATTTTGAAACAGACATTTATTAAATTAACTTAATTAGCACATAACTTAGTTGAAAATGTTACACTGCAAAACTTCCAAATTCAGTACAGGCCAACGAAGGGTCCCAGGTGCTCAAAAAGGCTCATATGGTTCCTCTAGATGACAAATATTGGAAGGAGCTAGTAAAAATGAATAAAAATCTAGCCTAACTCATTCATACTATTCCAAGTGTAATTCAGGGCAAAAAATACTTAATAATTGGTTCTAAATATATTGCATAACCTAAAAATATCTCAACCACATCAGTGGGATGCTGCACTTTAACATACTAAAATACCGCAACATTTACCGTATTTTTCGCCGTATAAGACGATCCGGTATATAAGACGCACCCAATTTTAAAGGAGGAAAATCTAGAAAAACCAAATCTAGAAAAAAAAGATTCTGAACCAAAACCAAAT
>NC_092871.1:32358335-32379457 GCF_032062135.1 Pyxicephalus adspersus
GAGGAGAGGAGACGCACGCAGGATCGGGGTATCAGGTGAGTATGTTATTTAAATTATTTTTTAAAACGGTGTTTGCCGTATAAGGCGCACCAACTTTTCCCCCCCAGTTTTGGGGAAGAAAAAGTGCGTCTTATACGGCGAAAAATACGGTACTAATGTTCTTGTGACTAAATAATAAATAATTTTGTATAAACATATGCCTAAAAGGTCCCCCTCTTTTCTTCGTTATTACTTTTAATATGATATAGGATTCTGGGATGTGGCATAATTGGTAAACTGGCTTTTGTTGGAAATGTGCTAGTGCTTTTATTATGGTTAGTGGAGTAATAAAGTTGATCCTGTCCAACTGCGATAGCAGAAGAGACTGAGAATTATTTACCTATTCGTTGTTCCTAACACAGGGAAGTTTTAATAAAAGACTCTGCTTCATGGCAGTGGGTTCTGGCCTGTAAAGGGACCAGGAATGGTGGTGCTGTGGCTTGCTGGAGCTCAAGGCAAGCCTATGTAGGTGTAGGGGTTTATTGGTAAAATGTGTGTGTGGGGGGGAGAGGTAAAGTGGTGAAGATATCAGAGGGGTAGAGCCATGGAACAGGGGGTACAAGGGGATACAGTGGTGTAATAGATGTATATGTGCTGGAACATATATATAGGGGAGTACAGAGATGTGACAGATTTGTAGGGGGAGCACAGTGGTGGGACAGATGTGCAGAGTAGCAGGGTAGCAGGGGTCATGATACCTACCTTTCTTTATCCTGTTTGTTGCCAATATTCTGTAAAAAAAAACTTTTATAAAATGTAAATAAAATAGATACCTAATTTAAATTCCCTTTATTGTGTGCCTTAATAAAGATACATCCATGTCCGAAGAATTTTGCAGAACCTGTCAGCAGCCTAATCTTAGTTTCTTGCTATGATTACTTGGCCTATTCAAAGCCAAAACTAAAAAAAGTTTCACTTCTTAAAGTTATTTTGCTGTAAAATAATTAATCTCTGGCATCATTGTTCTGCCTCAGAGGCAGTTGGCTATACAAAAAAACTGACCTGTTTGAAAGCTACACAACTTTTAATTCAAAGCCATCAGCTCAGCCTTATGTGAGCACTCCAAATGTGACACGTTCTTTAAACAGTTTCCTATTGCTGATGCCAAGCATACGTACCTTTAATTTTAAGCACTCTGTGAGCCAATGTAACTCATTTGCATTCTTGTATGAGGCAATGTAGCATCAACGGAAGCAATATGGCAGAGTAAGTTCATATTATTGAATACAAATTCTCAGGAAGAGTTAAGGTTTCATTTATAAAATGTAGGCTTAGGAGAAATGTCTTGTTGTCCTAAGCATCTAGCTGATTTATTTTTTCGCCTGGTCAGATAGATTTGATAGCTGGAAGATAATCAGTTGCTGTGGGCAGAGACTTATGTGATCAGGGTTTTAGACAAAACAGGTTCTGGACAAATATGAAGTGGGGGCCCCACATGCTCAGCATTCTGCATCTGTCAATCGGGGCTTTGAAAAATCTGGAAAATTGCCCTACAGGCTGTGGGCAAAAAGTGATAGCTAGAAGGTGATTCATTTCTGTGGCCAACAAAAAATGTCTTTTATTTTTTTTTTTATAAATTAGTTCCCTAGGAAACATTTTTACCTCTCTTAAAGAGAAAAAGATGATATGCACCCTGCACCAGGTGCTACAATTGCTACCTTCTGGCACAGGGATGTACAAACAAAACTCTTGGTATATTTCTATTTAATTTAGCACTCATAACAATAAAAAAATAGAACAAAAAGATATAAATAGAATACAAAATAAGCAAAATGTATTAAATATTGGAAAATACTTAACACTTGTAAACCTTAGCTTGTAGTCAAATAATTGAATAGGCACAATAATTGCCAAATATATCTCTTAATTTTCAAGCTATAGTTATAATTACCATGTCACTGTACAATGAACCACTCATGTACATCATCTACTTTGGTTTACAACTATTGAACACTTCAGTCCTATATTTGGAGCACTCTTGCTTGTGAGAGGTACACATGGGTTAGTATCTAATGAGATCCTCATGACTCACACACTTCTCTCTTCTCACACTGTTGAACAGCGTAGCTACTGTGTTGAAATGGATGATTAATTAATGACACTATGTCAGGCACCATTTATGTTTCTAGTGGTATTTGTGTTTGTCTTTATACTAAAATAATTTGGCTGACTGCTCAACATTTAAAAGGAAAAAACATATCTGACAAGTCATTCATTTTATTAGGAAATGATCAGCTGCCTAATTCCACATGAGACCATGTCAGCATACCGTACTTAGGTCATTCAGCGAAATTCTTCTAGTGCAAAATATAATTCAGTCCAATTTGTGCTGCTCAGTTTTTAGATTTGTAAAGTTATATCAGTTCCAACCGGACCTTTATTTTTTTAAATTGGAGAGAGTGTATTTTTTGGTTTTTAGATTAGCCTTTGGGAGACCACATATCTTGTCCATTGCCTGCCTACCCCTTGCTAGCCCAACCAAAGAGTTATGCCATCTTATAAGATCAAGGCAGGTATGTTTTTCTAAATGCTTCCCAGCTGATCACTTTCATTGGTTTCATTGCTGCTCTTATGTTACAGTAGAATTCACAGCCATTGTCACTGTGCATTGCAGCTAGTATACCCTTACTGACATTATTATTATTATTATTTTTATCATAGTCACACACAAAGCATTTGCTAATTGCCAATGCTGAGTGTTTTTTTACTGTTGTAAATTCCCACCTTTTATATAGAGTCTTCATGTCATCATCACCATTTATCACAGTCACAGTGCATTTGCTAATTACCAAGGCTCTCTACAAGTATTCAATAACTCAACTGTCTTCTCTTGTCTTTTTGGTGCCATTATGAATGTCAAATATACACTCTTGCAGGCATTCAATAAATTATATAATAATCCAACTATTTATATTTAAATATAGTTGCCTAATTTAAAGAGTATGTTACACATCCAGTAAAACCTAAAATAGTTTTTCTAAAAATATTTTGCTATTATTTGGCAAATGCTTTTAAACCTGCACCAGATATGCTTCACATTTGCTAGATTACTCAGGTTCTCCCATGATAGTCTACCTTTCCAGGTCTTTGAGAGCTTTAATCAGGTCCACTGTTGGTAATTCTAATTCCGGTAGAAACCTGTACAATATATAAAAAAAAAGGTTTGCAATATAATTAAACATATTTTGCTGTTTGACATGAAATGTCCTGTTTGCAACGATTGTGTAGAATAAATATAATAAGTTTGGATTCTTGCATTCTGAGATACTGATTTAAGGTTTCTCCTTTTTCATAACAACATTTACCAAAATAGCTATACATTTTAAGTACCTGGATTGCTCTACAGCGACTGAATTAAAACTGCCATTCTTCAACATTCACATTCCAGTGCAGACTTGAATGTCCTTAGTAATGTTCTTAGAGATAAATACAGCTTTTCGACTTATTTAGACATTTTGGTAAACAAGGCCTAACAGCTTTGCTAATCTTTCAATGTTCAGGAATTATTGACATATAATTTACTTTTGTAACCACAAAGAAGTAAACACTCTCCACAAACAAGCAAAGAACAGTCTAAGGTTTTTGAACCTGGAAAATAGTATCTTGTAGAAAATGCATGATTTTGAAAACAAAATTATTTCCTTTATTGACATGGCATACATTGGTTTTCTTTCATTGGATAAAAAATAGCAAGAACATAAGCCTAACTATATTCTGCATGTATGCGCATTCACAATATATAATCAAATAAAGTAAAAAGAGTTTAGTCCTAGTTTGGTAAAATCTAAATACAGCACAGTGTACAGAGTGCAGTTGGCAAGAGTATGTAACCTACAACCCATCATGTAGAGCAGAGGTCAGCAAACTTTTTTGGCCACTAGGCCATTTCAGGGGTAGGCAGAAGCACACTAGGTCACACCCTAATGGCTCCGCCCCAGGAATGCCCCCTGAAGGGAAGTCCCTGTCCTTGGCATTGCCGCGGTAAATAGGGAAGTGAGCCACAACACAGAGGCTCAAGAGTAGTTTATTACGGCTCTGCCGCAGGTTGCCGGCTGGAATTAGGCCGGATCGGCCAGGGGGCATCAGGTCAGAACAAACTACTGGCTAGGCCTAATCTGGCCTAAAGGGCAGGGTTTGCCAACCTCTGATGTGGAGCAAAGGATGGAGTCCGGCATTCAAGTATATGTAGGATATATATGCATAAATAGAGTATGAAATACTAAAATATTAGGGTATTGCTATGGGTACCTACCGAGTAAATATGTTCAAGCCAAAGAGTTGAGTGGATTGGATCCAAATAATATAGTAATATTATTTATGATGATTATTGCATAGGATCTGAATAAGGACCTAGGTTTGGATATTATGAACTTTTGTTTGTCCTTGAAAGAGTACATCTGTAGCAGTAGAGCGATAATCCCCGTCTATAATAAAAGAGATGATAGGGGGTTTAAAATGTTGGATTGACTTATAGGATCTTTGTATGATCAGGATGCTTACCAGACAAGTACCGTGTTTCCCTAAAATAAGACAGGGTCTTTTATTTATTTTACCTCTGAAAATCGCATTAGGGCTTATTTTCAGGGGATGTCTTTTTTAATATTCACAATTATTAATCAAGTGTCTGAATATATATTTAAATATTTTACATTTAATATGTCAAAACATCATGTGGCCAATGGAAGTATTAGAGTACTATAGTACAACAACCTATTACAAAACCTGTAACCAATATTACAATGCTATAGAAAGATACCTCTGTGTTACCTGTGACCTGTCAAAATCACCAATTTTTTCTTTAAATGTCATGAATAAGAATGGACAAAAATGATTAATGAAAAAAAAACACAGGTTCATAAGCAATCAAGTGCAACATAACTAGAAAATGTGCTGACTCATAGAGTAACATGCAGACACAGAAACAAAACTTCCAAAGCTTTGTTGAGCACAAACAGTAACCAGTATAAATCTGAGTAAAAGCAAATAAAAAAAATCAATCGATAAATAAATATGTTGCTAATGAATGAAATACTAGCAAGGCCCCCTTGAAAAGAGAATCAACCAACCTCTTATTGGTTGTAGTGTCACACCAGAGTACCGTAGGGTAATTAACCCTGCAATTTCTTCACCCCTTGCTTCAGTGCTTTGAAAATCTCTTGCTCTCTCTGCTCTCTCCTTCCTCTTGGCATCCCTCGGTGTACCAAGTGACCACACCCTTCAAAGAAGCAAACAGGGCTTACTTTCGGGGTAGGGCTTTTATTTCACTCTTGCATGATTAGCATGTTAGGGCTTACTTTCGGGGTAGGTCTTAATTTTGGGGAAACACTGTATGTATATCCTCATCAAACTGGATCTTTGCTTTTGAAAGGAGCCAACAGCTATGATGGCTGTATATTATATCCGTGCTGCCGAAGGGCTGTTTGTGTTTGGAGCCCACCTAATATATGTTTGGCTTCCAGGTTTAGAGACAGCTGGGATGGCGTGCAGGCGTCCTGACAAATGGGAGCGTTCATCCCGCCCAGCCAATCAGGATCAGGAGTTCCCTATGATAATGCCGGGGCTACATCTCTGTCAACAGAGAGACGCAGGTGCCGTCAGAGCCACGTCTCTCCTTGACAGAGAGGCATCCTGCCCAAATGGGGCGGGTCCCAAGGAAGAGAGGAAGTTGGACGGGCAAGGAGTGTATGTGAACACTTTGTGCATTGGCCGTGGCGCCTGTGGCACCAGGTCCCCTGCAAGTCCTTGCATGGGCAGAGGGGACATCACTGTATTACTAGGGAATTATTAAGTCATATAGAGAAGGATACAAGTTGCTGATTTTGTACCATATGTGCAGCATAGTATCTAACAGTGAAAACAAAAATATTTAAATTTTACAGTTCATGGCATTCATGTGTCATGTTAATGAAAGAGATATTCACATATGGTAATACCATATAGGTGAACCATGAGCCATATCACGTTCAAAAGAATATACACATGAATTTACTATATTAAATTCAGTAGGATTAACATTAAGCAGTTTCAGAATATATATCTAATCTAAATACAATGGTATATGGATACAAATATACATAATGGTAAAAATATTATTATCAGTGTCTACGTGAAGTGTAATATCTTATAATAGATAAGCATCCATATGAGATATAGATATGAATTATGGAAGAAGAATATGTATAATGCTTTTGGGTGTTTTGGACTTATAATTGAAGGAAAGATTTGTAGCTAACAAAATCATTGAGGACTGGTTTAGTAGAAGCTTGGAGGTTGATGATCCATCTAGTTTCCATTTGGAGAAGATTTTTGTCTATATCTCCTTCTCTTTCATTTCTGGAAATGTGTTCCAGACCAAAAAAGGATAAGACTTTACTGTCATACTGATGTTGGGTACCCACATGGTAGCATACCGGGGTGGTAATTTTCCCAACCGAGATCGAATGGATATGCTCATATATACGTTTTTTGAAAGGACGTTTGGTCTTGCCAATGTAAAACATTGATCCATTGACATTGTGTACAGTGTCTGCATTTAAATGTGCCAGATGTAGGTTTCAAAGTGGAGCTCCAAATGCTCTCAGGTTGAAAGTGGCTCGATACTAAGTGGCCCTTCAAAGATAATAGTTTTCTGCAAGTTATTTCAGGTTTAGATCATATATATTTGTTGATTTGGGGATCTGATGTTAGTATATGCTGGTTATTTGTCAACATTTTATACATGAAGTCAAGGTTCTCAATATATGTTGTTATCAATCGAGTTGTGGGAGGGGTTTCCATTGGACCAATTTTCCTGTTTACTAAGGTGTTACTAATATGATTGTCTTAAATCCGACATATATGTCATTATTGCACAGCGTTATCAATATGATGCAACTGGTAGAAAATACCCCTAGGTAAATATCCCGACAAACATCCAATCAAGAGATAAATATTTTCATATTAAACTGTAAACTCTTATTATATTATATTATATTTATATATATTTTAAAGATATTACAGATATTATATTTTTATCTGTACTATATAGAAACAATACAACTTCCGCAACAACACACCCCTGAGGAAGTCTATAATCGGCAAAACGCGTAAGGAAATATGTGACCTTAATAGGTCCCACTTTATGCAACTAACCTTTATTGAATAGTGTTAGTAAATATATGTCCGGGAGAAATATCTAAACCCTGTAACCCTGTGACATTAACAGGATACCGGATATATGGTGAAAAACTTAGGTCATAGTATACTATAGGTCACAGTGTGGACATTTGTGATTTCCTGGAAAGCCTTAATGTAACGTCTATTTTGATTACTCTACTTGCTGATGTTCTTTGCATTACTTGATTGACACAAGTGTTGACCTTTTATGTGACCATCACTTTAGCTTTGGTCCATATTTGGCTTTAAAGTCCTAACGTCTAAACAGCAAAATTATCTAAAGAATACTCAAGTCCTGGACTGTGCCATTAAGGTCATCTATATAGCTGCTAAAAAATGATCAGTGAATTCTGTATTTGGCATTTAGCGAGTCTTTACAATTTCTTAGAAAAAAAAAGAGCAAACCCATTTAGGTCTGATTCAAGCTTTTATTTTAAATCATTAAATAAATAAGGAATAAAAAACACCATTTTTTAGTGGGGAAGTAAAGCTGGAAATCTTTGTATCTCCTGAATTATTTTACTGTCAGTAATATGTAAAATCTTGTGCCTTAGGCTTTATCCAACACACCACTCTTTCTCACCAGGTAACTAATTATCTACAGACTCTCGGCCTACAGGAGGAAGTTTTATTTTATGGCTTCTACAACCCAGCTGTCTGTAATGTGTTGCTTTAACATCTTCCCAGGGAATGGATTTAAATATTTAATAAAGAGCAGAACAGCATGTCGTAACATATTAACTGGCAAATAAAGTTACTACTAACGCTGCCATTATAAATGCACTTTTTTGACTATTAAATGATTGTTTTCTCTTGTGTTTTCAATCTTTTATCCTAGGAGGAAACATTCACAAAGGATAAATGCTTTCTCACCTTCAACAGAATGTATTAAACTATTAAACTCATGCAATAAAACAAATGCTAGCAAAAAAAGGAAGAAAAAACTTAAATGAATACTAAAGTAGCATTGCAGTGAGAAATACTGCAAGTTTTACAAGAGAACTGTCATTTCAGGTCAGAAGGGACACATAGCAACTAATCAAAATTGATCCCCTTTTGATACTCTAAATAGGTAAGGGGGGATTAGTTGCTATGAGTTACTAAACATTTTACGTTACTGTATTTCTTTTGCATTTACTGTATATATGACGTTTAAATCAGATACATTTTGGATTATGAAGCTTAACTTTGGTATAGTTTTTCATGACCAACATATGGATTTGTGAGATTACAACCTACTTTCTACTTCTAACTAATGCCTCAACCCTAAGAGATTATCCTTCTGTCAGAAAATAAAAATATACAGTATATACTGTATTGGTGTTGAGGATAAATACAAACATAATATTACATATATTATGCCAAATAATAACAAATCTACACAGACACATTAGGCTAAGGCTAAGTACACACGTCCAATAATTGTCATTGGAAAGGATCTTTCACGATCCTTTCCAGTGACAAATGACTGCACAATGAATGAACGAGAGCTGTACATACATCACCGTTCAGCTCTATGGAGAGGGAAAGGGGAGAACAATAGAGCGGCACCCCGCTGTGCTCTCTCCCCTTCACGTGCATCACAATCTTCATCATCCATCGTCCGTGGATCCGCCAAGACAGTTGTTGGGACAATGGATGATGAGCACTGTACACACGTACACAAGATTCTTGTCTGATATTAGCCCTGAGCCGATTATCGAGCGAGAACCGTTCACGTGTGTACGTAGCCTAAGTCTAGAAAGACTGTTTCCCCAGCGTTTAAAAGCCTATGTTTGAAATTCTCATGTAGTCCAATCAGCTAATCTACACCAGGGGGTTTTCTTGAGGCACGTTTTTGAGTGTTTTTAATAAAGCTCATTGCAGCATTTTAAAAAATTAAAGAAATTAAAGAGAAAATGCGGGAAAACGTAGGTAAACAGGCCAATTGATTTTATTTGGGGTGGTTTCCCGCATTTATAAATGCTTAAGAACATCAATGAAATCTCCCATTGAATTCAATGGAGGATTTTACAAGTGTTTTTAACCTTTTTTGAAAGCTTCAATAAAAAGGCTTTATTAAGTGTTTTAGCAGGATTTTGGCATCTGGAAGCCCCCTTTAATAGGGGTACTCCCAGATCACCACCCCACCACCCTGAGTATGTACAGGGGTATAAAAACCCCCTACTCATTCCCTGAAAGAGTTCAAAATATATGTAAAAAATCTGTTATTAGATCTGTGTGTTTGTGTTTAACTTTTTTTTACTGGTTATCCCACAAGGAAAGGATATTTCCCACAGCTGCATTTATGACATGAGCACAACTGTGGGACTCATGACAACGTGGGATCCCCAGGCACTGGAGGACAAATGAGGACAAGTCTCCCCATTCAACTCCCCATTCAGCTCAAGTGTCATCAGGGTTTCCCTTTTCCCAGCCATTCAGCACTAGAGGTGAATAGGGAGACATGTCCTCATTTGCCCTCTAGTGCTTGGTGATCCCACGCTGTCATGAGTTCCACAGTTGTGCTCATGTCATGAATGCAGCCGTCACACACATCTAATAGACCGGCGGGGATACAGGTAAGTAAAAAAATATGCATTCGGACCATAAGACGCACCCTGATTTTCCCCCCACTTTAGGGTCTTATGGTCCGAAAAATACGGTAAATAAAAAACATATAAACGAGGTAGGAGCATATATATAAGTTTTTAAAACAATCTGTGTAGACTGTGTAGTCTTAGAGAGCATCTCTCCGTTCCCTGCATTAAAACATTACAGACCAATCACAAATCAGAGAAACATGCCAAATGTTTAAAAGCTGCACCATTGACAATACCAGCAGTCACTGAGCTCCAAAAAAGTGACTTTGGCCAGGTTGAGATAGTTTATTGCATAGCTTGTAATTCGGCTTGTTGTGGGCAAGAAGATGCAGTTTCTCAGTTACTTATCTCCTAATTATCTGTCTACAACATTGTAACAACGCCCTAGACACCAATAATGCTGGATGGCTCTGTAAAAATTGTGTCTTAAACCAAAACAATATATCTGTATGATTGGTTCCCAAGCTTTACAGTAAAGAGAAAATACCTGGTGACAACATCTTCCGTCTAATCCTTCTCTCAGCATTGTTGACACTCATCTAAAGTATGAATACAATTTTGCAAAGAAAAAAAAGCTGCAAATAAAGTTTATGCAACAAAAAATAAGTCTTAAATCAAGTTTTTAGAAACCATCAGTAATCAAGGCTGCAGCTTGGCCCTGCTCACAGATTAGATAATGTAGGACAAAGAACAAGAAGTTTGCTCATGTGACCTAACTGAAAACAGAAATAGGTATTTCTAATAATTCGAATGGTGTGATATGTGAAACAATTGCTTCTAGTGTGGCTAGAGCAGTGTACATGAGTTTACAATTTAACAGCTTGCTATAAATTGGAAAGTTCTCTCCAAGCAAGGTAAAGCTTGGCCTCAGGTCCAGATTTTACTTTAAGAGAACACTAAAAAGCATTATACTGATATTACTAAATCTCATTCCACATATCCGAAGAATAATAATCAGATGCATCAGTGCCAAAATATAAAGCTATAGGCCAGTCACATGCCAGAAAGTGCACTGATATTTTTGCTAATGTCCATTTGAGGACCTTTAGGGTTACAATCCTTACGTCTGGGGGCATCAGAAAGCTAAGAAGGAGATTTGTAGTGAGTAATTCATAGCTGCTTAATCACACTACTAACAGCACAAGTAATGTATCAGTTCTGTAACAAATTCAATCATAAAATGGATATTGAAACCTAAAGTAAAAAGCTGGCCTTTATTTGAGCAAGACAAGATTTTATGATCAATCCTTTTAGGAAAATAGAAGTATTGCATGAAAAGTTCACATACATAATCCCCTTATAAAAATACTACAACCTATATTAGGGAACAAATGCATTAAAGCTCATAAAAACTTTGTCGTTTTATTTAGAGACACCAAGAGTTCATTTTTAAAGGTTTTTTCATTTGTTCTTATGTGTTTACCCCAAGCAATACTAAAAAAAAAGTCAGGAACCAGCTTAAAAAAATTGACTTTTGCTACTATAATTTATATTGGCAAAAAATGACATGCTTTTATATATTTTAATGTTTCAATTGGTCTTTTATGGAAGTTTTCTTTAAGATATCACAAACACTTTTAAAACAAACAAGGAAAAAAGAAAAACTAACTGAAAAAAAGGCAGATACAAGAACAAAACAGAATTTCAGTCTTCCAATTTGGACAGCTTTGCAATACCAAGATAAAAAAAATATTCACACATTCGTGTGTAATGTGTACCAGTACAGAGAGGGTGACTTAACCAAACTTCCCAAACTTCCTTGCTAACGAATCTTGGATATGACATATGTATGGTGGTTAATGGCTGCTCATATGAGCAACATAAATTCAAGTCTGCAATAACATCCGTATAGCTAGGAGCTTGAGTTATCTTCCATAATTTAGTAATATGTAATTTTGCTAACAGCAAAATATGAATGGCAATTGTCCTACTAGTACCAGGGAACTTCTCAATATTTTTATGTAAGATAGACAATTCTGGCGAAGGAGATACATGTGTGGGTGTTAGGGCAGATATCAGATGAAATATCAAAGACCAGTAGGATTCTAGACTTACAGTACCACAGTAAGAGTAAAAGTGATCCTATGTCTCCACAATGTCTCCAGCAAAAAGCGGAGTGAGTGGCAGAGAATTTTGAAAATGTGTAAGGTACCAATGATTAATAATACGTTGATAGAGATTCCAATGGTTCTCAAAACTCGTGGCTTTATAAGTGTCTTTAATATCTTTGAACCATGAGTAGGGAGAAATATTCTTATCCAGTTCCTTGGTCTTGGTTTTTGCATGTGAGTAGTCATGCTTCAAATCTATCACTAAGTACACAATATTTAGGTATACTTCCTCGTTGTTTAGAGGAATGTTGAAATATTTAGATTTTTTAGATTTAGAATATTTAAATGTTTAGAGGAATGTTGAAGATAGGAATTGTTTAGAGGAATGTTGAAAATATAAACGTAAGGAAATGTCTATGGTGAATTCAGCTTTTAAGTGGAATGTTTTAATAAGGTGCCAAATTTTTAGATAATTGAAAAATTCAGTTCCAGGTAATATGTGGCTTGCAGCAGAGCAAAAGGTTTAATTAAATTTGGGGTAAGAATGTCCCTTAGTTGAATCATTCCACAGTTTGTCCAATTTAAAGCTGTGGAATAAAGATTTCCAACATTCTGATACTTGGATAGATTGTTAGGGTTGACGTAGATCCAGACAACAGCAAGGGGGAGAGTAGCTTGTATGGTAGAATAAGAAAAAGGAGGTATGGGATATCCCTGCCTAATAGCCATCAGTAAATGCTGTAAATTTAGAGTAGGAGTAAAAAACTGTTCCATCCCAGCCCATAATTTATGTGAAGATGGATGCCACCAATAGTGTTTAAGCAGCATAATAATGTAATAAGTTTGGGATTCCCATACCGCCAAATCTCTTGTGTCGGGTAAGTATTTTGAAAGCACATCTAGGTTTTTTTTTTGTTCAATATAAAGAACAAATTACCGGCCTGTATTCAACCAATAATTTTTTTTGACAGAGGAATCATTATAGAGCAAAAAAGATACAGGATTTTTGGGAGAGTAAACATTTTAACCGTTGCCACATGTCCTGCCTTGGATATCTCACTCCTATTATAAAGATCCAGCTCTGTAGGCAGAGCTGTTAACAAAGTAGAAACATTAGCTAGAAATAATTGTGCAGAGTGGGACGCAATATTGATCCCCAAAAAATGTTATACTTTTTTTCCCCATATATATATATATATATACGGGAAAGAAGACGTTATATACAGTTTAAGGTATGTAGTTATATGGATACCTAATAGTTTGGACTTAATAATATTAATTGCATTAATTAATAGTATTATTAGCATTAATTTTATAGTAAAAAACTGCACTAAATTTGCTCAGTATTTTCTGAACAGCCCCCAAGACAACATTCAGGCGTGACAACAAAAAAGTATTAAGTCTCTAATGGTGGTCAGGAGTTGTAGAAGAGTCAGTGAATTCAATACTGATGGGTGCGTGATCCAACCAGGATATTTTCCCTATGGAAGAAGAGGTTTTCTTTTGTAGCAACCAAATATCAGTCAAAAAACAATCGATCCTAGAGAAGGAAACATGAGCCAATAAAAAATATGTGTAATCTGTTTCTGAGCCGTGATGACATCTCCCAATATCGTAAGGATCATTATCTGAAAAGAATTTCCCTAATTGGACAGGAGATCATTTTGGGGTTGTGGATGAGTCCATGACATAATCAGCTGTTGCGTTAAAGTCGCCTCCTAGAATTAAAGATCATTGGCGTACCAAGGCAATTGTGGACAAAACTTTCGTGAGAAAGGGTTGTTGCTTCGTATTCGGTGCATAAATATTAACTAAAATAAAAGGATTGGTGAAAACACGTTCAAGGCACCGCAATCCATGGGACCCTAAACTACCTCCATTGTGGAGCCAAAATAAAAGGAGGTTTTTTCACTAAGATAAAAAAAGTTGAAACATACTGCATGGAAAAGATGTAGATCATGTCCATTCTGATTCCATCCTTCTGGTGGAAAAGGTGCAAGGTTGTGGAGATGTTGCGGTAGGAATTTTTCATTCCAATAATAACCGCATCCCAGCTTCTACAGAGGATACTGGATAATTCATTTCCATATAAGATATAAGTAGCTTAGTAGAAAATCCCCATTTGTATGGGAGTTTTCGCTCTCTCAAAATCTTAGTGAGTGGTAAAAACTTGAAGTGTAGTTTGAGAGAGATCCACAAAAAGTTGGATATTCTTGTACTCTTCAGGTAACACAGGTGGTTTTCAGGCCTCAGCCATTAGTTTTTCTTTCACATGAAAGAAGTGTATACATATGAGGACATCCCTTGGTGTATAAGGAGTAGTGATGGTGTTCAAATTCAGGTTGTACTTATATTCGACCCGAATATGGCTGTTCGAACTCGGATAAACCCGACCCAAAAAACACGGGATTCAATGGCGCAAATTCATGTGTAAAAAAATGTGTTAAAAAAATTAATTGTAAAGTAATTTATTGAATGTGAGTGATTTGTGTAACTATCTTTTATTTTTTTACAGGTTATCCCACAATGACAAGAAGAATCTTCCTGTCAGTGTGGGATCCCCGGGCACTAGAGTTTAAATGGGGACAAGTTTCCCCATTCATCACTTCTAGTGCTACTATACTGTATTTCTATACGACACTAATTGATGTCTATGTGAGTGACACCTAGATTTTATTATATGACACTATTTGATATTTATTATAGTGACATATAGTTGTTGGTAGAGACTGTCACAAAAATTATATTATACTTAATTTTGGTAATCACCCTTAAGATTCGTTATGAATGCTTACACAGTTTTTATTCTCATATACAGTTACTTTTTGTGGTTTACATATCCCCTAAAGAAGCCAATACAGGCGAAATGTGTTGAGATTTACTATGTCTAGAGCGCCCGTCCCGTAATACTCCCCTTTTAACTTTGCTGGGGGGATGGGACCATATGATTGATTGTTTTCAATATTGATTTTATTTCTTGTATTGTAAGTATGTTATATGACTTATAATAAAACTTACCTATAAATATTACACATTCAGTTTACCTTCAAACCCCAGCTTCTTTCTTTGCCTTCATTATCCTATACGCTACTCTGGGGTAGGCAAAATACATTACCTTTTGATGCCACTTAAGGGGTAGTAGTTTCCACCTTACTCCTCTCACTTAACCAAATTGAACCACTCCAGAAAATGTCATTTTTTGCAAGGAGTTTAAATTGCATTAACAGGTCATATGCTAGTACAGGTTTCTACTTGCCAAGTACAAAGTGTGAAAAATAAATCTTAGTTTCAATATACGGTTAGTCTACCTGTGCATGTTAGTTACAACATTTGACATTACGCTAATGCTGTTTTTTGTTGTAATGTTTCCTAAAGTAGAACTATACATTAAAAATTAGGAACAATTGCAAGCATGCAGGTTGTTAATTGCAGACAAGACCAAAAGTGTCATGAAGATTTACAATAGTTTAGAGGACGGAAACTTTTCATGGAGCTTCCCGGCTCTAGAATTGTCTTCTGACTCCAGGTTTCTTTTCTACACTTCTGTATATATTGTGTGGACAATGAAGACAAATGCGCACATATATCTGTAACTTTTCAATTGGTGAAAATTGCACCCACCACAATAGGCATTCTAAGAACGATTTACTAGACCCAACAAAATGCCTTTTTTCCTCAAAGCCAACCAACAGATCCATTACTTTAAATTGAACTTGAATATTTTATATTCCCCTGCAAAGATGAAAACACTTTTTATATGCAAAGAGGACCAAAGGCTTTTTGATAACTTTGCCTTTGAGAGATGGAAAAGTATAGTTTGTATATACAGTATTTTACTACAAAATTTACGAACCATCATTACCATCTGTGCCTCAAAGAAAAGGGAATTATGCAAGACCAGCAATATATGTATTCAACATTTGTACAATAATGTACAAAATTTGGACAATAATGCAACATACACAAAATTATCTGTACCCAACAATAATTCCAAATGGTGGGACGTGCATCCACATATATAATGTTATAGACCTGAACAAGAATAAACTTAATGTAAATATATAACAATTTGCTTTCAATTGTGTATTTAACAGTTTAAAATTGAGCAAATAAAGGAGTCACTTTACGGCACTTTATATAAATTAACTTCCTTCAAAAGTTATATTGAGGCTTACCTTCAGCATTGCAGTATTGTATAGGCCGATTTTATGTATGAAAATTGCCTATTTTAATTGAATTGCACACAGTGGGGCTTTTGCCCTGTGCAGTAGAAACTGAAGCAAGCTTGCCTCATTTCCGCCTGAAGGATATCCAACACCATCTAGCCCTTTCCCTATTAAAGGTTTACTTTAAAACATTTTCTTGCTTTTAATTAGACTATAACGTTAACGTCACATTGAAATATTTCTGTATTGTAGCAAGATTTAGTAAATGAATTAATGTCTATTACTTTGTAACTCACGGGCAAAACTGTTGCTACTGATTTATATCAATCTGCGTTTGTTACACGGATTCAGTTTGCTTTGCTTTCACTAGATAATGTTTGCGTACATAAATGTAAATATAAAAAGAAAGCCTGGTCATGGCATAGCTTTATCATTTTAGTGTAATGGATTGCAAAGTGGCCAGATTTACAAGCTGAATTATAGCCGTCACTGACCCAGTTCCTGTTTTGTGAATCTAACATTATATAACACAGTTAGCGTTACTTTACATTTTATAGCACTGATACATTTTACTATTTAGTAATTTGTCTAAAACAAATTATCAGCTGGTATAGAGAGTGAAAGTGCACAGCATTTTAATATGTTTTAGTGAATGGTTACGGCTAAAGCCCTACTTAAACCAGACGGAGAAAAAAAAATTCTTTTAAAATGTTTTTATTTGTTCTAATAATGAAAACATCTTTTTAACGCAAAATGAAAAATTGGTATCCTTGTCCCAGGGTACTGTGATATGTCACGTACGAAGAAACAGGACCACTAGGGGGCACTACTGCTTGCATTTAGGTGGTGTGAGCCCTGAGAAGGGCCAAGGCACAGAGTCTAAGCAGTAACTAAGTTTACTCCAGAGCCTCTGATGGTCAGGATGTTGCGCCGCTGGTTACTGCCAGGTTGCGGTCCTTGGGCACACCAAGGTGGGCAAAACACGGTACCAAATCACAAA
The DNA here is from genome assembly GCF_032062135.1 of Pyxicephalus adspersus. Taxonomy (NCBI): domain Eukaryota; kingdom Metazoa; phylum Chordata; class Amphibia; order Anura; family Pyxicephalidae; genus Pyxicephalus; species Pyxicephalus adspersus. Next base: position 32,375,329 of record NC_092871.1, read on the forward strand.
GCAGAAGAATAGTCGAGGAAGGCCGGGGTCGAGGCAGGCAGCAAACAAGAAAGGTCAAGTCACACGCCATGGGTCAATTGCCAGGGATCCAGGGGACAGACACTAGTGACACAGGGGCCCCTACGGGCACAGGGAATACAGGGGACACTGGAAGCAACAGGAGGCACAGGTGACTCGGGATAAACAGACAGACAGGGACACTGGAACAGCACAGGGAAGTTGGCTGGAAACCAACAGATTGGACAAGGAAGGGTTAATGCAGGAGCTGGACAGAGGAAACACTGAATTATACACCAGGTGAACAGGAACTAGCTCACAGAACTAGGGGCACGGCACAATAGAGACATGTTGCACCAACACAGAGTGCAGTGTGTGAGCTAGCTAAAAAGCCAGGGATGGTCAGGAGGCTATTTTCTGATTGGCCAGCAGATTGGATGGAATTGATAAAGCTTGGAAACAGAAGCATGCCCAGCTTCAGGACTGCCCGCATGCAGAGGAGAGAGGCGCTTTAGTGAGGAAGAGGTAAGTGTGACATAATATAACATACATTTATCAATGTAGTGTGTATCATGCCAGATACCTTTGGATTATTCCGTAGACAAACAGCTTTTTTGTACATAATGGTTACTGCTATACTCTCACTTTCACATTCTATTGGTATTATTTTTACTTTTTCTTTTGTATGGAAAATAAAATACAATGTGATCCTACAAATTCGTTTATTTTTTTGGGAAAATAAGACTCATGATTTTGCCCATCAGTAGTCCAAATACCTTTTTGCTTTTATACATAATAAAACATATACTTGTAACATTATTGATACTAATCTTTAGTAAAAACTAATGTTCAAATGTCAAACAGCTACATTTAAACATAGAGCACATTCCTTTCAGGGTATTTTTTGTGCTTAGGTTTATTTTCAATTAGTCACTCACAACCTCCATTGTGAGGGAGAGGTGAAGCTTGGTTGAGGCCACCACAGGACATCGTCAGAATGTTCTTCCAGGAGATGAAAACCCTGCAAAACTTAATTTCCTATGCCCAAAGAAGAAAAAACATTCTTAAAGCAGCATCTTCACTAGGCAGAAGCCCAATAGGAAAGAGCCCTATGGGGTGGTAGTGAGTTGTCTCAGATGTTTAATTTAATGTTCCCCGTCAGCTTACCACACTCCTCCAAATCTGTTGACTAATTATTAAACATCCATAAGACTGAAAATGTATTTAAAATTTAGGGAAATTGTTGAAAACAATACAAAAATGATATGCATAATAATTCTATAATAAAATGGAATAACAAATCATCCAAGAATAATACAAACAGAGCCTGCATTATATGGTACAGACAAAACTTATACCTACTATCCTCAAGTTCCTTAGTCTTCTGTCCAACACTTTCAGGCACAACAGGCTCTATCTCCAACAGCGTCTGCTCTAGGTACCTCTCGTAGTTCTTTCTCTTCTTCTGCTACACTGAAAGCCCCCACTATCCCACACTTTTATGAGAATATCAAAGTATTACTCTTTGATGACCGTCCTTCCCGCATACATTTCATAATATCATAAACAACGAGTTGCCTTTCCCTCACGCTTGATGATTTATTCATGAATAGTTCTAATAACAATAGTATGCAAGAATCTTAACTGTCCCCTTCAGGTTGCTGATCCTTTATTATATGCAAGAATCCTAAAATATGTTTAGAAAGAATTCTAAAGATATGTTCCGGTAGGGCTCTAGCCTCAACCAAGTTCATAATTATCAAAAAACCCCTCTGATACGCTCAGAATGGAAGAGTTGGTATGTCTAGACAGAAGGGTCTATTTGGATGCAAATCTTCAAACAGAAGGCTTTACACTCCTGTGCAAGACAAAGGATATTTTATATCCCTAACAGACCTATACGTAGATGAAATGTATATACACTACAATTTATATAATTTTTATTAATATTTTTCCATAACTGAAAATCACTAACATAGCCTGCTGAAGTAAAAGCAAGTGACTGGGATAGTTTACTCCATATAAACTATATACTATACTATAAGTACACTAATAGGCACATACAGGCAAAATGACTATATCACGGCTTCCTACAAAATAACAAAAAAGCAACTGGGCAAATTAGAAAAATACTATATCTACATACTAGAATTAAAAAATAAAATGCTTTCATAGCACACAATGCATCTACAAATTTAAAGTACTTAAGTACCGGTACATCGAACATGAAGAAGCATAGTGTTGCACACTTATTTTCAATTACACGTAGTTCCTGGGTTATATACGAGATAGGGACTGTAGGTTTGTTCTTAAGTTGAATTTGTATGTAAGTCAGAATACGTACATTATTTTAATAAATGCAATTAGGACAGATGTTTGTCTCAACATATTATTAGGCAGCATATTGTCAGCTACTGTATAAAATCCTCAATGTGAGCTAATTACAAAGCAAAAAAAAATCTTTATGAAACCTAGACATTCATTAATTTCTGTAACAAGCTGTGCTTTGATATGCAAAAAGAAACAACTGCAGAGTTTGTCTTGCTCATTAAAGAGTTACAAGAGGCTGCAGAAAGAGCTCACCCCCCTAAGATCACCTACAACCTCAGCTGTGTTTAGCAAAAGATTTCTTCTGCAAATCATGCAAGCCGCCCCCTCCCCCCTTCAAGCCTCTGTCCTGCACAGAACGAGCAGTAAAGCCTTGTTCATATCTAGGTGTCCGTATGTCGGATATCCTTAACCCGGGGACTACCTGTATCTTACAATATTTAAAAAAGAAAAAAGAAAAGAAGAACACTATTTATTTCTACAATAATAGAATGCAGAAGGGTCAGAACTTCTCTTGATATTTCTTGCCATATTTGTTTAAATTGTTGGTACAATAAGGTAAAGGTTGGAAACTTTTTTAAGCTCTTAATGTTTTGTGTTTATTCCTTCTCCGATGACTCCCATTCTTCTCCTAGTGTCTCAAGAGTGCTACTGAGATACACACGCAGCAATGAAAACTTAATCTGCTGAAACAGTGAATATTGTATAGTTTACGTGTTATACACATATTTATTAAAATCCTATTAAACAAGAAACACAGGCAACGCAGTGCAATACTCCAAATGTCTACTCTCAGTGCAATACTCTACATGTATCAGAAGAATTAAAGTGGTAGGCATTTTTTTATACATATGTGATGTTTCCATCTGAAAGCAAGTACCGTAACATGGATATGATGGCATAAACTAAAAACCCAACAAAAAGGCTTAGTGGTCCTGTTCATTCTGTATTTATATTCTAAAATCGTAACTAAAAACTGCTCTCACCAGTTCAGTAAACTGATATAGACACTGCCCACACGCCGCTATCAACAACTGAGTGGATAGTACCAGTCACTACTGCCAGCTGTCAAATGTGCAGATGCAGGTTCTTGAAGAACCAGAACTGCCATGTAACTGGTCTAGTGGATGGCAAAGTCCCAGTCACATAGAGACGCTTAGAGTCGTGGGATTTTGAGGCAGGTCTGAGCCTGCCCTTATGAATGGCAGTGCTTTGCAATATAATAATATGTGTGAGAAAACACATGGATGTCCCTTTTGTCATTTTTAATTATTTAGAATTTGTAATCTTTTAGAATTACATGAAAACAATACACAGTACAGTGATATGGATATAAATATAATGCCACAAAGGCTTGCGTGTTTTTTTAAAAAATAATAAACTCCTAGTGCAGCTGCACAAATGGCTATAAAATCTATTTCTGTGGGTTTAGCAGAATGTTCAGGAATCTATGATCGGCAGATCAGCTGAATAGCTAGTCCTAGGAAATGGGACAGCCACCTAAAAACAGCAAGTGCTAAGCTTCCCAAACTTTTTTTAGCAAACTTCAGGGTTTTCCCTCGAAGGAGATCAAAGTCATCACACCATGTCTGGAAAAACATATATTTTAGCCTCCTGACGCTCTCTGTGGGTCCCACAGACCTCAGCTTTGGGATATCCCCTGAGCTTTCCCAGCCCTCGGCCTCCACAGCCTCTTCACCTGAGCCACCTGGCCTTAGGCTACAACTTCCCCAAAGGCATGCTCCTTTTTAATATTAATGGGCAGGTGCTCCAGAGTCATTGCCAATTTCTAGCTTGAAAATGG
>NC_092871.1:32380355-32392893 GCF_032062135.1 Pyxicephalus adspersus
ATGAATTTTTTTTAACACTGGTTTGGAAGAATCTCTGAATACCAAAGCATTAATGTTAGCAGAGGTCATAATTAGTTAGATTAAACCAAAATGATCTTTTACTGTATAGTCTGCCTGATTGTAATGGATAGTTTCCTCTAACTTCTGAGGATACAATTTAAAGTCAAGGTTGGGATAAAGGTAGATTTGAGCAGAATATTGATCAGTCTGTTTGGTTTTACAATGTTGATGTTTATTAAAATTCTGCTGCTAAAATAGTTAGAGATAGGACTGCTGATTGCTACTGTTGTGAGATATAGAAAACTTATTTAAGCTGTATTATAAAGCAGTCATTATCATTGCTTTCTACCATCATTCAGGGTCATTGTACTAGATTTTCAGCAAGTTTAATGTATATTACAACAGGCATCGAGCAGCACTGCTGCTGGCGATCTTAACATGACAGCTCACTTCTTTAGCTGCATTGCTTTCTGCTTTCAGCGGGGTTGCTGTTAAGGGACCCCCTACAGAACTGTAAATGAAAGGATTTGCTTCTTTCCCACATTGCCTTTCAAACCACACAAAAGACCCTCTCCATTGCTGTACACAATTTCCTTGTGTTATTTTTAATAATCTTTTAATAAAATGATGTGTTTTTCAAACAATTAGTGGTTTTCCCATGCCATTTTGGTGCATTTAGTTCATGTAGTAACTCTCTAGACACTTGATTCACATGATTATGATGAATATCAGAGGCTGCATAGTTGGCTGCTTCCTAAACTTGCGGTTTAGGAAGTTTAGGATACCATTGGGGCATCATTTTCTGTGAATGCCACAATTACCCAAGAATAGTCTTTTGGTTTGATTGAATTTCTTGGCCAATTGCAACAGGAGGTCAGTTTGGTTAGAACCCCTTCATGAGAACTACAGAATTTGAAAGTGCCAAATAAAAGCAAGATGGTGAATATTTGATTTTTTGGAACTGGTTGAGAAATGGAAAATGGGTACAACTGGTGTTTTGTTATCACTGAACTAATTTTAATGGTTGGAGTTGAGTGACAAGTATAATTTGTTAAATTGTGTAAAATATAGGCTTCAATCTGTTTGAATTGTATACACTTGGTTCTATTGGTGCTGTGTAGTGTTGATGTTCGAATTCGGGTAGACACGACCCGAATAAAACGGGATTCGACAGCAAAAATTCGGGAGGAAAAAAAAAAAAAATTTTTTTCTTAAATTATTATTTTTGTATGTATTTTTTATTTTAAACTTGTTCTTTTTTATTTTTTACAGGTTATCCAACAATGACATTATGAATCATAATGTCATTGTGGGATTCCTGGACCGTGGGAACTGTGCGGTCACAGCTAATTGAAAGCATGTGCCTTCTCGAGCGAATAGCTGCCGAATCGAATAGTGAGCTATTCGACCAACACTAGTGCTGTGCAAACAAAATATTAATACATCAAAGTTGTGGTCAAAATTTGTTTAACATACAAGATGTTGTGTGTTTATTTATAAGTATACAATTAGTGTCTATCCATCCTACCCCCCCATCCTCCCTTCACATTTGAGGTTAATTTCTGCCCAAATCAAGGCACAAAAAGATTTTAGGTCCTACAAAGAGAACATCTCTGCAATGGAGCAATAGTTTTATAGCAAATAGATCTAATATATATACATATAGTCATGAATGCAATTACTAAAACAGCATGATGTATATAATGCTTCTGAGTGCACTAAAGCAGCGGTTGCCAAACTCATAGACCGCTAAGTTTACAGACTCTGGACTGTGCATGCGTGGGGAGCTGTGTGTCACTCAAAGGTTGAAGAAACTTCCTCCAGAGTGATGTCATGATGCCAGAACCCCCCCACTGATCTGAGTCTGTGATGGGAGAGTGGAGGGGTTGTGTCCAGAGACCACACTGGGGGCGCACCGGCCAGAGCCGCGGACTACCAAAATTTTTGTGCGGACCACCAGTGCAACGCTGCACTGAAGCAAACACTTTTCACTGATTCTCTAACATGAACTATGTTTTGGATGCACCTTTCACTGGTGAAAAAAATGTGTGAAACATGTCTTATTCTTTAGTAAATTCATCTTTCGTATTTCAGGGCTTGCAGTATATCATTTCCCAGCACCATGAATATGTGATAGTTGTACACTGAAGAAAAATAAGATTTATAATTTTACAGGATTCAAATGATTTTACAAGACAACTATGATTGTGTACTAACCCCTTGCAATATAAAAAGTACTAAATGTGACACATAACTCCAAAGTAAAATACATTACATTCTGCATACCTTTTATACATGAAAATTAATTTCAGTTCAAAGTGGATATTCTGAAAAACAAATTGTCAATTAATTTGATTTATGATGTTCAAGATGAAGTAAAACTAGTTTAAAAAAATCAGGTAATTGAAGAGCTAATTGGAATGGGATAGTGTTTTTTGAAAAGTTTGTTTAACCCCCCTGGCGTTTTAATTCTCTCCTTATTTTCATGCAAAAAGCGTTACATTTTTTTTGCATGGAAATTTATTTTACATTGTAGGCTATAATTCTTAGGCATAATTCACTGACATATGTCCAATATTTAATACATTTATTAATAAAATTTAAATAATAAAAAACAATCTGTTAAAAAAAGAAATAGTGAAACATGTAATAAGCTGTACAGTAGCATGTATAATATATATATATATATATATATATATATACATAGTATATAAAGATTTCTTTGTATTGGACTCAATACAGCTATTTTGTATTGAATCCAATACAATATTATTTGAATTTCCTGCCGCTTCTCCCACGCGCTCCAACGCATGCACCAACGTCACCAGGAAACCCCGAGATTGTCTCTGCAGTTCGCGGCTGAAGATTGATAGAGGAAGGACATGTCCCCAGGACCTGCGGGGACCAGCAGGACACCGGGGAATGCCAACAGAGCAAGGTAAGTGGGCTTTTTTTTAAGTTTAAAGCGATCCGGAGTGTGTCTCGGGATTACGGATTTTAGCAAGTAAAATCCACCCCTAGTCACACTCGGGATTACAGCAAGGGGGTTTTAAGATCTAAATGGCCCGTTTCCCTCAGAGTTTAACCTCTTGGATGGTTCATTTCTGTCTGGATTTATGTGTGTAAAAGTGGTACATTGTTTTTCATGAAAGTTTATTTTACATTGTAGGCCTGTAATTCCTAGGCATAACTCACCCAAATATGTCTAATATTTATTAAATGTAATAAATTAAAAAAAAAAATCTGTTAAAACAAGGGTGCATAAATAAATCAAAAATACTGAAACCTGGAATATACCTTTACAGTAGCATATAAATTTTAAATTAATATAATATATATGCTACTCTCAGAGTCCTGAGTCATGCGGCTTGTACTTATGAATGAACGCGGCCGTGGGGAAAATCAGAGGATTTTTCCCGCTCTGCATTCATTTATTAGCAGCCAGCAAGACTCACACTGTGTTCCTGGATGGAGAAACTCTATCTAGGAACACATAGTACAGCCTGACAGCTCCTCTCCCCTGATTGGTCTTGCAGGTCCCAAAAATTCGGTCTCGCCGGCCGAGTTTACAAAGGCTGTTCTTGCCTACATGTTTGGTATGCAAAAACATCCCAATTCGCCACGAGACCGAATTTTAAAAAATTTGCTCGCTCATCCCTAACTCAGGAGATTAAACACCAATGTATGTCTATGATCATACATCAATGAATATGACAATTATATGTCTATGATCATATATTATTATATGACAAGTATTTTCTATGTTATCTGCAACACTTCTGATCCTATTATGTTTTTATGGTATCACTTGTATGTTTAGTATGCTATACAAACCATGGAGTAACCACTAATAAAATCTCTCATAATATATGAATAAACGCTTCAATAAATATGCACATTTAATCAAATGTCCCCTTTTTTGAATATGTGATCTAGTACTGTACACAAAACTACAAGTTTTCATTATTACCATGTTTCTAACATCACTATGTCACAAAGATTCTCAAGATATATGTGCGTTGACATAAATGCCGACTTTACTTGGTCCGGTTATTATACCCTTTCCATGGTATATGCAATAATCATTTAAGTTCTCTCTTCCCCCTGTGAGAGCAACTGCATCACACAGACACACAACACTTCCTCTTAGTTTATTCATACATCCATTAATCCACCCCAGAATTAATCCACCACAGAACCGCCTTTTTCTCCTCCCCCTCCTGGGCTTCTCTCTTTACTGCCACGGCGGTAAAAAATAAAGGGGAGACCTGTAGCCTCCTAGGATACCTATGTCACATAACTCAGGAGGCTGTGGGTTGCTTCTTCTGCACATGCTCAATATCAGACATGTGTCATAAGCAGCTTTCCTGAAATATAAAAAAGAAAAAAAAATAAGCATGTGCAGTCATGTGTGATCACATGACTTCACATGATTTCAGCAAGACCCCCTTACCCAATCTTGCACCTGCAAGATCTAGTGATGTGAGCAGAACCTGGAAGAAGAAAGAAGAAGGATGCACCAGCTTCCTGGTCCATGCTGGAAAGAAGAAGGAAACTGGGACGGTGCAGGAACTACTGGAATCAGACTGCAGAGAAATAGGTGTTTTTTTTTTTTTTTAAACTTTCCGCTTTAATTGTAATTAAGGATTTGGGTAAGCAAGACAGAAGTGCTAAGCTTATTGTTAAAGTAAAAGAATATATTCCACAGCCATATATGCACTGCCTTGATATGCAGAGATTTCCTGTAAAAATCCTGTTGTTCTGTAATAATATATATTGTCCATGTTATTTAAGGGTTTTGTGTAATTGCAATGCTGCAACATACATGAAAAGAACAATCTGCTACTGTACAATATTTTAATATTTCTTTCTATTTTTAGGTGTACATATCCTTTGGGGCAGTTCCCAGCTTGCCATTTCTTTTTTCTCAATTTATTATGATTAGCTTTTTAGGTTTAGATCAAGTTTAATCAAACTCCAGCAGATTGCAATAATAACACAAAATATCTCTAGACATGTTTAAGTACTGGAATGCAAGCAATCGAAAAATGATTTGGATTAACATTTAAAGCAAGTAAAGCAAGTAGAGGACTGAAGCATAAGATTATGTATAGGGAAATCTTAGCCATGTCTACCTGTCATTGCTGAAGCACCACTTGCCCTTGTGTCTCAACAGTCACTCATTTTAAGTGATTGTCTCCCTTTTGGAAGTAAATCTCTCTGACCATCCCTCCTTCTCCTATTTGATGTATACATCTAGAATGTACTTTAGAATGTACAATTTAATAATGCTGCTGTTTGGATTGTGCAACTGACCCAAACATTTGACATTCTGTTTGGTTCTATTAGAACCAAAAAACATTGTTTAGACTAATCTAATGAACATTGGGAACTGCCTCACAGTTTATGAAGTCCAATGTAAACATCATGCTGTGAGCAGATATTGGCTCGCAGTTACTTACCTTGCAACAAAGGGATAAAGAAAAGGCAGATTTATTAAACACTTTTTTAGCTCTATGTACACAAAGGAAAAGGGCAGAGATGAAGTCCAATAGCTTGTCACTGCCCTAAATGAGCCACAATGGCTCAAAATTGATATGATTGAGAAATGGGCAAAATTAAGGTTGACAAAGCACCAGGACCTTATGGATTACATCCACGTGTCCTTAAAGAGCTGAGCTCAGTTATTTCAAAGCCATTGTTTATAATTTTTAGAGACTCTTTAGTCACTGGCATGGTACCGATGGATTGGTGTAAGGCCAATGTGGTTCCTATCTTCAAGAAAAGGGAAAAGTCATTACCAAGTAACTACAGACAGGTAAGTTTAACATCCATAGTTGGAAAGGTCCTAGAGAGCTTGATAAAGACCCACGTAGAGGAGTTTTTGCTTGAAAATAATATAATAAATGATAGTCAGCATGGATTCAAGAAAGACCGGAGTTGTCAAACAAATTACTCTCTTTTTATGAGGATGTAAGTAAACAGGTGGACAGTGGAGTAGCAGATGATATAGTGTACTTGGATTTTGCTAAAGCATTTGACACAGTACCCCACAGATGGAATAATATGCAAGTTAGAGTAGGGATAATTTGCATCCATAGAGTAGGGATTAATGATTCATACTGCCTGGTCTGACGTGTACCCCAGGGTTCAGTGCTGGGACCTTTACTGTTTACCATCTTTATAATTTATATAGAGTTTTGAGATTAAAAGTATCATTTCTGTGTTTGCAGATGACACCAAACTACATAACAGAATTATGTTCATACTGGTTGTCTATAATCTACAAGCAGCCCTGGATATACTGTTTAATTGGACAGCCAAGTGGGCAAATGACTAATAATATTGAGCAATGTAAAGTTATGCACTTAGGGGAATAACATGCATGTTTCATACTATCTATGGGAAATAAATTTAGGGAAGTCAGAAAAAGAAAAGGATCTGGGGGTTCTGGTAGACTTAATAATAGAATGCAATGCCAAGCTGCAATATTATATATATCTATTCTGCCTTGATAAGAGATGTTTAAGGGGGGATATGATCACCCTGTATAAATATATAAATAGTCCATATAGGGAACTCTCTTCCCAATTATTCACTTTAAGATCGTTACAAAGGACAAGAGGGCACTCTTTGCATCTGGAGGAAAAGAAGTTTAAGCTCTGGATAAGGAAGGGATTCTTCACTGTAAGATCTGTGAAAATGTGGAATCGGCTCCCTCAGGAAGTTTCAGCAACTACTATAGATTCCTTTTAGAAAAAACTGGATGTATTTCTAGAAGCACAGGATATAACTGGGTATCAAAGCTTTGAAATAAAGATAACAGACTATTGATCCAGGGAACATCTGATTGTATCGTGTAATCAGGAGGGAATTTTTTCCCTTGTTGCAGCCAATTCTACCAGGGTTTTTTTGCCTTCCTCTGGACAAACTATGTCCATAGGGTTTTTTTATCTGGAACATGTTTATTTTCCTAGTGGTTGATGAAACTTGATGGATGGCAGGGGTTTTTCATTTACCTACGTACTTTGTGCAAAAAAGTGTTCCTCTTTATGATCTCAGAAAACCGGAAAGCATGTTGTCAGAAAAAAACACAAGAATTTTTTTTTCTAAATGGTAATTTTTATTGAAAAGACTTTATGTATAAAACAAAGAGGATCATGAACAAACCGGGTTTTTTAAGGGGAGGGAAAATAAACATACGAATGGAATACAAGTGGTAGCAAATGAATATATAAACAAAAAAGGGGTCACAACAACATAACAACAATCCAGGGCGACCACTAGGCAGGAAATGAGACTGCTTGGTAAAAATTATAAGCAAACATTTTTTCAAATTGCACCTGTATGTTAAATTTATGGATATTCCCTGAAACATTTGGTACTTCCATGCATTTCCAGTATCCTGCTATAGCCTGTCTATTTGCACATAAACATTGGGTAACATAATAGGCCTATACTCCACTAGATATTTTTTATTACCCAAGTTAAGTAGAGCTAAACAGGGGTTTGGTTTGAATATTATTCCAGTCAGCTCAGCCAAAAGTTTGAAGATCTCTAACCAAACACCTTTAATGCCTTTACAGCTCCAAAATATATGAATCAAAGAGCCAATGTGACCGCAAAGCCGCAAACAATGTGGTACAGCCGGGTTGTATTTTGCAGAAGCAGTGCCACACACGGAGAGGCAGGACCACTAGAGGGCGCTGTGGCTTGCACGGGGGTGGTGTGAGCCCTGAGAAGAGCCAAGGTGCAGCGTCTAAGCAGTAACCAGGTTTTCTCCAGAGCCTCTGATGGTGAGGATGTTGTGCATCTGGTTACTGCCAGGTTGCGGTCCTTGGGCACACCAAGGTGGGCAAAACACAGTAACAAATGACAAAGCAGAAGGATAGTCGAGGAAGGCCAGGGTGAAGGCAGGCAGCAAGCAAAAGAGGTCAAGTCTCACGCCAGGTTTTAATTGCCAGGCATCCAGGAGACAGACATCAGTGTCACAGGGCCACTGTGGCCACAGGGAGCAAAGGAGACACCGGAAGCAACAGGATGCACAGGTGACTCAGGGATATCCACAGACAGGCAGGAACACTGGAACAGCACAGGGAAGTTGGCTGGGAACCAAAAGACTGGACAACGAGGGGTTAACGGAGGAGCTAGACAGTGGAAACACTGAATTAAGCACCAGGTGAACAGGAACTAGTTCAACAGAACTAAGGGCTCGGCATAATGGAAACACGTTGCATGAACACTGAGTGCAGTGTGTGAGCTAGCTAAATAGTCAGGGGTGATAAAGGGGATATTTCCTGATGGGCCAGAAAAGCTGATAACGCTTGCTAGCCTAGGCACTCCCAGAGTCAGAACTGCCTGCATGCGCAAGAGAGATGCGTCTGTGCTTTAGCAAGGAAGAAGTAAGCGTGACAAGCAGTTTAAGATATGATTCCCAGTGTGGAACATTTTGTGCATTTAAAGGCGGGGTGTAGGGCTCGCATTCATTCAACACAAGGAATTTTAATTGCACGTTTCTGCAGCTGGAGGTCTAAAGAATTTTAATTATCTGTGCTGTAGAATGCCTATGTCCACCTGATGCTTTTTAGGGGGATTACTAGAAATTGATTCATAGTTACATAGTAGGTTAAGTTGAAAAAAGACATAAGTTCATAAAGTTCAACCACATTCACAGCATAAAAGCATGTGTCACAACTTACCTTTTATCCTAAGCAAACAATCTTTGAGAGTTTACAAATAAAAATTGTAGGATACTAGTAGGTCATTAGAAATGTTATTTCTTACTTCTTTTTAAAGGGGATCATAGCTTTAAAATCTCCTTGGAGCATAGACTAGAGTTAACTGAATCTTGTTTTAAACTTTGAGCAGCCAACTCGGAGGTGATTTGTATTGAAGTCTATGGGAAGTTAACCTTGCTGTTGCTTCCCACCCCTACTCACACATATTAATGTTGAGGGACATTTACTTTATATTCTACTAGTTATATGTACAGGTAGTCCCCGGGTTATATATGAGATAGGGACTGTAGGTTTGTTCTCAAGTTGAATTTGTATGTATATAATGTACAGGTACATTATTTTATTAAATGCATATAGGACAGATGTTTGTCTCAACATATTATTAGGCAGCCTGGTGTCAGTTACTGTAAAAAATCCTTACTGTGAGTTAATCACAAACAAAGCAAAAAAAAAAATCGCCTAGACATTCATTAACTTCTGGAGCAAGCTGTGCTTTGATATGCAAAATGAAACAACTGCAGAGTTTGTCTTGGGCATTGAAGAGTTACAAGAGCTCAGTCCTTAAGATCACCTACAACCTCAGCTGTGTTTAGCAAAATATTTCTTCAAGTCATGTGAACCACCCCTCCCCCCCCATCAAGCCTCCATCGGGCACATGAGCGAGCAGGGAAGTCCCGTTCTAGGAGTCGTCCATATGTCAGATGTCGTTAACTTGGGTACTACCTGTATATGTATGTTTGTGACCATACTTGAAATATGTGCAGATATACTGTTGTTCAAATGTGTTATACATTCTGAGATATCTCCAAATTCTAAATATGAAAATGAATTTTCTTGTCAAAATCAAGAACCACAATACTTATTGATGGTATTTAACATCTGTCATATGCAAAACATATAATTGCTAAATGGTTTAAGCACAGCACATTATGAGTAGAAAGATAATTAAGGCTGATCTACTCAAAGAGTTTAAGCTATTCATTGGGAAAGTGAAATATCACTCCACATGGTATAATTCTCTTAATGCCTTAATGATATCCTGTTCCTCTGCAAAAACGAACCTGCCTGATCACATTTTTTTTTTTAGGGAACTATAGTTCCTCTTTAACTGGAAAGACAGAAGACATTATGCAGAATAAAAGAAGAGCACTTGGTGCTCATTTTTTACTATGTATGTTTAGTATTAACAGAATTTGTAAATCATATTCCTCATTTTTAAACTATATTATCAATTAAAAGAAATGTATTATACAATTTTTGAATTGTCACTTTTTAATATATTAGTCTTGTCTTATACAACTTTAACATGAAAGATGTTCAGGAAGGCTTGTCAGCTAACCAGCAATATGTAGTAACTACTATGTTGGAACATGGCCAACAAAAGATTTAAAAATACTTATTGCATTCCTTTTCTCTTGAGGTTTCAGACCTGTGACACTTCTGTTCAATATTTTTCCAAGCTAAATCTCTTTATGTACTTTGAAATGTTTGGGATTATATGCTCTCAAGAAAGCCCCCAGCGCAGTTCATTTTTCAAAGAGTAGACATACTTTTTATATTTTTGTACTTTGAATTTACACCTCAGCGGGTCAGAAGTCATGAAACAAAGACAACAAAAACCAAGCTACCTGGGGACATCAATAGCCCGAACATCACAAAATAGATTCACAGCTCTCAGTCAATCAATTGCAACCTCCAGAATCATAGATGGTCACACAAAACGAGGGCAATCTGGTAAGGTCAGGTGGACAAATCTTGTTACATTGTTGTGAAATTTCAAGTATTTCTAGTACCAATTATAAACCAAACTACAGTTCTTGGTTGCATTTATTGGACAAAACACATTAACCTTCTTCTTTGAAAAAGTTTCTCAGTTGTTGGTGGAATCTATAATTTCAAATAAATCAAAAAAGAATTCCTTAAAACATGGTTTCTTTTGTCAAGTAAGATTCTAAGGTTTCAATTACTTTTAACAATTGTATAATTTGGGAGAGGATTTCCCTTAAGCTATTTTTCTTTAACTAAATCCAGAGCAAAAGGGTTTTTTTTTTTAATAACACAGAGAAGGAATAGATTTTTTTAAACTGCTGTCAGTGGCCCTGCCGAGGAGATTTACCCTCTCAATTTTTTCTAGTGATTGACCACTGGAAGACTGAAAATGTTGAGATATTACAAAATGTTACAGCTTTTGCCAAACCACTAGTGCAAAGAGTTTCCAGTTCTTTTAACAAATATCTAGTGGATTTCCCACATTTTTAATACATATCCACCCAATTACTGCTGTGCCATTGTGAAAAGAAATGGGACACAGAGCACAAAATAAAATATATGGGGCTTTTTCCATACCCTACTGTGTCCAAAACTAAAGAAAAACATATTGGCAAAACTAAAGAAAAAAGTTTTGGTTTTAGATACAATTTAAAGAATACACTCATTTAAAAGTACTTTTCTCCTTAGCTTAACATTTTTTGTCGTAGTTTAGAGCTAAATGAAACCTTGCTTCTAGGAAAACTATAACTCTAATGTGGCCTACTGGATGTCATAGAGCCTTCCCTCAAATTCTACAAAATTCTGCCCATTGCTACCCACACAATGTAGACTTCATTCACTTCAGTAGAAAAACCTTTTTTTACACTGAAGCAAATAAAGGCTGCAGTGCACGTGTTAAGTCACATTTGGGACACATTTGGGGTTGTGCTCCACTTAACAAAGAACATCATGAAGATCGTGAAGTTGTGCAGTTTCAGGTAACTAATCATAAACAACAATGACCAAGCAGCTGGAAGAAGGGAGGTAAGCGGTAAAGGGTTTGTGCAATAAAAGAGCATTCATCCTTTGAAATATAACTCTGAGTCAAACAAATATGCATTTGACAAGTTTAGAGGAATATGAAATATCTTTTTAATGGGTAACATTCTTCTTGTCCTATCAGAAGATAAGCTAGACTGTAAATCTACTTAAATGGCCTACTCTTACACTGTGACTAATAGGCATTTTACCTTGACGTTCCATTAATTCAAAGAAATGCAAAAAGTAATGTATACCAAGGCCATAAAATATCATATGATTTTATAAGCCCATATTTTAAGCCCGCTAACCACCAATATATGGCGCAAGATTTATTTACTTAAATTCACCATCAAAGTGCCTTGTTAATTGTGTTTCCTAATGTAGGGGCAGCTAATCCATTGCTGCAAATGTGTCTAAACTGGCCGGTCTCCAACAGTTTCCTTGTCCTGACACCACTGCCGTAGACCTCTTCGGAAGTTTTAGAGGACCTTACCACTGGACAGTCAATAAGAAGTGTCTACATCATCCAGACAGTGACATACAAACATGAAAAAGAACCCCAAGCTTTGGAGATGGAGTATCACATGACCATAGCTTCATGTTGATTAAAGGGACGTTTTTTAATACCAGCATTTCATTAGCAAAGCAGTGGGATAGAGGCATGGAGACGAAGGGTCAATTTCCACAGAGATCAGTTTTAACTTGCTTATTTTCTTAGCAACTTTTTAAATGCCTCAGTTTTTTAGTTTTGAGGCTGACCATGCCCATGCCATTATGATCTTAGTGTACCCAACTTCTGATGGCTAACATACCATGTTAAAAAGCTCAAATCATCTCAAACAGGTTTCTTGAACATGATAATAAGTTCCCTGTACCTATATGGACTTATCGGTTACTAGATCCCAGTCCAATAGAGCACCTTTAAAATATGGTGGAACGGTAGATGGAAGTGCAGCTGAAAAAATCTACAGCAACTGCGTAATGCTATCATCCTGATATAGACAAAAAAA
>NC_092871.1:32393245-32397130 GCF_032062135.1 Pyxicephalus adspersus
TAAATGTACATTTGAAGCTGTAAGCGATATCTTACAATTTCCTTATTGTATTTATGCACATATGTTGGCTCCAACCTATTTATATTGGGGGAAATCAGTGAAAGTGCTAATCTTAAAATAAATGTTTTTTTGGTATGATGTCCATTTTTTGGTATTGGTTTACAAATCCCAGTTTTGTCCAAACGACCTGTATTTACCTACTTCTCTTTCTATTGGAGAGCAGTATATATGTAAACGTATTGTCTTGCAGATTCGAAAGAAACTGATACCTAATTATCATCATTATCATCATTATCATCTGCAGCTATTTTTTTTAAAAAAAGGATTATGTATGAATAATTAATTGTAGGTTTTATTATTATTATTATTATTTTTATTTTTTAGGTTTATTTTAGGTTTATTTTTATTTTTTAGGTTGTGTTGTTATTGTTTTTGTTTTTAGAAAATTTTCAAATATAAATATTAAAAAAAAATGCAGTGATTGTGCACAAATTGCAGTAATACATAGCATCTGATAAAAACATATCTCATAAAGATCTACATACAATCATGCGAAATGTCTTTTGTGTGTTAATATGATTGCAGTGTCTTACTCTGATTGGCTTCATGGCTCTTTAATGAGTAAGGAAATTTCCCATGGTTATACTAATCTGCTCAGATATGGCATGTTCATTGCATGCAAGTGTAAATTTGTACACTTGTATCTAATAGAGACATGTAGACTTTGTAGATAATAATTGTTCATTCCATAGAAATGCTTTTTTAACATTGTTGTAGGATAATGTGTGCCATCATTTTAAACACAAGAGGCTCACACAAGAGTAATGATCATTATTGGAGCCATGTGTCTGCATTTTAAAATATAAATTAAAACTATAATTTTTTTCAACAAAATTATTTATTCTGGAATGTTAGCTTTGTGAATCTATCCTAAGGTAACACAATGCATTTGGGTGTATTTATATACCATGAAAAAGCTGATTTATGTTGTGTTAGAACTTTTTATTTTTTTTGTTTATGTCTTTTATGTTTATCTCGGTAAAAGTTGTATAAGTTGTGGTTCTTTTTATATTTTCAGCACCAAGTATAAAAAAAAATCTTATCAGCTTGATGTATATAGAGATGGACATGATTTAATGTGTTAAGCATGTTTTTGTATATACACACATACATATAAATATATATATAGGTAGTCTCTGGGTTACATACGAGATAGGGGCTGTAGGTTTGTTCTTAAGTTAAATTTGTATGTAAGTCAGGACAGGTACATTATTATAATAAATGCTATCAGGACAGATGTTAGTCTATTAACTTTTGGAGCAAGCTGTGCTTTGATATGCAAAAAGAAACAACTGCAGAGTTTGGCTTGGTCATTAAAGAGTTACAGGATGTTACAGATCAGCTCAGTTCTTAAGATCACCCACAACCTCAGCTGTGTTTGGCAAAAGATTTCTTCTGCAAATCATGCAAACTGCCCTCCTCCCCCCATGAAACCTCCGTCTTGAACAGGAGAAATCAGGGAAGCCACGTTCGTATCTAAGAGTCGTCTGTATGTTGGATGTCCTTAACTCGAGAACTACCTGTATATGTGTGTATATTTTTATATATATATATAAATATATATATATATATATTTATACATATATATTGAGAATTAGCTTCAAATAGCAAACTGGTAATGAGGTAACTTAAGGCAACAGTGTCTCGTTAGAGCCCCTACTATTTAATAGGGCCCAAAAAATGGCCCTTCCTTCGCATGGGGGTTTCAATAAAACAAAAGTCCAATATAGCCTCCTGGCTAACAACTGTACAGGCTTCCTTCAAAACCAGCACTTCTCTCAATACAGGTCCAAAATCCAGAAAATGGATCACATAATTACAGAGCCCCTGCTGTTTAGTACCAGATGTGCTTTATAGCCTTGTGGGCCTTGGGAAAATGCGAACCTGGATTTGGGAATCTGCCCCACCCTACTTGCAGATTCCCAGTAAAACCAGCTGTAGAAGAGAAAGTTTAAATAACCAGCAGGGAAATCTAGAGCTTTTCTGCAAACAAAACTGCTGGTTTCACCTCAGTAATAAATCCTGAGAAACCGTGGTCTCACATTAAGACCATCCAAGACTTTTCAGGCTTTCCCTAGTAACATGGGTGACCTATTTATCACTGTGTTACTATAAATAAATATATATATATATATATATGTATATATATATATATATATACATACTGTATATCCATATTTATATAATAATGTGTATGTTTAGGGCAACTTAAATGTGCATGCTTATATGCATCCTGCTTGGTGGTTCCACATACTGACTGTGTTTTTCTGCTTTTGCTTTAATAGATCTATGGGTCAATCAGAAGAAATTAAGCTATTTCACAGTTACTAAGCAAGTAATGCTGGTACACTTAAGTGCTTTTTACAAATCTTCAGAAACCAAAATATGAAACAGTATATATGTAATATGGAATATCCTTTTCAAATACTAGTTTCAGATAAATGTTGAAATAAAAAAATCTAAATGTGAATTTACTGGAAATGCACCATTGTTTCCCTTGAATATGAAGCGTCTACGCCTGCAATTATCATTGAAGGACTTGTTTCTTTATATGATTTAAAATAGACTTTTATGTCAGTTAATTAAATGAGACCAGGCAGATTCAGAGAGTAATGGAGGCAGAAATAGAAACAAACCGCCTACATTCAATCCAGAAAGCTGACACCTTTTTACATTACACGTAGTGTGCTATATACAGACACAATAATAGAAAGGAGCTATACTAATCACATGTCATATGTTCACCTGGGATAGAAAAGACGATCAAATGTGTTTATTTATTTTAGTTATGTTGGACGATTTAGGCTATGTCAAGCTGATAGATGATTCTCTCCCAATACTACAATTGGGCTTGTCTTGGGCGAGAATCCGACATGTATACAGTGGTTGCCCGTCGTTCATGGATTCTTTCTGACAGATAAATCTTCATTCACAGAAACGTTCACAGATTAATGTTGTATTACATTTAGCTGTCATGACTGGATACAATTACAAATGTATAAAATAAAAACACATACTTACAAACTTACAAAGTTCCACTTTTACAGATGCTCCATCATACAGGTCATTATTGTAGATCCCGGATCGCCCTTTTGTAAACCTGGGATGAATAAACTCCCGAGTGCCTGTGCAGGAGTTACGTCATCCTGGCATGGCCAATCAAGATGGCTAAAGATGGTCTCTGGGAGAGAAGGAAAATGGTGGCACCCTGACATGGAGCCTGGATAGGTGAGTCGTGCCAGTTTAGTTCTGCTTTAATAACATAGTTAGGCTTGGTGTTGGTGTTTGTAAGCTTCACTCAAAAAACCAATACTCACCTCCAATATGCAACCATGTAATATGTTTTTTAATGAAATTTCCCTTGCACATTTTTGGCAAAGAGAATTTTTACTTCTGACACTTCATTCACAAGTTCACTAAAAAAATGACTGTGCAAAATCAATCCATTGCTACATTAATAAATCAACTGCATAGTTTATTTAAAACGCATGCCTAATGCTATTATTGCCCCTAATGATCTGCTTTTTGCAGAGATAGAAATGCAGTTAGAATCTTCAAAATTGGACAAATGCAGATTTTGGATCCCTGTGTGCCGTACCCCCCGACCATTGCATCATTTGGTGTGTCCTTTAGTGCTGCAGTATTATCCAAATTAAGTAACTGAAGGTGAGTGGAACCATGGTGTGCAGCAAGCAAACACTGGTATTTACCACACATAAACTGAAGTACTGGATTCTGAAGATCCTCACAAGAATTTTAGAACTCCAAGAGAAAAAATGAATTTACCACTGGCAGGTCTAGTAAATATAGTACTAGTCATGTGTT
>NC_092871.1:32404177-32429895 GCF_032062135.1 Pyxicephalus adspersus
GAGTCCGGACCGCGGTAAACCGCGTACTTTCGCGCTTCCAGCGAGCGCGGATTTTATTGATGAATCAGGGGCAATATCTTTTTAATTTTTTTTTATATAAGCAAAGTTTGTTTTATAGCTTCTATATTCATATCCCTTAAATTTTATCTCAGAATGTATGAATAAAACAATCTACTTTAGGGATACAGATTTTGGGGATTCAAAAGTTAAAAAGCAATACACAATACCAGTGACAGTTCTTAGATAACAAAACTAAGTATAACATACTTACTCAACGTGGCACCTATATGTTTTTCTGTGTAATGTGTGACAAGTTTAATAATACAAAATTAGACAAAATTTTACGATACCATGGAAGTAACATGTTTGTTCTGCTCTATTTCCCTGCTTATTAAACAAAATACTTCCTAATCAAATTTGATCAGAATAATTCAGTTTAGTTATTAGGATTCTAAAAACTGGCTGTGTGTTTCTTAAGCAAAATCTTAAACTTTATAAAAAAAGAGACTCCTTCAAAAGGGTTGAAGGAAAGAGGGACCAGCAATCCTGGAAATTTACTTAATGACCCTAAATTATTACCATTTGACAACTAACCAAAAAAGAGCCTACCAGGGACTTTCTTGAGATCTGAAGAAGCTTCTCACCAAGAATGCAGATCTCCCAGTTTCACCATAGTCTAAGCTATGGGATCTCTAACAAAGAGTAAATAAGGGAAGTAAGGCTGTCCAAGTAAGGGTGTCTAGCAAAAACTAGAGAACTTCCACGTAAAGTACATTTGTGCTTATACTTGGGACAAAAGTCACCAATCATTTCATTCATCTTAACTTTTCTTATCTAATTTGGAAGGAAGCTCTTTAAGGAAAGCATGTTTATTCTTTCCTCCAAATCAAGAAGCACTAGAAGCTACAATAATAGCTATAGGAAAAACATTGAGTGAGATTTGACACAGATGCCACAAATAAAATACTGTTAACAGAGCTAGGAGTTGATACTTTTGTATGTGCAGCAGGGGTACATGCACTCAAATCAGCATCAGAGTCTGTTCTATCACTATCATTAACCACCTGGGCGTTACACTGAGGTCTAGATTTCTGTTCCAAAAGCGTTACACTATTTTTCATGATTTTTTTTTTTTTAAACTGTAGACCTGTAACTTACAGAAATATGTCCCAACAGGGTTCTAGTAGATATCATGAATATAAAAAATGTTTGAAACACACAATCATGTAAAAAAAAAATTACTTTTAATAAAATTAAATAAAAGAAACAAAAAATCAGCTTAAACAAGAATACATAAATAAATGAAAAATACTGAAAATGTGATAATTCGGTATACTGTATAGTAATATATTTTTCTAAAACACCTCCCTAGTGTCTGTCACATACCTATAGACAAAACCACATAAATATATTTTCTATTATTTTGTATTGGATTGGATACAGGACTTTGTATTCAATACAAAACAAAATGAGAACAAAATTCAAACTCTCATTTTGTATTGGATTGAATACAAACTCCTGTTTCAAATCCAATACAAAATGTGTTTGAATGAGTTTCAGTTTGAATTTCCCGCACACGCGCCGTCGTCATCATACGCGCCGACGTACATGCACGGAGGGAGAAGAAGCCGCCCTTCTTCTTCCTGGAGAGGACACCCGACGCTGGAACACGACGATGGATGATCGCAGCGGGACCAGGTAAGTGATCGATAAACCCGAACTTTTCTCACTGTATTTTCATACAGTGAGAAAAGTTCGGGTTTATCGGTAATTGTAACTATGTTAAGCCAGAACCAAGGTCGGGCTTAACGGTTAGGTGGTTAATGACTGTTTGAAAAGGACTGTTAACAGTTGACCTAGACATAGACAACTGTAAATCTACAGATTGAGAACCAAGTCAATTTACAATAGAGATAGTCCATACCTGACCCACTGACATATTAAGTTCAAGATTGCTGTAACTTTAACTAATTCATTCAAAGGCATTTTGTCAAATACAATTAGTCCCTTGGTTTGTGATTGCTTCTATCACACTGGTATTTATTAAATGTTACCATACAATTAACTTCCATGAGCTTCTCTTATTTGATCTCCTTTGTAAATATAACATTGAAAGTGATTTGTTATATCAGAGCAGTGTAAAAACAAAATACCTATTGATCTTGCTGTGTGACCAGAGCTATTTTATTTCCTTTTCCACAATTCTTATATTATCCCAAGGAATCCAAATAGCCCTCCTAATTTTTATTTCAGGACTACAAAGTATTTACCTTTGTAAAGACAAGGACATAAGAACTGCCTGAGCAGTTTAGTAAAAAGAAAACTGGGTAGTGTTGATTCCACATGGTCCAAAGGGTTTTTGTTTGGATGGATTAACAGGTATTAACAGGTAAGATGATAAATCATGGGAACATGTGCATGTATTGTAGAGAACTGAATATTAATATGTTTTTCCATTGGCTCTTAAAGCTAAAGCTCTACTCTGAAATGTGCTCCATTTAACTAGCAAGTTCCACAAAATACATGTCAGATTACAGAACAAGGTTTTGGTTTTGCATAGGAAAGGAAAGCATTACAATTTCAAAGAGCTATAAAAACAATACTATTATCAAAATCATTGATCTCTTGCAATCTCTGCTAAACTATATTGAAGCTCAAACAGAAGTAGAAATGCGAGAAGATCAAACACATTGCACACTATAGACTAGGAGAGGTTGTTAGGAAATCTGAAAGTTGAGATCTTTAGAAATTTACCATATGGTAAGTGTCTTGTAGGTTAGATTTTGTTTTGTGTTGGTAAAGGAAAATGCACCTTAAAATGAACAAGTCTAATATGAACCTTTAACTAAGAGATTATATTAACTACTATTTCTGCCCAGGTTCTAAAAAATACAGCTTGTTGGGTTGGTCTTTTGTTCCTCTGCCTTCAATTGCTTTTGAACCATTGACCCAGAATGGTGTTCGGTTATTTGTCACACAGTTATCTACATGTTTTTTGCAGTTGTACAACCAAAACTACTAAAACCAAAAGATCAGCCTTACATTTAGGTAATTAGCATTCATTAGAAAAAATCAGCAATGGCAGCTTACATTGTCTCTCAGCGGTGGGTTGACTTTAAAGGCTCAAATATAGCATGGATGGTGAAGTGGTAAGTGGTAAACCAATAATTAGTAGACATGACACTAAAAAAGAATAACAATAGCAATGGCATAAGCTTTTTTTCTTTAAATAATGAAGACTTTAACCCATACCAGCCCCAACTCCAGCAACACATTACTCACTTTCTCTTTGCTTCCTCATCTTCATTCATTTTGCCATAATGAAAGACAAGATGCTGGGTCTTCCAAGTTCTCTAAAACAATTTTCTCGCCCCTCTGTGACAGTGTTAGGAGCCTGAGTAGTCAATCACCAAGCACCAGCACTAAAATAGTGACATGATACACATGGATTCCATAACTGATAGGTAACAACAGACAGAAGAAGAAAAAACTGAGAAGAGAAATGATGTGTCAATATGTTTTACAATATTGTTAGTGGCATTTCTGTTAATTATTGTTTTGATTAATGTTTTGAAGCAGTGATAGTGATTATGCGCCCCAGGTTTATATTCAAGTCAAATCAAACTTCCTGTACAAATCCTTATCTTGGTTTAAATTTGGGTTATTTTAATTTCACATATATACGGTACGGTTACACAATCAAGATAAAGGCTCCTTTTTGCTGGAGGGAATACTTGGACCAAGTTTTAGAAGTTTTTTTGCCTTTCTCTGGAATTAACTGTGGGAATGGAGTTTCATATATGCAAGATTTCAATTATTTTATTTAGTCTTTTATTTGTAATGTATCTTTATTTTTATTCGCTAACTATGCAACAGTTCGCATATGTATATTTCAGACATTCATATATCTGTTTTCCTGTAGTTAGCTTAAAATTTCAAGTTCTGTAAACCTTCATAAAAAAACATGTATGACTTACTTATGCATCTGCATTTGTAATTGTAATGTGATCACAAATGTAAATTCCTTTTTTACTCTGAATTTCTGTTCTTTATTCACCTTTTTTTCCTGTAATTTCCCCACAGAGTCTAAGTACACATAGATATATTCTTTTCATAGATATATTGATTATCCTCCCCCTCCCTTTTCCTATGGTATGCTTAATGCTGCAAACAAATTCTAAGAAAGAAACATTTTTAAAGCTGCCATGGAAAGCCTCCCCAGGTATAAAATATGTTTTAAGTACTTGAAGAGATTAGCAGTAAAAGCAAAATTATCGCAATTTATATAATATGTAGTAGTTACATTTTTCAATAATAAATATGGGCATTCAGCTTCGGTATACTTTGTTATAGCAAATTTTTTATGTTTTAGCTATCCTGATTTAATTACCATTGTTTGCATATAATGTTTGTTAAACCCTAGTTCTGCATCTCAGAATTACTTATAGGTTTAATTCTCTAAGTACACTCTAAGCTGTCCATGACCAGCTCAGTGTAGGATGCTGGGCATTGCCCTTCGGGCTGAATGAACTCTCATGCACATGTGCAGGACTTACATCATCCCTGGCTGGCCAATCAAGTTGGGCAAAGATCTGACTGAGAAGAGAAAAAAGATGGCAGTGCCCCCATCCAGGCAGATACTTTTATTTAATTGCAGAAGTGACATGCGATGCCCCGACCTGCCTAGTCACAATTTTTTTAAATTATTTTTTTAATTTAGTTTCACCTTAAAGTTCAACTGTCCCTAAACATTGGACATGAAAATACTTATATATTCCACACAATCAGTAAAATGCTTATCAACTAGCCTTCAATGACATCCAGCAATATTTGCATTCACAGTTTCTCCCCCCTAATTTCATGGGTTGCAGAGACTTGGAAACCTTATAATATAAACAAGCAGCAGGTGCTGTAAACTCTTAGGACCATTTTAGACTTGTGGTTGACCACTGCCTACCCACTCTACTTGGGAGAAGTGCTCAATCATTTTGTGCACGTTTGTACACCATTGTGGTAAATCCTGGCACGGTTCCTGGAAGCCACAAGTCACTTATGGCAACAAGATTGCTTTTCCTTCTCTGGAGGAAGAATTGTACAACTGCAAGGGCAAAGCATGCAAACTTGTTAACCTGCAGAACGGTTTACTGATCCCACGGGGATAGCAGCAATTTTCTATGCACATAAAAGTGCATTTTCCTATTTTTCCAACAAGGTGAGATCAATTCTGTTGTCACTCTCTGAACAGTGTCTTTTATAGGGACACATAGTTTTAAATGAATTAAAAAAATGAAAATGCAAAACTTCTAAATTTAGACCAGTGGTTATTATATGCTATAGTGCTGCAGTTAACCACATTAAGCTGCCTCCTAAAAATTGCTGACAGCGAAATTAATGGATTCTTTCATTCTCCTTATTCTCCCAGGCAATTGCTTGCGGTAGCATTACCACACAGTTTTTAGCTACTTGAAGCATCCATTAGTAATTATCTGCTCCATCTGCTTACAAGAACTACATCATTTTGTACAAAATATGCGCCATTTCTAATGGCATGCAAATGCCTGAAAAAGCTCAACTATTACTGCTTGTTACCACCTCCCCTTTCCTAAGGTGCCTATTGACAACCACTAGGAATCCAGAAGAAGAAAATAACATTGATTAGAACATACAATATAATTATAGAGATCCATACATAAGAATACTTAGATTTAATCACGTGTGTTTTAATATATTTTAAGGAATATGGTGCTGGATTTCACTTTAAAATTAAGTAACAGTGGGATATATCTGAACTCGAATAATTTATTATGTGTAGGGAAGACCATTTACTGGGTTTTGCACCCTGGCCCTCCCCCTCTGTGTTTAGGGGCCAATTCTTGAGAGGACATCTATAGGTTGGCCAGCTAATGGGGAGAAGAAATAAAAAGCAAATGTCAAGGATGATGAAGTACAAGGGATGTTGAATATTAAGGTCATTTATATGAAAATAATTTTTCTTTGTTTTTGTTAATAAGTTTTGTTCAAATAACTGGTTTGCATGATTAGTTTGTTGAGAAATATGTATGTTCTTTCTCATATAAGAAAGTTCTCTAAATATCAGTTTTTAATGCCACGAAACGCGTTGAGAACAGAGAAAAATATTATTTGAGATTTTGCATTTACTTTAACCACTCACCATATATGTAGCATGGTGATCCTTTGTTTTATGTGTTTTTAATATTAATAATAAACTAATGTTATTATTATTTTTAAATGATTTGTAAAAAAAAAAATAGTTTTTTTTCTGCTGCCTAAAAAGTCCCCAAAAAGGTTTGGTTTGACATTGTTGATTTTCATGGGATGTGGCTATGTGTTCAAAATGGGCACCATATTGAAGATGGGTTTTTTGTTTTAGCAGAATAAAATACATTTATTATAGGGGAACTTAAACCAAAGCGAGACATGCCAAAGCACAATCAGTGTTGGCACTGAAGATTTTGCTTGCTTTATTATATACTTTTGGCTGAAACTCTTTTCTTATACTGCTAGGTTTATCTACATTCAACATAAGGTAACAACATAAATAATATAAGTAAGAACCTTTGGTCAATATAATAGTACAGCTGACAGAAAAAGTCACAAGTTACAGACAAAATCAAATAATTTGACTATAAAACTTTAAGTGAACTCTGATGATTTCATTGTGCTCATTCTTTACAAGTTCATAAACCCCTTTTGTTTACTCTTGAAATAAGCACAACAATGAATGGCACAAATGGAATTACTGTTCAATAACTCCTTTTGTATTCGCACTGTGCCAAAGAAAAGGAAGCATTACTTTTTTATAAAGTTTTCTCCAGGGGTTATTTTCTGCACAATAAGTAACACAATATTGCAATGGTAAAGTAGGTCTGAACTAGTTGTGGGCATTTATAATTTGATAACATGCTGTCACCTACAAAAACAGCTAATACATTAGTTCATCTAAACTGTTCAATTCTTTCTAACAATTACATCTAATTGTGTTGACTGAGGCCACACTTTTATTCTCTTGGACCTGTATTGTGTGTTTCTTCCTAATGTGAAGATGCAAATGTGAATGGAGATTTGATAATTTTACAGTCAAAGAGAGCATTCCATTATTTTGTTAATGTGTAAATCCTTAAATGCATTAGTAAAAGTTTGTTTACAGAAGATAATAAGCAGATGTTTTTAAATTGTACAGTTCAAAATTGGTTTAATGGCTGCAAAAAGGCCAGAAAAGGAAGAATAATACAGAGGAGCCAGACAGTGGCAGGTACACTATGTACATTTATTGCTTGACATAAGAGTTTGTGTGGGTACTAGATGCCTACTTGTGTACTCAGTAAACTTAAAGTCTACATGTATTGTTTCTCTCTATACGTAGGCTTCTAACGACACCTAATTACTATGGTATTTCCTACGCCCTAAGGATGAGTGGATTGAAGCTCCATTTACCATCAGGGGGTTCACCCACAGGCCTTGATAAAGACTAGGTTTATAAGGTAGTTTTTCCTGAATTTGATAATAATGGTATAGTTGGTTACCTTCATTCTCAAGTACAATGTATTGCAACGTTTATAAAGTAAATAATGTATCAATGTTATTTTGATTTATTTGTTTAAATACATGTAAGAAACAAAATCTCAATATCACGAAAATTAATAAAGAACTTATTTAAGGGCTTATTCATATCATTGTAGTTTACCACACCCAAATATATGTTAGACTATTGGCAAAGAAATTGGGGCCCCATTCAGAATTTAGTACTTTCCTATTTATGTAATAAATACGATTCCAGGAAAAAAGATCATAAAATAACTAGAGGGCACATGTAAGGAATTCAATTGTAGAAACAGCAACATACAATCATTTGAGGGACATTGTACAGAAAAAAATACAGTAGAACACTTTAGAGCTTGTGTAAAGAATAAAATTTCAGAAGCAGGAAAGGGAAATTACTTTATTATATAACTTTATCATTATTGTATGCTTTTGTTTCTAGAAATGTATTTCCTACATGGACTTTAAAGTCCTTTAAAGTCCAAAAAAAATTCAGAATCCAGAAAAATGGAATAACAAAAATTAAGGTTAAAAGGAAAGCTATGTTCTCTTTTTTTTTGACAATGTTCTGATGGAGATAATTTGTAAACCTATGTGATCTCTGCCTAACTTAAAAGGTGCCCTTGTATGCAAAGGATATAAATTATCACAGACAATTTCTTTTAATATGGGCAGTTGGATAACAAAGGTACATCATTATTTCCATCAAAGGAACACAGAATTTCATTACCTAACTAAAGGCCTGTACATACATCAAGTTTATGTCAAAAGAGGGGGACAAGGGAAGGGGGTGGGTTGGGCAACAGGCACCCCACAGCATCTTCTTCCATAGGAAGTGATCATCCCGGACAGTCATTTATTGATTTGCCATGATGGATTGTTAAACAATGTTGGGAGAACTGTTGAACACACACTATATTTTGTGAAAATCATTCCAAAAATGATCTAGTATTTGTATGTTGCTTTATTTTACTAAAAAAATGAACTGTAGAGGCTTTTACAATATATCAGTTTAGTACATCATATTTTTTTTCTGTTTTCGTTTGTGATTAAAGTATTTTAGAGCAGCCCAGGGACATGCCCATTTTGGAAAGATAATTCTTTTTAGCTCTTTAGATATTTATTTGCACAGAATCTGTCATTGACAGATTCAGTTGGCTGCAGAAATACCAGAGGGATTTCCTGCACTATTAGCGCTATTACCACAGCACAGGGGATCTGTCATCTAGCTGCAGCAGTGTGACAGGTTTTCATCGTCATTCAATGCGCGACAAGATTGATGATGGACTTTCCTATGTGGGCATAAAGTTTATTTTTAAAATTTGGTATGTTTGTGTATTTTGACAATAAATTGTCTTTACTTACTGGTAACTCTGGAAATATGTAACAGTGCTAATGTTTCTCTGCACTCCTGGGCGAGAGGTGGGATATCCTAAAACCTCCCTATTAAAGAGGGCTTTTGGGAACCATGATTTGCTCCACCAACAGACCACCACATATTTTTAGGGGCATTAGGTGTTTGAAAGATGTCCTGTCTGTAAGGTACTTACCCCACCAGTGATCCTGCATCGTCCTCGCCAGCAGTGACCCCAGGGATCGCGGGCAGCATAGAGGAGACCACTGCAGCAGGGAGCAGGGCCAGGGCTGCCGCCACTCTACTCGCAGCGTGTCTCCTCTCTCTGGCTGAAAGGCATTCCCAGCATCCCTGCACAGTGCACAGTGCTGCATGTGCCCTTAGCATTCCTGCATGCATGCACAGCATGGCCCAGGGGTCCTGCTGTAAGAGGCGCACACACTATTATGCTCGCCTCTTGTACCGGGCTGCCTTGCCGCGGGGCATGTATAATTTTAATTTCCTGAGCCAAAACGGCCACAGAGGATTCATGATTCAGTATGTTTCTTCCAATCCAATAGCGCCAGGTGGCGCAATGTGATTGGGCACTCTGGCCATTTAATGAGACCCTATAATTAGCACCCTTGCCCGTTTAGATTTCGTGTTACAGTGTGCTTGGGTGCTTTGTATGTTGGCTTACCTTTTGACCTCTGTTGCCTTGTCATCAGCTTGGGCTTTCTTACCAGTAGCGACTCGGTCTGATTATTGACTTTGCATGAACTCTGCCTGCCCTGACTTCGGATTGTCCCTGACTACGCCTTCTGCCTCATCCCTTGATATGAGACTTACGGTCTCATATCAAGCCCCATGCTTTCTCCTAATGGGCCTGATTTATTAAAGCTCTCCAAGGCTTGAGAAGATACACTTTCATCAGTGATCCTGAATTGATCTGGTCCAGGATAGAAAACATTTGCTGGATCTTGCTTTGCTTGCGGAACTTTAATAAATCAGGCCTATGTTGCATACTTATTCCATGACAGTGACAAGTGAAAGAAAAACAGTGAACGGCAAAAAGGCCCATGCAGTATAGAGCTCCACTTTATGTGCTGCAGTGACATAGTCAGCAGCCAGGGCAATGTAACGCAATCAATAGTCATCCAATGACCAAAAAGGATCTCCATGGAGCTGGAGATCCACAGGGAAGATGGTGGCTTCCTAGGATGAGATGATGATGGGATCCTGAACCTGTCATTGGTACATGGTGCCTGCACACAGATAAGCCGATGTCTAGTTTTGGCAGAAGCTCCCCACCCACCAACGAGTATAGATCCATTGAAAACAGAATCTGTGGGTTCACTTTGCATGTTTGTATTTAAGCCCAGCTGGGCAAAGTTGGTAAGTTGAAGATAAGTGCATATGTGTGCCAGGTCCTCTTGCAACAACAGTAATTGTTTGGGGTCAATGTAAAGGCTTGAAAAGTTGGAAAGTTTAAAAGCCTTTGGAGTTGTTTGGGTAGACCCCTAGGATCAGGGTACATAGTTGTGAATCAATTTTGTTGACATGGTAAATAAACTCATATTTTAAAGCCATTGTAACTTTATCTCCCTATCATCTTTATTTATTCAAAGTTGTCATACTAGGATTTATTTTAATATAAAAGCAGCTGATTTTTCAACCAATATACCTAAATGCAATGTAAGTGATACTAGATATATACAGTTATACTAGATATATAGGTAGTCCCCGTGTTAAGGACATCCAACATACAGAGAACTCCTACATACGAACGGGGCTTGATTGGGGGGGGTTCGCATGACTTTCAGAAGAAATCTTTTGCTAAACACAGCTGAGACTGAGCTCTTTGGCAACATCTTGTAACTCTTTAATGACCAAGACAAACTCTGGAGCTGTTTCTTTTTGCATATCAAAGCACAGCTTGCTCCAGAAGTTAATGAATGTCTAGGCTCCATAAAGTTTTTTTTGTTTTGTTTGTGAGTAATTCACAGTGAGGATTGTATACAGTAACTGACACCATGCTGCCTAATAGTATGTTGAGACAAACATTTGGCCTAATTGCATTTAATAAAATAATGTACATGTTCCGACTTACATACAAATTCAACTTAGGAACAAACCTACAGTCCCAATCTTGTATGTAACTCGGGACTACCTGTAGATAGGACTTCTTCTATTGGAAAAAAGACTAGCTTTTCATATCAGTGTTGACTGA
Organism: Pyxicephalus adspersus; assembly: GCF_032062135.1. Taxonomy (NCBI): domain Eukaryota; kingdom Metazoa; phylum Chordata; class Amphibia; order Anura; family Pyxicephalidae; genus Pyxicephalus; species Pyxicephalus adspersus. The sequence continues at coordinate 32,415,301 of NC_092871.1, forward strand.
TAACAAAACAGGGTCCCGTTTTATAAAATTGTTTTTCAGAATGAACTTTTGTTTGTAGGTTGATCAAAATGTTTTACTACTTTTGCTTCTACATTGTACGCTATCAAATTGTGTGATCTCTTTGAAGTCGCTCAGTCAGTATTTTGGTTGTTTAGGTATTTAAAGCTTGAAACTGAATAGATACGTTTTTTAGTAAGATTCTGTTTTTTCTTATTACCAGTGTTTGAATCAGTTTTGCCATTGGTAAACCATTATTATGCTACAGATGTAGCTTTGGTTTTCACAATCAGTTGTTGAACTATTTTCATATACGTCAAAAAACAGTAAATTACCATTGCTCGGTGAAACACAATTGTACTATTTGCACACACTAAATCTTTGACCTTAAAATACTTAATAGCGTTTTCCTAATATAAACCCTGCACTTTGAAGGAGAGCTGTTTTTACCATTATGTGATCTTTTAGTACTAGGAGACTAGTTATGGCCAGTTTCAGAACACAGAATAATGTCTTACCCATCACACCAATCCACCCAATAATAGTCAATGGAACCGTAACACTAACTAAAGCAGACCTAAGATCAAACATTTTATTTAAAAGTTATGTAAATGTTAAGTAATATGCTGGAAGTAATAAAGCTGGAGAAAATAAACTTTCATCATGTGTGATACAGCAAATATGGGATAGATTTTTTCAAAAGGCATCTGTTTGCAAATGTTTTCAATCCTGGACCGGATCCATTCCAGGTTTGCTGGATGACCCATGCTCACTAGTGAAAGTGTATCTTCTCCAGATTTGGAGGACTTTAATAAATCAGGCCCATTGCATCTTGTATCTCCCTTAGAAATTTCCCTGAGAATTCATCTGCTTTTCTTTCCAGAAGAATGGAGTCATTCCTAATAGGCTGCCTGTGATTTTGGTTTTCCATAGAAAGATTAAAGTACAGAAGACTAAAGTGGCAAAAAATAAATACCATAATTTACTGTTAATCTTAGGATGGTAATCCTACTCCTGCTAGTTGAATAGACATATTCCTAACAGCCCATTCTCATTGCCATGGCACTAGTTTCTGATATTTAACCGCACAAATTTATTACACTGCTGGCCTATTTAGTAGGCATAGTCCTAAAATATTTGGCCCCTAAATAAATATTTTTATAATAAAAATACAGGAGCAGAAGGAAATGTGACCTTGATCATAATAAATAATCTGATATGTAAGGTTACATGGTTATTATGCACAGAGAAAACTGGAATTTGGTTGTCCAATAAATGCAACACCTATACTACTTAAAAAAATAAAGTCCACTCATGTATTATTAAAGGTGCACTCCGATGAAATGGAATATCAAACAGGGAGCAACCATACAAGGAGCAAAGCACAGGTAACCCCTGCTTGTGATATATGAGAGATGTTTCCGAACACACCCACTCCAGACTCTTTACTATTTCTGCCATTTAGAAAGCCTAAGAATTTTTTGCAATCTGCATTTTCTGCTTAGGGCATTTAAATGTGATTAAACCAAGTAAGGAGGGAAATTTACAAAGCATAGGCTTCAGGATGTATATACTCAGCCTGTGCTTTGGCAGGAAAATACTAGAAAAACTCAGATTTCAGAATAGTTTCCAAATAGTGTTTAAGGATTAATAATTTGTCTCATTTGCTGCTTGTTTATTCTATTTGTTATGAAATAATAAATAATAAATGTGACTGTATTCCTGCTATTATCAATGTTAAAAAATGATTGGTCGTAATCCAGGAATCATGTCATGTGAATGTGACTTTAAAATTGAATTGTCTACTGTCTACAAAAATAAAAAATGACCCGGTGTTATGCAAGTTGTAAAGCTGGCTGAAATTGAATATGCTAGCAATTTGTAAAGAATGTAGCAAATTTAATTTTATAAAAGCATGTTTATATGTAATGCAATATGATACAGCTGGTTGGAAAATATTATTTTCCGTGGTTTTATGACATACTATATATAGGGAAATGCTATTGGATGGCAAAAGTCTTAAAATGAAAGCAAATATACTGCTGAAATATAACATTGAATAATCCACTTAATTAGTGTAAAGTTCACTCCTAGTTTAACAGTAAAAATTCAAGAATCAGTATCCAGTTCTGCATAATAAAGACAAATGCTCTATGTTCTCAAAATAACTCCAAATTAGTCCTGGTTTGCATCTTTATCTTTTCTTTTTTAAAGAATTTGTATATATTGTCTACACTATGTATTTATATAACATTTGGAAGTTTTATTGGCGTGATTTGTCCAAAAATGTGTTTATATGTGATAAATAAATCTAAAACAATTATATATAATCTAACTAAGTATCTAGTTACCTCAAATAAACAAGTAATACTAACCCCAGGGATCTTAAAAAGTTTCACCAAGAATTGTTTTTATCTACTCTGACAACCTAATAGAACCTTATTATGAATACAGCCATATCATTGAAGGCAAGTCATGAACTGCGTTGGTAATAGGGTGAGCGAGAATGCCTCCGGAAATCTTCCTTGAACTTCCGATTGGTCCGCAAAATTTCAGCCCACAAATTTTTTTTTTTTTAATAAAAATTCTATCTTGTTTGGCGAATTGACACCGGCCGTTCTCGCTTACATTTTCGGTAAGCAAGAACGGCCAAATTCGCTGCAAGATCGAGTTTTAAAAACTGGCATGCTCATCCCTAGTTGTTTACACTTTTATGTAAAGTAAACATTTTGGTGATAGGTCCGCTTTAAGTAACAATTTCAGATCCTCCTCAACTTTGGACTGGGCAGTAAAATGAGAAACAGCAAACTGATAAGCTTATCGTTCTGCAGCACAAGTGACTGGCTCCATCTGTTGCTTCTACTACTCTAGTAGCAAAACTACTCTAGACGGCATAATAGTAGGCTGAAACACAGTAAAATACGTGTACTGTTTGTATTTAATTATACATTAAATGATGTGTTAATTAATGCGTTCATTTTTGTATTTTATATTTTCTTTGAGCTTAGGAACCAACCAGGTGTGCAAGGGGATGCTAATAGCAGATTAGGTTAGATGTTAAACAGCTGTGTATTGTAACAGAGCTGTCCAAATCCCAGGACTGAATAGTCAGAAATGTAAATCATGGCACGTAAAACAACTCCTTTATATGTATTTTATCTATTTGCTTGGAGTTCAGCTTTAATACACATTGCCTGTATTGGTATTGTAATACCTTTTCCAAAGGTTGTGCAAGGATACGCTTATTGTATAAACCTTTAGAAACATGCCTCCTACACAGCATTACATAACAAACTGGGGTCGGAACAGCCTGCAATTTATTTTGCAAAAAGCCATCATTTGTTGTGTTTTTTTTATGTCAGAGTACTGAAGTTGTAAGGATCACGCCCTGTTTTGTCATATGTTTGTTTCTGGCATATAAAGTTTGTGAAATACAGCATTGCTCATTTATAAAGAACTACAATTTTTCAGTATATGGTGGCAAGGGGTTAGGACCTTTGTCAGATAATTGATGTCCCCATTTGAGAGACTTCCTCCCAACTTTGTCCCAATGTAACAAGTAGTAAGAGAGTCGTATACCAGTAAAAACATTTTTGTGTGTGGAGAAGGTATAGGACCTCTTTCAACGTGTTATTGTTGATTGTGTCCCCTCAGGTGATCTTTTCTTTCATTTCATGTTGTCAATGAGTCTAGCAGACTAGGAGGAAGGAATTTTTCCCAATGGGGGCCAATTATTAAAAACTCTAAACCTTTTTTGCTCTGTTGAAAATGAAAACATTTGCTTGGGAATACACTCTGCATATTTTTTTTGCCATAATACAAAAAAAAGTTACACCTTTTCAATGATTAAGCCAAGCAGCAATTATACTGTTAGCATAAGATGACAAATCTGCTAGTGGATGCAATATATTTAGTCTCAGAATATATCTTAGATTTAGTAGTCAGATAATAAAGTGTACTTTGTGAATGACCAGGAGGAGAGGGAGGTGAGGACAGGACCACGATGCTTAGCATATGAGACACGTAGTATTTGGATTATTAGTGGCTGGGAATAGCAACGGACACTGTGCTACTCCCTGCATGTAAACATGAAGATTTTTCCAGCTTAGAAGAAAGGCTGCATTAAAGTATATGGAGGGACTAGATAAAGCAAGTTTGTTCTGCCCAGAGTTCAGCTTTAGGCATGCAAGTGAAGCTTGGTGCCACACTGATATACTTACTTTTAGAATCCAAAATCATATACCATAAAATCACTGTCATTTTATTAACTTAGATTGGGAGAAGCAGCACGGGGAAACAACACATTGTGCTGTAATACGTACGTACAGATAAAAGCACAAATTGACAGATTAATTATATCAGACTGTTGCTTTCCCTTACACCAGAGTTAGGCAAACTCTTTAGCCCGGATACGGCCTAGCCAGTATACCAGTCTGGCCTAACACCCCACTAGTTATTTATTCTTGGATCCGGCCTAATTGAATTGTTGTGTTATAGAAAGATATCATCGATCCCCAGATATCATCGATATCATCAAGTTTACTATGTCTAAAGAACAGAAGCGACATGCAGCTACCAGTCTCTGAAAGGTTCACCTTGAATGTCGTGTCTTCAACCTCAAATGGACTGACGAATTATTCTTCGTCCAAGGCGGCAACAAAGCCCCGTGTTTAGTGTCCAACGACACCAACAGCACTTTCAAGCGGTCGAATCTCAAGGGGCATTTCAAGGCCAAGCACGTGCACATGTACAGCACGGATGAGCGGAAGACTGAGGCTGCTTGCTTGCAGTCACGGTTGGAAAAAACTTTCCTTGAACACCTTGTTTCTTCTGGCCTAGTGTGCCTTCTTGACCTCCTGAAATGGCCTAGTAGTCCAAAAAGTTTGCCGACCCCTGCCTTACACCAATGTTTCTTAACCAGGGTTCCTCCAGAAGTTGCTAGGGGTTTCTTGAGCAAGTTGGACCTTTCAAGTCAGATAACCTTGACACCAATGATCATTTGGCTATCTTGACTGACATTCTACCCACTGGCCAGCAACGTAAAAGCATTCTTACATCTGACCACCACACTAATGTATTGTGAACTATGAGTAATTATAACAAAAGTTCCTTGAAGATCTGAAAGTTATTTCCAGGGTCCCTCCATGTTAAAAAGGTAGAGAAACACTGCAGAGCTGGTTTTATCTTAGAACTTGTTGGAAATAAGACCTTTTGTTAGGTAAAATAAACCCTATGTCAGTACTTTACCTGTGTATTTATTACTTTGCTTTAACCTAAAAAATGATGCCTGTCTTCCACCCCCTGCAGCCCTTGTTTTTTGAATTTTGTTTCTACCCACAGAGTATTGGTCAGGGTTGTTACACTTTAAGGCATGGGAACCCTGGTTTTTAATCTCTAAGTTTGCAGAGATGAAACTTGAGTGGAAAAAAACATATTGTCTTATCTGTACATTTAGAAAAAAAATACATATCTGCAGCTAAATTATAATTATTCATTTACATAAAGTGGACAAATTTACACTTAATTCTATAGGAAGTGTACAGTACAGAGTTTTTCAGCCATGGTTCCTCCAGGGGTTGCTAGGGGTTCCTTGAGTCATGAGCAATTTATGGTTCTCAGATCAGTTCAAGTGACATCAGTGATCATTTTGACTATCGGTATAGGTTACATTCTTTCCACTGGCCAGCAACGTAAGAGCCATTCTACCTACTGACCACTACACTAATGTACTGTGAGCTATGGATATGATAATTCTAGTAGGGGTTCCCTGAGGACCTGAAAACTTTCTCTAAAAAGTTTCTTAGTGTTAAAATGGAGTAGTAGAGAAGGTGAAGAAGATCTATTTCTCTAAAGCTAGGTACACACTTGCAATAAATATTGTTAGAAAACGAATGACTAACGATTATGCACAATTATGCACGATTATTTTGAACAATCGTATTGTGCACAATTCTGTACATGTTGTAACCATACGATTGTTCAAATATAATCCACCAATATGATGGCATTATATAAATACTGTGAAATAATAAATATACTTAGCACAAGGGTGGGGTGGTTAAGGTTAAGCACCAGAAGGAAAAAAGTTTAAGTTAGGCACCAATTAGTGCACTTAAATTTTAGCCACCAGGAAGGAAGAGATTTTGACATAAGAAAGGAGGTAGGGCAACAGTACAGGGTAGATGATTTTGTTAGAACACCACATTTGTTAAGCGTAGTATACCTGTAAGAGCCTATAAGTAGAAGTGTATCTCCCTGTTTATCATCCCTTAGACAAAACAAGACGTTCATGTTTGCAGTCAGGAATGGGCTCTATGAAAGGGAATACTTTGTATTCCATTAGAGTTCAATTTTAACCTTTATTAAAGGTTTGCATGATAAAGCCATATAGTATGTTAAATTCTTTCTTTATACACATTTTGCTTTCTGTTTCATCATACCAGTAAGGGATACCCAGAGACAACACCTGTCTGAGAGTGACAGCACTAATCAGTTCAGTTGCAATTTTATCACTTTTTTGGAGTTTGACTGCAATGAGACATTAAAAAAACAGTGCACTGGCACATTCTGATATAGCCATTCATCTGTTACTGGCCTTCTCACACTTTCCCAGAATGTTCATAAAAAGTATCAACAGGATGTGAACAGCACAGAGAGATAAAACTGTATTTCTGTAACAAAAAATGAATGCAATCTCTTTATACTAGATCCTTTACTATACAGAACAAAGAATAATTTGGGATTTTAGTTCTTCTTTAAAGGTGACTGAAAGATATACATTAGATATGCTATAGATAAACATTTTCAAAAAGTAAATGTTGACTAATCTGTAGGATGTTCTGCGATTATTTAATTGGCATCATAACACTTAGACCATGCTATTTCATTTTTAATTACTACTATAGAGCCTTCATGTTTGTATGACCTTTTCTTAGAATATGCGTTTGCCATTCTTTATAGTCCCAGACAGAACTTATTGACAACTCACATTTGTTTTACATACAAAGCGAGGATCATGATGACCTGATGGTAAATCATCTCATTTTGTTATATTTCCAGTCACAAGTGATATTTCAAAGGTTTTGGACTGAGCTTAAGGGACCAAAGAGTTCAAGTGTCTACATCACATATCAAGAAAAGATGTGACAAGCAAACTAGATGCACAAACTGCTGGCAGAGCAATGCATTTCTTCCAATATATTATAAGAAATGGCAACTGGGTTTTTTACACACACTGCCTGGAGAAATCTACACTGATGATACAAACACTATACTTTGTCTTTAAACAAAAAATTTTCAATAGAAAAAAAAACAGAAGGACTAAGATTCTGCTCTAGGCCTCTTCCAGTCCTCATCACTTAAAAATGTCTAGATATTTAGTTTTTGTGATTTCTGCTGAAAGAAAATTATCAAATAGGCTAAGTTTACCCTTTTAGCAAAGAGTGAAAAAAGCCTACGGACCCAATTATCAAATGGTAGGCAGCTTGTTCACAACAAACAATATTATGTAACACTATTTTTCGGCTCATCCCTTTTATAAAAATGATGATCGACACACTTAGGAGATGCTTTTAATGTTGCAAGATGGTATTTACCATATTTATCAAGCCCGAAAGCCAATTTTACACCACCACATATTATTCGCCATTTTGGTGAAGCCAAATGTGATAGTGAAATCATAAGTAGTGATTAGGGGTGTTTGTTTCCAACCACTTTTGACACTTTTAAAAGATGTAGTCTGTGGCCACACTAAAAGTAAACTGTTCATAATGTAAAGAAAATAAGTAGCTGGTTCAATGTAGTATTGTCATCATGTATCTTATTCCAAGGGGTAAGAATCTGGTTTTCCCATAAAGGAAACGGGCAAAGGTGTGTAGCCCCCTTACCTGTTGTAAAAACTAACTAACTAACTAACTTTACTCATTGCCTTATTTACTAATATTCCTGGATATAAACGTGTGAACCCCTTCATCTATCCATAAAAAAGCTCTTTAGAAATCAGGTTTCCCCAAAATGTCAGAAACATGAACATAAGTAGCCCACAGGAGGTCATCTTGTAGGGCTCTGGCATGATTTCATAAAGCTCCTCAAAGCTGGAGAGGATACACTTTCAGCAGTGAACCTGGGTGATCCAGTAAACCTGGAATAAATTTCTTAAAAGTAATTTGCTATTTGTTAGCAATGAATTCAATCCTGGACCAGATGCATTCTAGGTTTGCTGGATCACCAAGCTTCACTGATGAACGTGTATTTTCTCTAGCCTTGGAGATCTTTAATAAATCAGGCTCAAAGACACAAATACTGATCTTGCTACTGGATTGTCGCCCTTCTTTTGCCCTGTCCAGCTCTCCTTGTTGAAGGCCATATTCTGGTATTCTTCCACACTCTTGTTCTGGGAGACACGGAAATGTGATATCTGAGATCCTGGAGGATCTGGACAACCTGTGTAACCTTTGTGGACTGCAGATTCTTCATCACATTGCTGTACAGTGCCAGAAGTTACAAAGGGCACTAAATAGAGGGCTGATTAAAAATTAGTCTGAAAAGAGAGAGAATTGATTGAATTATGTCGTATTTGAACCAGCCAGCAAGTACAGCTTTAAACTCCTAGTCACAAATGTTCCCTTCACTATATAGAATTCATCATGTAAAATATCATTTTAATCAGACACATACAATTGCAGTTTCTCTTAAAAACACTAAGAGCATTACAGTATGTTGATCTAATTATCATATACAGCTAAAAACCTGTATAAAAAGAACTGTGTTACATTATATATAGATGTTTTAGTGACCTTTTAAACTCTACACCAGGAATGCAATTTTTTTATTTTACGATGAAATATGTGGAGTTGTAACTGAAAGATACAATCTTATCCATTAAGACCATGGTTCCATGCCATACTTGTTTGGACAAGTTTAAAAGACCAGATTTTCAATACGTTGAAAGAATGTTTTAGAAAGTTTGACTTATAATACAACTCATTTACACATTCATAAGTGAATAATGTGTTTAACATATCTGGAGGTAGCGGTGCAGTCATAAAGGTTTTGGATGTGATCGGGGTAGTAGATATGGGGATGTAGGCCAGCTGAAATCAGAACCATGGAGAAGTAGCCACTCTGAGAAAATTACTGTATGCATAATGCTTAGTTAATAGAAAAAATATTCAGTCAATACTTTAGAGCCTGGTAATGTAGACGTAATTAATATTATATAAACAGGAATTACCTAAGTTAAAAAAAAATGTAGATGTAATTAATTCTTGTTGGTAGAAATTAAAAGCAAGGGGAATAGCTATTTCTTTCTACAAAAATTTCTGTTCTATTATCTTTAGTTGGGCAGTCAAGCGCTGACCTAATGTCTTACTGCCAGGAAAAAAGGAAGAGGCTCCTGCCTAGCCGCTTATGCAAAACAAGTTGTCCTTTGATTTATTTTCTGGCAATTTAATTCAGACATAATAACTGCACATGAATTAATGAATAATACATGGTCTTATGAACAGAAACTGATCTTAAAAAAGGTGTACAGTATTATTTGATGTTGCTTGGAAGGAAAACCTAAGAAAAAACTAAATTCATAAAAACTATGCTTTTTCAGCAATTATTTATAATTATATGTTTTTTTGTTATTTATATCCCCAGGTAAAAAAAATGTAAAGATTTGACCTGCAGGTGTTTTCACATAATAAATAGAACATTTTTCTGCAGAATTAACTGCATGATGGAATTTAAAGGCACTTTCCCTGGACATTTCTGAAACCTATTTCTGCCATGATATCAATACTGTTGTATTTTCCATGCACCCCTAAATTTGAGTTCTACAGTGACCCAGCAACAGGCAGACACTGGCTATTCTTGGAAGCCAGGTTTAATGACACTAAAGAGACATGGAAATTTAATTAATAAGCTGTGCACTTGTGTAATACACCCCTCTAAAAATGGCCAAATTTGCCAGAACAAAAACTGAACACTTCCCTCACAACACTAAAAATATCCGTGTATTAACATGCCGATATAATCGAATTACAAAAATATTTTTTAACAAATGATTTGCATCCCATGTGCTAATAATTTCTAGTTTTCAGTGACTAACTTCAAGAAAAATGTCTGTGAAGGAGTTTTATAGATATTAAAATGATTCTGTAAAAGTGACTTAAAAAATAAATGTAATGCCTTTTGTACAATTTTAAGATAAGAGAGATTGGTTCTAATACAATGGTAACTTTAAAGAGAATTTTATAGCGAGTTTATATATAGTTTATTATAGAGAATTTATATAGACTAATGTTCAAGAAGAAGCAGCAAATACTGTCAGGAGCATATTGAACTATTATGGAAATACTTAAGGGATAACCCTGGGGAGTTGATTTTGTATATATTGAACACTGAGCACGGGTAGAGCTTTGTAAGTGTATAATAGTGTAATTAAGCGTTTATTACCTGCCCTGTTTTGAACTTTGACTTTGAAGTATTAGCAAAAACAAATTTGTCTCTACGTATACATTTCTGGCAACTACTTGCACCTACTGACAACAGACTCCAAAGATTATGGCCTAATATTGTAGACCAATGACAAGCAAAGGGTTTCGCATGTCCTGATGTGCAAAACTTGTTTTCCTTCTTCTCCTTTCCTTCCAATTGGCCTATTATAGTGGTGGGGAAATAAGAATGTGACTAGTGAAAGGTAGTGGTTAGCTCCAAAATTACCCACAAGCGTCAGACTTTTGCCTGTTTCGTTTAGATGTTCAGTTCAGTATTGGTATGTGCAGGCACCTAGGACTAGAACAGAAATGCATTTTGTGAAATGGTTAACTCCTGGGACTGACATAAAGCTATTTTGAAAAAACAATCCTCTACTTTTTTCCAGTGAAGTGTAGCTTTTAGTTTGGAAATACATTTTTCGGCTCTTGGGACTAAAACAGCAATGTACTTTCTCAAAACAATCCTCTTTGCTCCAAATAGTTGAGCTTTTAGTATACAGAGATTAGCAAATGAATCATCAGTGTATAAAACATTAAGTCACTTTGTCAAAAAAAGTTTTCTCTTTCCACAACAAGTAATGAGAAAGAGAGTTGTGAATGTATGTTCTTGCACTCTGTCATCTTTCTGCTTAACATACTTTATCATGTCTTAGATTCTCCCTCCCCACAAAATTTTAAATGATTGCAGAGGTTTTTTTAATGGGGGTAGTGTCTGAGAACTTTACTCTATTGCTGGGAGTAGGCAATAAGTAATGATAAGTAAGTAATGCATTCAGCACCATGTGGTTGTAAATTTAAACTGAAGGGTAAATGATAACTTGATAACTCAATAAAATAACATTCTTCATAAAAAATAATTTTTTAGATGTTAAGCTTTAACTTAAAAATTGCCAAATATCCTCCCATAGTATAGTTTGATTTATTGTTGGTTATTTAATGGTAATTTTGATAACTTTAGAAGAACTAGCTGTATTATTAAAAGAAATATTATGACCCTGTATCCTTAGCTATTAATTGTATCTTGTTACAAGAATAGCTTCTTCCCATTTTAGCTCTGAGTTGATCTGGTCCTGGTGTGTACAAAGTAGTAATTAGCAATGACATCAGGATCAGGATGACACTTTATGATTAATTGTCTCAGATTTGCCTCTGATATCTTTCTGCTGTTACTCTGTACGCTCAATGGCAATCTGACCCCATGGGTATGCTGCTTAAAAATCAGTAGTGCTTATTATTATATTATATAATTTATCGAAGAACTGACATCATAAGTTGCCAGTCAGCGTCTTCTTTCAATATCAGCCTTTAACAGGATTTTGTAGTACAAATATATATTTTTTTATTATTTATAGTGATGTAATGGTTTTCCATTACTGTCTTCCCAAAGTTTCCATTACTATCTTCTTAAAAAAAGCCTGTTTAATAGAATGCTATTATTTGTATAAAAGTTAGTTAGGTAAGCACAAATAAAATATATTAAAATGCAATTATTATTATTAAAACAAAACTATATCATAAAATATATATATGAAAAAAAATAACAGAACATTCATTTCCTACACTAAACCTCTGATAGATTTGATAGTTTTTTTAGGTAATATTAATAATAATATTTATGAAAGTCTTCGCCTTCAAACTTGATTGGTTTGCTGTAAATGTATTTCTTGACAGCTAAGCAACTGAAAACAACTAGTAAAATGAGGTCATATTTTTCTCAAGTCACCTTTCTTTTAAATTTAGACACCAGTAATACCCATTTTGAAAAATGTGACATGAATTACATTGTCTATTTTAAGTTTTTTTTTTTGCATCTGTTTATCATTTGCATATTTAAAAATGCAGAACATATCTCAGGGCTGAACTTCTCTGATATCCCACTTTCAATTTAGTTAGGTGCTACGTCTTGCTGACAGTATAAGGGCTCATATGGGCAAAAGATCCAAGGGAGAAGTACATTATCATCCCTTGTCAAGGTAAAGCGAGAAAGACAAGGATTTCAGAATTGATGGATTAATTTATATTTCAGTGTTAGGTGTATATGTGGTATTACCAACAGAAAGGTTATACACCTAACCCATCCTTACCTATCATCTCAAAAATTGAGTTTGTTTTTATAAGTGAGGTCACAACCTCCTCTGGCAGTAAATTTCACACTCTGATTGCCTCTAACATCAAAAATGTTATCTGCAATGTGTTATGAAATTATGAGAACAAAGTAAGAGCTGTCACAAGATGGGCCCTCAGAGCAATGCTGCTAGGTGCCTGCGAGTGAAGGAACAGGGAGATGAGCACCAAAGGCTGAGAAGAGAGAGATGTGGGAACAGGGCCAGCATTATCTGAGCTTCACACAAAGCAATTGTCATTTTATGTTGCAGGCACCTTGTTCAAAAGACCTTCGGATGCACAAAACTATCATAGAGATAATTATTATAAGGTTTTTTGTCATTGTCAATTACACAGCTCACAAAGATTTTGCTTTTAAAACTGCAATTCAGTTAGGATGTTACAGCTACTAGTGCTAGGTCAATGAACTTTTAAATCCCCTCTAGAATGGAAAATAGAGAATACTTACCTGTCCCATAAAACAGTCCAGATAAAAGCTGCCCTTCCATTAGTGTTTACCAGTTAAAAAAGTGGTGCCCCCATAGTCCTTTGGCCAACACCACTTAGCAGAACCAGTTGCATTACCCCTGTAATCTTTTCAGGGCCATTTTTCCCATTTACCCCCTTAATTTGCATTATCCATTGGTTTCCCTAGATTTGATATTTATTTCTTGTTGAGAAAGGCTGCTTTAGGTGGTTCATTACATAATACACTGTACATCATGTGTCATTTCAATATTGTTTTTATATATTTATTACATTAATATAAAAGCAAATACTTTTTTGCTATATATGATATAATAAACATATAATTTTGAAAGAAGCAAAAATTGAACCTCAGTATCTTAGCTTGTAAATGAACTTGGATTTCCACAAAGCTGCTGAAAGACAACATCTGCAATTATGTAAGATAACAATATCCAAGGAATATATTTTCCCCTGCTGAGGGATTTGGCTAGTGGTCAACATGTGGGAGAAGGGAATTATCAGGATTAAGTCCAATTTATATATTCAGGGATGAAGAAGATACCTATTTATTTTCTTAAACCAAGCATGTGTTCTAAAGTAAAATCCACTAAAAGCCAGTGCTATATGTTGCTGAGCCAGGATAAAAGAAGATATATGAACAGCTTTAAAGACCAATGCATACTCAGGCAGTTTATTATTACAATCTATATATATATATCTACAATCTATATATATATATATATCTATATAATCTATATGAAGTCTTATAACCCATTATGAACATTTTTAATACAAATGGTATTTATTCTAGATTTGTAATCATGGTTAAAGCAGGTTTTAGTATTTGACCTGTCCCCTCTGATAAAAATCTGCAAAAGTGAGTGAGCCAGTGGAGCTACAGAAGCAACAGCAAAGAAAAGATTAAAACAAAAACAAAAGGTCTCTGTTTCTACATGGGTAAAAAAATCCTAAGAAAGGCTATATTACAAACATCAGAACTGATTTACCTAAAGGAATACGACAGTTGCTATCTTAAAAAAATGGCACAAGACAGGGCTTTATTAAAGAAAGAGATAGGTAATGACTCTTCTAGAATACGTATTCTTACCTGCCTGATCACCACCCCATCTATCAAATGTGCAACTCCTCCTTGGTTGCCAGTATACCCAGCACATCCTGGCTTTACCTGTGGTTGCCTGGACTGAATGAACTCCCAGCCCAACCAATCAAGATGCAGAAAGAAGGAAGAAGATGGAAGTGCCCGCAATGGAACAGGGACAGGTGAGTTGTGACTGGGTTTAGTTCTGCTTTAAAGCTGACCTCCAAGAAAATATCTATATGCACAAGTTTTAGAGTTTTACACAGCCCTGCCAGACAACTTGACTTTTCTCCACTGCAATTAGGTAATACTTTCATACTTTTTTCATATATTTGCAATTCAATACTGCAAATAAGTAATGTAACTAGATCATGTCCTATCCCCTTGCCTATAATTGAACAGTCAGCCCTTTTTTATACTTGTGATAGAAAACTGCCACTCTAA
>NC_092871.1:32432272-32437662 GCF_032062135.1 Pyxicephalus adspersus
GGCGTGAAGACCTATATGCTGTGCGAATCCTCATCTGGCTTCATTTGGAATACAGTACTGTTGAGCTCTACTCAGCGTGTCTTTATCTTGCTGGCCTGTCTTGATGTTATTTCTGCAACCATGATTGACAATAGAAAGCACTGGTTTGGATATTAAAGTGATCTGTAAAATGATGCAAATCAAGTGCCTCTGTTTCCAAGCTTTATCAACTTCATCCATGCCACTGGCCAATCAGAAAATAGCCTCCTAACCAGCCCTGGCTATTTAGCTAGCTCTCAGACTCCATTTTGTGTTTGTGCAACAAGTCATGTCTTCTTTGTGTCTCCATTGTGTTCCTGTCTGTCTGTGGATATCCCTGCTTCTCCTGTGCCTCCTGCTGTTTCCAGTGTCTGCAGTGTTCCCTGTGCCCACAGTGGCCCCTGTGTCATTGCTGGCGTGTGACCTGACCTCTCTTGCTTGCTGCCTGTCTTGACCGCGGCTTTCCTTGACTATCCTCCTGCCTGGTGATTTGGTACCGTGCTTGCCCACCTTGGTGTGCCCAAGGACTGCAACCTGGCACTAATCATCAGCTCAACATCCTCACCATCAGAGGCTCTGGAGAAAACCTGGTTACGGCTTAGACTCTGGGCCTTGGCCCTTCTCAGGTCTCGCACCACCTCCATACGCCTCCTAGTGGTCCTGTCTCTATGTATGAAATTAGCAAATTATTGGTTTATTGCCATTTTACATAACTAATCAAAAATGAATTCCAAAATGAGACTGATTATTACTAATTCAAATACAAGTTGTTGTTCTTTGACAAATGACCAGCTATGCACTTGTATGATGTCTATGTCTATAAATATCAATATAAACCCCCTCTGCTGTGTCTAGCTAACTGAAGCTTGTCATGTATTCTTCTTTTCAGTTAATTATTACTCTGTATCCAGAAACTTAAAATCCATGAATTGTAGATTCTCTATAGAAGGGTCCCTAATGAGATTTTACTCTATAAGTGAAAAGGTTTGTTGTCACATTTCTAAGCTGTTTGACATGAGATGGGAAGTTTGTCTAGAAGAACATTTGGTAATTATCCTCTTTAAAGCACTGACAAGCATAAACCTCAGAACAGACTAGAATTTATCAAGATATATGCTGAAAGATAGCAAAAAAAAAACAGCTCTAACATTCCTAGATACCAATAACACATTTATTTCTTTGTAAACATTTAAGCTTATGTTCCAAAATTACAAATTCAGATTCTTACATATTTCAAACATGATAGCCTTACTTTATTTTTTTGTTAAAGACCAAGTTTGGTTTAAATTTTTTTAAACACTTTTGTTGCTAATGGACATAAATTTTTGTAACATGTAAAATGCTTTATTGGTACCAAAATACAAATAGCACTAAACTTTTCAATGCTAAAGGGCAAGTAGACTTTTCAGTGACTTTATAAGGCACACCTGTTCAACTGCTTGTTAATAAACCAAAACATAGAAAAAGAGAACAGATGGGTTTTTGGCAACAGTACAGATAATTATACAAGAATGAACTCACATGTCAGTTACATGGGAGTGTTGTATATGTCCTAAATCCACTTCACCACAGTGGATGAACTTGGGAAGTCACCCTATACATAGTGCTTCTAGAAACAGTTTTAGTTAAATGAACACATAAGGTGATATTTCCAAGAAAACGGCCTTAAAGAGTATTGAAGCGTTTCGCCTGCTTAAGTTCGCAGTCTCACAAAAATTGGACAATTGAAGATTAGCAAAACATTTTCTTGTCCGATAAGTCTTGATTTCTGCTGTGACATTGTGACATGGTAGAGTTAGAATTAAAAAAAACAGTATGAAAACATCAATCCATCCTGCCTTTTACCGTAAACTGAACTTACTTTAGGGCTAGTGGTTGTGATGTAATTTGTGTAATGTGATTTTTTTTTTGGCACATTTCGGCCCCCTAGTACAAACAAAGCATCATTTAAATGCCACATCATACTTGGCGCTGACCATATCCATCCTTTTAGAGACCACAGTGTACGCGTCTTGATGGCTACTTTCAGCAGGAAAGTAGCTTGAGTTCATTCTTCTCACATTTGGGATGTTGTAGAATGGGAGATTTATATAATGGGCCTGATTTATCAAAGCTCTTTAAGACTGGAGAGGGTAAACGTTCATTGGTGAATCTGGGTGATTCAGCAAACCTGGAATACATTTCTTTAAAGTCATTTGAAATTTGCTAGAAACAGTTTTGGATCCTGGACCAGATCCATTCCAGGTTTGCTGGATCACCCAGCTTCACTGACGAAAGTTTATTCCCCACAGCTTTGGAGAGCTTTAATAAATCAGGTCCAATGCATCTGTAGCTGAAAATCAGCAGAAACTATTAATGTCATCTCATGTCAATGTGGACCAACTTCCTTAAGAATGTTTCCAGCACTTTTTTAATGTATGCCATAAGGTATTATGACAATTCTTAGGGCAAAAGGTGGCCCAAACGGTTACTAGCAAAGTATTCCCAAACAAGTTGCCAGTGAGTGTATGCTACTTATGTTACATAACTAAATATTTTTTTTTTTGTTTGGCACCATGAATGTATTTGACCAACAAAGCCAGACATATTATATTTTTATTTTCCTGCTACAATTGCAATTCTTGTAAATTATAAATTTGACAATTGGCACCAAGCGGTTCTCACTAATACCCTAATGCCATCAATATTTGCAGTTAGCCATGAGGCTTTTGGTTGTTGTTTTATTCATATAACATAGTTCCAGTTTTGAAACAAGCAGATGTCTTTCTGGAGTAAAGCCACCAATATTCTTATTTTTTCAGTTTTTTGACTCAGGGCTAGGCTGAGTAAAGCTTCTAAACAAATTCCATATATTTCACCACAAGTGCATGTTTTGCAAGTAACCTCAAATGGGTGCAGATGGAATCATTGGAGACTTAGCAGTAGGAATTAATTACATGTGGGGAGGCACAAATACAAACTATTCACAGCGCTCAAGGATCGGTTTGCAAAATACAGATATCAACTGATTAAATAAAGTAAACATGCACTGAGAGATTGTGTAAGCTGCTATTGCTAGTTTTAAAATATACAGCTTGCCTGCTTGATATTCTGCCTTTATCTGATTCTCTGCTCTTCATAGAGATGAACGAGTGAAGTTAGTAAACTTTTAAGAAAATTATTTGTCTAGAAAATTTTTATTTATTTATTTTTATCCAGCAAAATGTCATCTGAGGAGTGTTCCTAGCTGTCACCACAGAACATACTAAGCATGTACAACCGCCACCTAGCAATTAATAAGAATTCAATGCTACCCTTTCATATATATATATATATATATATATATATATATATATATATATATATATATATAATACTGGCAGTCTTCATCCCTGTTAGTAGCTTCTCAGTGCTGCTGCTGACCTCGTAGTTTTTTATATATTATTTTTCACATTTCTCTAAAACTTTCTCTGTATTTACTACAATTTAGGTGGGAACACTAGAGGGACAGGGTCTCCACACAAATACCATGTACACCCAGTGAACAGATTTCCAAGTTCCAATATTCTAGTGCAAAGTAGTACAAATAGTGTGGAGGGACTTAAAAAGCCTCTATATAGCTTCTAGAATATATATATATATATATATATATAAATATTATTTTCTGGTTACATCACAGCAAGCACTTAGTTATGTACTGTACATTGGTCAGTGATCCTCCACACTCTAGCCTCATCTGATACATGACTCAACGTTTCAATGCACTTACTACTTGATTGCACAGAAACATTCAATAAATCATTGCTAAGCCTTTACTTTATGGGTCACTGCTTTTATCTTTCTGCAAATAGTGATACAATTATTACCAATTTCTAGAATATTTCATACAAGCGCTACCTAAAGAACAAAATAAATTTGAATTTTATATCACATTTTTACAACATAAAAATCATGCTAGCCTCCACTAGAAATGTTAATATATATATGACAGAGATTACTAATTGCTTTATACTGTAATTTAAAGCTGATTTGCAGGCAAATGGTAACTCCTCCCCACACCAATCTGATTGTTGGAATATTTTTTTATATTTTTTTTTATTGTTAACACTTGAAGAGATGTCCAGGATGTGATCTTTCCCCAGGAAAACCTAACATACATTTGCCATGTACTCATCCGGCAATGTGGTCATATACAAAAACACACATTCAGTCACTCAAATCATAGCAGTAGAATGACAGTTACCATCAACCTAATTTTATATTAACCATAGTCTTGAAAATGTTTCAATACTCATGTTCTTTGCTATTCGTCATCTGATGTTGTATATTTGCAGAGTTTGTCAGTTTGAAAAAAATAATTCACCATCAAGTTCAACAAAACAAATATTATCCCCTCAAAGCATTGTAAAATTTTCTCTAGAAGAAAAAAATATTGTTCCTGATTCAATTTCGAAACTCTACATTTGGCTAAATGCTTTTTAAATGTAAGTAGCTGTTTATAATTTTTTGTTTGTTCAAAACCTCTTTTAATCCACTGATCCTGTAAAACGTAATTCTTGTTTAATTATGCAACATGTAAATGTTT
Organism: Pyxicephalus adspersus; assembly: GCF_032062135.1. Lineage (NCBI taxonomy): Eukaryota > Metazoa > Chordata > Amphibia > Anura > Pyxicephalidae > Pyxicephalus > Pyxicephalus adspersus. Next base: position 32,436,855 of record NC_092871.1, read on the forward strand.
TACTAACTGTCACAAACTGTCTTTTATTGGTACCTAAAATGTATGAACCATTTATGTATTTTTCCAACAGATCATAGCTCCTATTCACTGCCTGAATACATTTTTATTAAGTCAGTCTTTCTTCAGAGATGTGCTCCCCAGTACATTCTCTCTGTAAACTGGCATTTCCAACTAATATGTAAAATATAGGTATTTAGAAGAGGAAAGGTTACGTCTCTTCCTAGAATCCATGAAAAAATAACTTTACATCTGTCAACAGTAAATGTAAATTCTCAATCAAACTTCTAGGTCAACTTGCAATTTAAAGGCGTCTTTCAAGTAGGTATTTTACAATATAAATTTAAGGAATATTTCTGGGAGAGCCACATCATAAGGTCTAAAGATTTTGTTTCTTGATATTCAGTTTTTTTTCACAGGCTCCTTCCTATGATTCCAATGACCAGATGTATTAATTCAGCAGAGCTATGTGTGGAGAGCAATACAGCAAAAGAAAATCTATAGACCTTATGATATGGCCCTCCCAAAAATATATAAACAAATAGAGATGTCGGGTTGATGGTGAATGTCAGCGGGGCCTGGTCTGCTCTCCCCTTTGGATTTGCCATCTTGAAAAATCGCAGTATTAGTTGTGGCTATTTTTGTTGATTTTAATATTTGGCAGATATGATTGCAGATATATCGGTCTTATCAGTCCCGAGGAAGTTGCAAAACTCCTCAAACACCATGAGATTGGATGTACAAACAATGTACAGGTAGTCTCCGGGTTACATACCAGACTGTAGGTTTGTTCTTAAGTTGAATTTGTATG
>NC_092871.1:32438104-32442713 GCF_032062135.1 Pyxicephalus adspersus
GTTCCTCATTATGCATTTTATAGTACTTTATGTTGTATACTGTTATTTGTGCAAAATTATGTAAAAATATTTATAAGGGTTGCTTTCACTGTCAGTTTACAACTCTAGGTGCTGTATATATACATTTTACATCAATCAATTCAGATATATTTTTATGCACAGCCATTCAAATCTTAATGCAACTCATGTTGCAATGAATAATCAAACTAATTCTACCACCTAATGGCCATTTATCAAAAGAGCACAGGAGTCACAATAGTAAATGCCATATCTTCAATGAATTACAATGGGATTGTTGGCCGAATTGGCATGCACACATTTTTAAAATACATCTCTATGTTCTTATTTATAGAGGGTCTTTGTTGTATTCTTTGTAACTCTCAAATAATAAAAATAATCTTTCAGTTTTTAATGCTTGAATATGTTTATTGATATGATCCACTTAGTCCTCCCATATTAGCTCTTTAAGAGCCTCTCAACCAACTGCCTTATGTGATTGCTATTGGCCAGGAGAGAATTAAAAAATAAAAAAAAATCATACTTCATATTGTAATAAATCTAACATATTAAATGGAATATATTCTAATAAAACAAAAATGTTAATTGCCTAGAATGTTTTCAATCTCTCATAAAAGTATTCATTAAACTCAGAGCATAAAGGGATTCATGGGGATGTCTTTTATTTGCAAATAATTGTCTCAGAGTCAAGAATAATTACTTGACAAGTACAACCTACATTTTGATAAAAACTCCACCAGTGCTTGTAGCATTGTTGATTAATTCTAAATGAACACACCACTGTGCCTCTTCGGGAATTGTCTAATTATGGAGACTTCTGAATGTACTAGCAACTTTACATCAGAAAACTCACTGGACCTCCAAGGTTATCAGAAGAGAAGCAGAATCTTTTATGCACCTCTTATTCATCCGTGCTGCTGATAACACAGAGCCAGTATATGTATTCCCAATAGCCTCAATACCAAATTGACAGGTAAAATGAATGGTTTGCCTGTGGAATTAAAAAGGTTTTCGTGAACATTTGGGAGTGTATGAAAGACTAAATCCAGAAAACAGACTACATAGAAATGCACTCAGCAAAACAAATCAATCTCCTTTTTTAAAGAGTGGGCTTGAATGATAATAACTTATTGACATTTACTTCAAATAATTGGTCAATCTATAACAGACTGAATTGTATCTAGTAATACGAATGCACCCATTGCATAAGCATTATTTTCTGAATAATATGAAATAATTTTTTTCAGCTTCCTTTACAGAAATAATTTACTCATGGAAATGTGCATGATGTCATATTACATTTTATTTTGATCATGCAAAAAACAGCTTAGAACACATCCAGGACAGAAATCAATAAATTGCAGCCATAGAGATAATAGGCAGCATTTAGAGGTATAGGCAAAAGTTGTACACTTCTCACAGACATATATTTCTCATAGTTTTCATGATTACCAAGTAGACATTTCATGGAAGGATAATATTTTGCTGGATGAAAAGAAAACCTATAATGAGAGAAATGTTTGTTACACACTTTACATGAGGACACAGCAGCATCTACTGATGACCATCAAAAATGCAAAAGAGGTAATAATAAGTGAACCACTATAACTGATTCACGTAAAAAAAAAAAACTTTATCCTGCAATGGTGAAAAAAGGTAAGCAGGCTAGGTTCACGATTTTTTTTTTTTATCCAATAAATACATTTTTTTAAAAATACTTAATAGATGTATTTATTCACCTTAATTGTATTGCTATACTGTTTTGAATGTTAGCAGTGATGGCCACAATTACCAGTTTTTCTGTTTTGTTTTCAGGTAAAGGTAGATATCCTGGTTTATATTTGGATTGGTTTATAATTAAGTATATAAAAAACAAATAATGAATGCTGAAAATGATGAAATTATGATCTTCAATACTTAAAAAGAGCATACATACATAGCATTTATTAAAGCACTAGAAGACTGGAGAAGATCTAGCAAACCTGGAATGGATTTCTTAAAAAATCATTTTCTAACAGCAAATAATTCAAATCCTCGATAATATCCATTCCAGAATTGTTGGATCATCCAGGTTCCTCCATGATAGTCCGTCCTCTCCAGTATTGAAGAGCTTTTTTAAACCAGGCCCAATGTGAACTATTTAGGACACCGGAGGATCACAAATAGGAACAGAGCTGTTAATCTAACCTACTTTTTAATTGGAGTAAAATACTGATATCCGTGCGAGAAAACTATAAGTTAGAAATAACTATTAAAGTATGTGTCAGGGGTGTTGTGTTAGATTATATGCAACTTTTGATTCTTTTTACTAATTAAACATGTACTGAGTTAAGTTTGATATCTCATGTAGCATGGATAAGGTTATAATAATAAGAATTCCAAGTTACAATTTGGGATGACAAATAGTTTTTGTCCTACTCTTCTGTAACATTATTTACCCCATTATTCATGTAACTATTAGATTTGTGGGCATACTTAGTGCTAAAGTATAGTCCCTGATTCTCTCAGCAGCTTAAACTTTTTCTACATAGGCAGAGGCAGAGTGGGTATTATTTTTCCATGGTAGTACCACGTATCTGTTCTCTAATTTGTGCACATACATGGTTTATAAATGGTAAAGCATAGGACAAGCAAGATCATGGTTATCTATTGTACTGCTCCCAACACACCAAAATGAAGATGCACTTTTGCACAAGCTTTGCTCCTTGTGTCATGTAATTATTTTATAAAAAGTGTAATTTCCAGATTTATCAAAATTCTATGGCTACTTTATATATTCCTATGGAGAAGTTTTGTTCCCTACAAATTTACCATGAAAAGGCATGGGAATGATGTACTTGGATTAAAGGTTAAAACTGTTTGTTTTATTTGAAAAAACATTTATGAATACATTTTTAAATCCCACCCAAGTATTTTGCGAAATTCTTAAAATCTTTTTGCTAATGAAACATGTTGTTTTTGTAATAGGAATGTAAGACCTATAACTATTGAAAAGCATGACTTGTGCACTAAATTTGGGTAATGAATACAGAGTCCAATCAGGACATAAAGTCAGCATTTGTGTCATAAAATTAGCATTATGAATGGGTGAAACAGAACATCATTCTATTCTGTTGTAACTATGATAATTAACGTTTCTGTTAAAAGCTTGGAAAATGTAACTGTACATTAGTGGTTTACTGTGCAATTACATGGAAATATATTTAAATGAAAATTAAAATACACAGTGTAAGGTACATCATATACTTGCAAAAAAGGAAGAAAACGTATTTATATATATATATATATATATATATATATATATATATATATTGTGAATGACATTGATTAGCTTGGCTGAGTCTGTTGTAAAGTGCATTCTAGTGTAGCAGCATATAAGAAAGAAGAATAAGTGGTTTTCACCATGTCTGGGGAATAGTGCCGCAGGAATGTTTGCTTTTTGTTGATTATTTTTTTGTTTCATGTAACTGATGTTTAAGCTATATTTTTTACAACCAGACAGCTATAATAAACTTGAAAACTTCTTCAATCACACCGGAAAATATGTGTTGTTGAAAGGGGAATTACCTAAATTTGTATTAAGGGCAATTGGACGAACTGTCCATTTAGTTTACATAGAATAAATATATAATATCTGAAATCTGGCCACAAAACAAAATGAGGAAATGAAGAGACAGTTCAGATTGAATGCCCCAGCAATGTCATTAAAGTGGAACTATAGTTCCACAATTACAAATTACAATCTTGCAAGTATGTACAATCATGTATAACAATCTGTAGACAGTTTTGGACAAACACTAAGTTTACCAAGTGATGTTGCGTTCTAAACAAGTGATTATACCACTAATTTTCTCAGGGCTTAGAAACTCTTGGTTTAGTGTAAATGTAGTTACATTCTTTGGCAGAAATGCAGGTCAGCAAAAATGCATTGCAGCTTCTATTTAATATTCATTGGTTATGTGGAAAACAAGTAGATATTAGATGTCAATTTACATAGACATCAAAGAGGGAGATAGACAAATTTGCTTGTATTTATACTGTGCAGTATATCTCATTAGCAAGTAAAATCCTTCCTGGTGATAGATAAGTTAAATGAAACCTTACAAACAGAAGGCACGTATTTAGAACAGACTTTGTGAGACCAGTCCATGTGTGCTCTGTGCATAAGTAATATATGGATTGCTAGCTTACTGTACACAGTGGAATCCGGAAATCAGGGCATCCTATAAGGAATAGAATATTGACCTAAACAGAAACTAAAGATTTATATGGCAGAGGTGTCCCGATCCCCCAAAATATTAGCTACATAGTAGCACGGTGGCTCAGGGGTTAGCACTCCAGCTTTTGCAGTGCTAGGTCCTGGGTTCGAATCCCACCTAGGACACTATCTGCATGGAGTTTGCAGGTTCTCCCCATGTCTGTGTGGGTTTCCTCTGGGTACTCCGGTTTCCTCCCACATCCCAAAAACATGCAATTAAGTTAATTGGCTTCCCCCTAAAAATTGACCTTAGACTACATTAACCACATATGACTACAGTAGGGATATTAGATTGTGAGCTCCTTTGAGGGACAGTTAGTGACATGACTATGA
>NC_092871.1:32443914-32452914 GCF_032062135.1 Pyxicephalus adspersus
TCATGCATCGTGCACTCCCTTGTCGTTGGAAAGGATCGTGAAAGATCCTTTCCAACGACAAAAATTGGCAGTGTGTACGCAGCTTAAGTCTCTATAAGCCTAATAATAACACAGATCTTAAATAACAAGATATTTATTACCAGAGAAAAGAATTAACAAGTAATCAACAATTGTTCCAATTAGGCTAAATAATAATCAAATGATAAGTTACGCAAAAAGTCTGTCGTCTGTACCCTGCACCTTAGCTCAAGAGAAAAAGAGAGTAAGTAAGAGAAAGAGGGGTCTAAGAGGCATAGAATGTATATAGGAGCATAAGAGAACATTTTGTGGCTGTTGTCCCTTCTTATACATCCCCAGGACCCCTGACCACATCCAGCCACACCCATGCATCCACCCCTTACTTGGGTGTCCTCCGACGTCCGAAAGAGTAAACTTACTGCATCGCCTAGATATTTTCTGACCTATTCAAGCTGGAAGCTGCTTCTGTATTATTACATGACTGGGGTTTATAATAAGTGAACTGTATATAACAATCTACTCTACTTGCAATCTACAATCTACCCCACTCTACTTGAATCTACTTGCCTAGGGTCAGATCTACAATACATTTAAATGTTTGATACAGGCTTGTGCATACTGTCCTTTAACTCTAGGTGATGCTGGCTTTAAAACTTTTCTTTTGCAGTGTCCAGTATAAAATAACCCAATTCAGAGTTCTATTACCACTGCTGCAGCAACAGGGGAACTGAGGCCATCTTTCAATGGCTATAATAAGTAAGCTTTGTAACCTTGTAGTTCAAATACAGCAATATTAGTGTCAGGCTAAAAAATAATTTATTATATATATAAAAGTGTATATTTAGCTGTCTACATTAGCTTAACAGTCTTTTTTGTACAACTAGGAATGCAAAAGGCAGTTCTGCATGAACAGAATTTTAAATTGTTCATTGAAGAGCAGGTCATTATAATTGTGTTTTTTTTTTTTTTGTCTTTTGAAAGAAATGAAATAAGTATACAAAAGCAAACTGAACTTGGACTACCCAATTAGAATTAATGCCACTGGGATCTGACTACCGTAAAGCTCTAAGATAAACCTTTATTTGATAAAAAAAATCCCTGAAATCAGGGACATGTGAATCAGTAGGTTCTTAATGTTCTTTTGTCTGAACTTCAGTGTGAGAGCGTTCTCCTTCTGATATCCACATGGCTCAAACCAGTTCATTACAGGGATCTTTAAGACTTTTAGTGGCAAAATTATAAGGTCACCATGTGATAAGAGGCAAAAAGACCAGTCAGAAGGCCTAGATGTACCTTTAAAGGTCATGTGATGGCATCCTTATGGTAAGTAAAATAGTTTATTAGGTTCTTTCAGTTCTAAATATCTAACAGTGGGAGGGGAGGGAGGGTTATTTTTTTGCCCAGGGATGGGTTTTAACGGTTCCCACCAAAATTCTGCAAAGCACTTAGTTTGTAAGCTCCATTTGAATTTACATCTAACTGCAGTGGTAAGAGAAAGCCAGAAGCAAATAAGAACATTTTTATAAAATGAGTCTTTGCTAATTACACCCAGAAAGTGGATTAGTGGCTAGGTCGGTAAAATTCACAGAAGTTAGATTCTTACCTGTTTAGTCCAATAACAGCTATCATTACATGCCTATGAATACTGTAAAAAACACCTGGCTTTTGAAGATCACCAATCAAGATCTAGATATAGGCACAGATTTGGTTAAACATGGAATCCATTAAACATGTGACCAATGTCCAATCAGAAGCAGGAGTCGTGGCATTGTAGGTAGGATCTCTATGTTGCTTTCAGGGCTTAGGACAGTCACCTAGCCTATCTGTAGTGACACACATAATTCTGTCCTCTGCCACTGCTGATAGCACAATAGATCATAGATATTATCCCCTTCGTGTCTGTGATTGTGTAGGCACATCATCAACTCCAGAGGTACAAGCCAATAATAACATGACCTAATGAATTTTTTTGTTACCCCACTGTAAGGAGTCTAAGTTTAGCAGAACTCTGCATGAAATAAAGACCATGGCAGCAGATTAGTCAACTTTAGTGATATTTCTCAGCTCAAAGCACTGCCTCTCATATTATCAGCAATGAAGCATTCCTGGACAGGCTGCACAATTTGTATAATCCTAATGAAATATTTTTATTATCATTATTATTATTATTATTATTATTATTAATAATATTAATAATAATAAACAGGATTTATATATTACCAACATTTTACACAGTGCTGTACATTAAATAGGGGTTGCAAATGATAGACAAAAATTAGTTTTGTGTGCTCTTTGAAATGAGCAGAAAGTAGGAGAAAGCCAAATAGGACAAGGAAGACCATTCCAGAGAGTTGGGGCAGCTCTAGAAAAGTATTGAAGCCATGGGTGTGATGAAGGTATGAGTGGGGAAGTCAGTTGTAGGTCATTGGAGGAGCGGAGAATGACTGGGGGAGTATTTTTTTTACCAGGTCAGAAATGTAGGTGGGACAAGAACTGTGAAGGGATTTGAAGACAAAGCACAGGAGCCTGAATTTGATTCTAAAGTGAAATGGAAGCCAGTGAAGAGAACTGCGAAGAGATGCAGCATCTTGAAGTCATTGGCCACTTTAGTATGGGCTGTTTCGGTGGAATGGGCAGCTTGAAAACCAGACTGGAGGGGGTCAAGGAGAGAGTTGGAGCTCAGGTAATAGATGACTCTTTTGTAGACGCTCAAAAAGTTTGGAAACATAAGGTAGCTAGAAGATAGGGAGGGGTCTAGTGAGGGTTTCTTCAGGATAGAGAGAATTATGGCATGTTTTAAAGCGGAGGGGTATTTACCAGTAGAAAGGGGGAGGTTGAATAGTTCAGTTAGGGTGGGGGCCAGGGTGGAGGAATGGGCACGAGTACATCCGTAGAGGGAATTGGGTCAAGCGGACAGGTATTAGATGAAGATAATGAGAAAAGAGAGGGGACGTCATCCACAGTAACACAGGGAGGCCAGTGATGACATACTGGTGGAAGGGGTGGATATGGTTGGAGTGGCCCAGAGAGCAGAGACATCATGCCTGATTTTGTCAATTTTATCTTTAAAGTAGGTGGCAATGTCTTGGGCAGAGGAGGTTGTTGTGGGGGGAGCAAGTGTGGGGTTTAGGAGGGAGTCAATTGTTGAGAAGAGGCTGTGTGGGTTGGAAGCTTGAATTAAAATGACAGCGTAGAAATACTTTTGCTTGGTGACAGTGAGCTCAGTGGTAAAGTTTTGTAGCTTGGCTTTGCAGTCCATGAAGTCAGCGCTAAGGCCAGATTTTGTAGCTGTTTTTGTGTGATTGTTGTGCCAGGGACGGAGGATAGGACAGGATAAGAGGAAGGTGGCAGGGGCAACTTTATCCAGAGCCAGAGAAAGAGTGTGGTTGAATTGAGGATACGGATATCTCTGTCATTGACCAGGTCTGGGATGTGACAAAGGGGGGCAAGAGTTCGATAAGTTGAAGGTGATAAGGTTGTGATCATAAAGGGGAAATAGCGAGTTGTCAAAGAGGGTGGGGTTGCAGAGTTTGAAAAATACCAGGTCTAAATTGTGTTTGGCAATGTGTGTGGGGCTGTTTATGTCCAAATGAGGAGGTAGTGGAGAGCAGTTTGGCTGAGGAAGGATGGTTGGGTTCATCCACTGCAACATTAAAGTCACTGAGGATGAGGATGGGCAGGTCATGTGGGAGCCAAGAGGCAAAGTTATCCAAAAATTGTGATACTGGTCCGGGGGGGAGTGGACAACAGCAACAATGAAGGGTATAAGGCTGTGAACAATTCAGAGCTTTTGGTAAATTAGATCTTATATTTAGACACTGATACATTAGTTCTAATTTAAAGCAGAAGTAAACCCAAAACAATAAAATCATACTTACTGTACATTCTATCCCGCAGATCAGTCTATCCATCCCGAGGTTTCTTTTATCGGATCCCGTGTCGTCCCGGTATTCGTATTCGGCCCGACGCAGAGACATGCTCGGGCATGCGCAAAGAGAGCATCCAAGAGCGCTTCCATTCATTCTTCATCATCTAGGTGATTGAGAATTAAGGGGGCAGTGCTGCACCTCTTTTTTTTTTAAAAAAAAAGGGTGTTGCACTTAAAAAAACACAAACAGAATTTTTTCTTTATCCACCTGGGCGTTACACTGAGGTCTAGATTTCTGTTCCAAAAGCGTTACACTATTTTTTATGAAATTTTTTTTTTTAAATTGTAGACCTGTAACTTACAGAAATATAACCGAACAGGGTTCTAGTAGATATCATGAATATAAAAAATGTTTGAAACACACAATCATGTAAAAAAAAAAAATTACTTTTAATAAAATTAAATAAAAGACAAAAAAAATCAGCTTAAACAAGAATACATAAATAAATGAAAAATACTGAAAATGCAATAATTCGGTATACTGTATAGTAATATATTTTTCTAAAACACCTCCCTAGTGTCCGTCACATACCTATAGACAAAACCACATAAATATATTTTCTAATATTTTGTATTGGATTGGATACAGGACTTTGTATTCAATCCAATACAAAATGAGAACAAAATTCAAACTCTCATTTTGTATTGGATTGAATACAAACTCCTGTATCCAATCCAATACAAAATGAGAGTTTGAATTTACCAATTACATACTTTGTATTTATTTTGAATTATTTTGTATTGGATTGGATACAGGAGTTTGTATTCAATCCAATACAAAATGTGTTTGAATGACTTTCAATTTGAATTTCCCGCACACGCGCCGACGTCATCGTACGCGTCGACGTACACCCACGGAGGGAGAAGAAGTCGGCCGGCTTCTTCTTCTCCGCCGACCGGCTTCTTCTTCTCTGCTGGCCGGCTTCTTCTTCCCGGAGAGGGCACCCGACACTAGAGGACGACGCTGGAACACGACGATGGATGATCGCAGCGGGACCAGGTAAGTGATCGATAAACCCGAACTTTTCTCACTGTATTTTCATACAGTGAGAAAAGTTCGGGTTTATCGATAATTGTAACTATTTTAAGCCCGTACCAAGGTCGGGCTTATCGCTCAGGTGGTTAAATAAAAGGGTTGTCTACCCTTTTATGTAAAGTGAAAATTCTGAGTTTAGGTACGCTTTAGATATTAAATGACCAAATCTATTTGTAGGTCAATACATCCATGATTTTTAGCAGAAGCAAAGCTATCATTGTCCCAATGACATCTAAGCTAAAGTGATTAATATACTGAACTATATGCTTGTAAAAATCCTAACAACAGTGAGAAAAACAGAAACTGGTACTTGCAATTGGAAAAATACAGTCATTGAATTTAGAATATTAGGTTATCACGAGTGAACATGTTGTTTGGATTTCTTAGAAGCTTTTTATTTTGTCAAAGTTTGTCTTGGAATAGATTCTTTATACACGAACTCTGCATATAGAAGCTGTCACATTCATTCGTGATTGGACTACATTCCCCTAAGGCATTAAGATAAACTTCTCTATGGAAGGTTACAATAAACAATGTAACACTCTTCAAAATATATATCCTGAATGGTTTTGACAAAAAAAGCAAATCCACAGTAAATAAAAACTAATTTAGTTCCCAGTGAGGACTCTCCTATAAAAGAGAGCAATAGCGATAGAAGTTAATGCAATTTCATAACTCCGTATGGAGTGTTCAGCAAGAAAAAGTTTCTATTTTCACTGCAGTGTTTTTTTTTCAGTTTATAAAGACAAATAGCTTTAGTACATCAATTTCAATCAGACAGTAAAACCTAATAGGTTAGGATGAGTTGGGTTTACCAACACATCCTGAACAATTTAAATCAAAATTTTTATTGGAGAAATGGTTAGGATGTGCCCACTGCCTGGGGCTTTGCCTCTTTCCGATTTTTACCCCAAACACAGGGCTTAACCACAAAGATGTATGGTTACAGGATTAGTCTTTGTTTGCGAGTGAAAGACACAAAAAAATCAATGTTTGCTGCTTCAGAGTGGTGATGCTAAAAGCAGCAATATTTTTTGTGTGCACCCAAAATCTATGAATTATAGATCTAATATTGTTCAGATTTCTATTTTTGCCTGCATACAGCTGTGTCAGGTTTTGTAAAAGGTTTTGCTTTTTTTAGATTACCAGATTATGACTTGTTTGGATAAATATTAGCAATCAGCACAGTAAATACAGTTTCTTTGAGTTCAATAGCTATAGCAACAAGCAGGTTAGCAATATTAAACTTGCTGGGTTTAGTGCACAGACAGTTGTAATGATGCAGGAGTGAGACAGGAGCATGATCAGGGAGAAAGCCAAAGGCATATTCCAGTCTCACTGCCTGCACGTCTTCTTGGAACCAGCAAACGTCTTACAGCTACTCTAAGGATACCTTCATTATCAGTACATTAAGACCTACTTTTACACATCCCAAACACCAATGGCATGATGTAACGCTCTTAATAATTCCCCAGATGAAGCCTATCGACGAAACCCATTGGGGGTTGAGACGGATGCATACATGTTGGATTCAATTTAGCTGTTCTTGTATTGCTACCAGGCATTATCTCTAATAAGGATTTATCTGGGTTGTCCCCAATAAGGCTTAATGTAACTTACTCTATTGCAAAAATATATGTTAAACTTGATTCTTCTAACCTACGATTGTTTTGTAACACGGTGTGACTTCTAAATGTATATTAAAAAAATATATATTTTTGGCCAACAAACCCCAGGCTTTCCTGTCCTTCTTACTAAGTATATCTTAAATACTGGGGTCAGCACTTCAACAAATCATTTAGGAAAGGGTTAATGTGCCAATACTACCAGTACTAAGTTCAGGTAGATTCAGTTACCACCAGCGAGCAATACAGAGTTGTCTGTAATTTAATAGCCAGATACACAAGCTGGTGGGAGAGAGAGCAATACAACAGCAGTAGTAGTAGAAGGCAGCTGGCAAAGTTCAAGGAAAGGCTGACTATGAGATAAGGCAGGGAGCTATCCAGCACTTTAGGTAGCTTAGTGGGAAGGGTTACTGCCAGACACAGAAACAGTCCTGGGTTCAGATCTGGATTCTGGCATTCTTGCTTCACATTTCATCAACTGTAAATGTTTATCACAAAAGACTCAATTTATGCCTCGGTGACATGAATAGGAATTAATGGGAAAAGAGCACACAAGATGGAATGCAAGATTCTTGCTTGAATGATGCTACTACTTAACCTCCCTAGTGGTAACATCGAGTGTGACTCGGGGTAGACAAAAGATGCTGGAAGCGGTAACCCGGAGTCACACTCAGGGTAGGTAAACCTATGGAAATATTAGTAAATACAGCCTTACCTGATCCGCCGGTGTCCCGTGTTGTCCATCACCTCAATCTCCATCATCTTCCTTCTTCTTCCAGCGTCTTCTGCACCCGATGAGTCACCGGGGGAGTTCCCGGTGACGTCAGTGCGTGTGTACGTTGTCAGTGGGGCAGGGCGGGAAATCATCAAAATCCATTTGTATTGCATTCAATACAAAATAACTGTATTGAATGCAATACATTGGATTTAAATGTGTAAAAGCAGTACATAGTTACGTAGTACATAGTACATAGTACATAGTAAATTAATTTATTTAATTTCATATTTTGATCATATTTTCATATTTCAATCATAATTTTGTGTTTCAAACTTTATTATACTCATACTATTATATTATACTGTAAAATAAAATTTCATTAAAAACAATGTACCGCTTTTAGATATATAAAAACGGAAAGAAATGAACCACTAGGGAGGTTAAAGTGACAATTTATTACAGATTAGTAACCATTTGAAAATGTTCAACAAATTAGCAGCTGACATGAGATGCTGCAATTAAACAGACCTTACAGGTAAAGCAAAAACATGTTTTGAAATAAAATATAACCCTCCATTAACTCTTTATAAATTATCTGCCCTAATGAACTCAATTCACACCTACCTTAATTTACATTTTTCAGGGGATTTTTCATTTGTTTCTTATTTTTATTTATTATGCTTGTATTTTTTTCAAGCACAGAAACACAACATGTTAATTATAATACAAGAAGTTTTCCATTTGCAAATAACTTTGCCATGCTTTGGACCAGAAATGTAATTTTAGTGTCTTTTAAACATTGGGAAAGATTCCAGAAAAAAAAGTATTTTTTTATTTACAATAAAACAACTTTAAAACTAACAGTGTCAAGGCTGAAAGTAAATAATTGTATTTTTTTGTCCATAGTATATGAAATATAAAAATATTATGTTATAAAATATTATTTACAAAAAATATTGACTAATAGAAAAAGGCTACGTACACGTCAGATGATTCTCATCAATCAGGGCTGATATTGTACGAGAAACTGGTGTGTGTCCAGTGCTCATTGTTAGTCGGTGATGGATCTGTCCTGGCAGATCCACAAATGACGAACGATCATAATGGAAGTTAAGGGGAGGGAGCGCATCAGGGTGCCGCTCAGTCGTTCTCCCCCTTCCCTCTTCATAGAGCAGAATGGTGCTGTATGTACAGGGCTCATTCATACTTTTCTTTCAGTCTTTTGTCGTTGGAAAGGATCGGGAAAGACAATTATTGAGCGCATGTACGTAGCCTAAAAAGTCATTTTGTTTATTTTTTCTTATCTTAACCACCTAGCCGTTATGCCCGACCTTGGTACGGGCAAAAAAAAAAGGCTAGGATGGTTAAGCCCGTATTTTTGTCACATGCTTACCTCCATGGTCCCGCTGCACATCCAGCGTTGTTTTCCAATTCCAGCGTCGTCCTCCGTCGATCTCCCTCCATCGATCTCCAGCGTCGGGTGCCAGCGGGTCCAGGTAAGATGCCAGCCGGTATCTTGTGTTGCGCCGCCCGGCATCTTATGTTCCGCCGCCCGGTCGGTGGAACACAAGATACCGGCCGGCATCTTACCTGGACCCGCTGATCGTTCACGTCCTCCTCGTTCCAGCGCCGGATGATCTCTGAAGGGAGAAGCCGTCCGGCGGAGAAAAAAAAA
>NC_092871.1:32453348-32475934 GCF_032062135.1 Pyxicephalus adspersus
TAGTGTGTAACACTGTGTCTTATCTTACCTTTGCTGATCTTCGCCTAATTTCCTTTAATTTTATTAAAAGTATTTTTTTTTTTACATGATTGTGTGTTTCAAACATTTTTTATATTCATAATATCTACTAGAACCCTTGTTCGGACATATTTCTGAAAGTTACAGGTCTACCATTTAAAAAAAATTTTCATGAAAAACAGTGGATCACTTTTGGTACAGAAATCTAGACCTCAGTGTAACGCTCAGGTGGTTAAGTAATAACAACGTTATTGCCAACTAAATGGAGAAAATGCAAAAATGTGAAAATGTGGTTCATATAGGGTATAAAGGTACCAATGCTGACAGTTAAATTACCTCCTGAAAAATAATCATACATATTTCTATTTTATCTTGGCAAATATTTAATTTAGGTCGTCTTTTGTGCTGTCAGTATACAGTATGCATGTATATATTTGTTTTAATAATATTTCTTCAAAATGTGCTTCCTTCCAGTTAAAAAAATATTTTGTCAGTCTCAAATTTTGGGATCTGAGATGGATTCAGGAGGTAGAAAAAAAAGATACCTTTTTTTTGGGTCATCCTCATCCCAGGTCGTTGAACTTTATTGCAATAACCTTTTAGTGCTTATTTAATCAGTGAAAAAATGACACTTTGTCCAACTCCAGCATATATGCTTGAATCTATTAATGACAAAAGGGCCTGATTTATTAAAGCTTTCCAAGACTGGTGAGGATACACTTTCAGGGTAATCCCAAAAACTTGGTATTGGTTCTGGTCTAGGATTGAAAACATTTGCTAACAAATAGCAAATTACTTTAAAAAATCCATTCCAAGTGTATGGTCTCAAGCCTTGGAGAGCTTTAATAAATAAGGCCCAACGAAACAAAAATTAAACACAATTATTTGAGTTTCCATAAACAGTACTAATCTAACATAAACAATTGAATATGCATATGTATATTAACATAAAAGGGAACCCATGCTTTTACTGCGCAAAATATTTGCCCAGTCATCTGCTGCTTAACCATTTTGTTGCCAAGCAAATAGATTAATTTATAAAAGCAGAGAACCTATACAATTGAAAACTTGCAATGTATCAAAACCCTACTTTTTTATCAGTTTAAAATAACTTTCCAATTGTTAACCCTAAAACGATTTTTCTGCATGTATAGAGATACTCTTCATGGACATTTACCTATTTTTTTTACCTATATATGTACATATGTAAATGTTTTTTTCAAAACAAGCATGTGGCATCTACTGCTGAGAACATAACTTGCCTTTTTGATTGATAAATGTAATATACATCCTGTGGGCAGTCAAAGTTAAATTTACTTTTCCTTTGTAACCTCAGTTTTCAATTTCAATACTGTACAAAAATACACTCTAATTTCCCTTTATATATAGGTAAGGACGTCCCACATACTACGCCTCCTAGATACGAACGGGGCTTCCCTGCTCGCTTGTGTGCAAGGTGGAAGCTGGTTGGGGGGAAGGCTGGTTTGCATGACTTGCAGAAGAAATCTTTTGCTAAACAAAGTTGAGGTTGTGGGTGATCTTATGGGGGTGAGCTCCTTCTGCAGCCTCTTGTAACTCTTTAATGACCAAGACAAATTCTGCAGTTGTTTCTTTTTGCATATCAAAGCACAGCTTTCTCCAGAAGTTAATGAATGTCTAGGTACCATAAAGATTTTTTTTTTGCTTTGTTTATGGTTAACTCACAGTGATGATTTTATACAGTAACTGACACCACGCTGCCTAATAATATGTTGAGACAAACATCTGTCCTAATTGCATTTATTAAAATATTGTACCTGTTCTGACTTACGTACAAATTCAACTTAAGAACAAACTTACTGTCACAATTACACAATTTAGCGATTTACCAAATAGCTTTTGTTACAATGCTAGAAATAATCCATTATCGTTAGTAATGTTTATTACTGAAAAAATGTAATTGCACAGCTGAGACTAAAGAGTTTCTTCTTGTCTAGAGACAAAAAGAATTTTTGCTACTTCAGTAAACACTTTGTAAGCAGTAAATGAAAACATTTTCAAAACAGAGAGAAGACAAAAAGACAGCATTTTACAAACATTTTAGGAACTGCTCAGGTGCTTTCGTTTTGTAAATAAAACAAGAATTCATGTTATATAACCAAAAGTAACATCGCTGTGTTATTCAGTGGCATTTTTATCCCAGTCCCTGTATATGTTTACAAGGAAATGAGATTTGAAACAAAATAAAAGTTTTTAATGATGCTTGAAAAATTCAAATGTTGACACATTTACTAAAATATTTGTTAAACTGTCAAAAAGTGAAAAAATACATTTACAGCACAGGATATTTAATTGAATCTATTTTTTGTTTTGAGAGTTTTCTCCTGTTTTTTTGTCAAAAGAACCTACACTTAAAATTCAGATATATATGAAAAGTGGAAAAAAAGAATGTAGTTATGTATTCTTTAAAATGATTTGAGTTGCACCTACCGGTAAATAGATTAAATATATAGACCCTCAATGCATCTGTACTGCAGCACACAATGCACAGTAATGTACATACCAAGTGATGTGGTGTGTTGTGTTGGAAAAATTATGTAGGTTATATTTTCGGCTACAATGTAGTGGGTTGGTAGGCTGGCAGGTCTTTCACTTACATTGGTTGCCTAGGGTCAACTTGTTAGCCAGTTCCAAAATATAGCAGATGGAGGTCAAGCCATGTACTGTATGTTTTCCAATAATGTATAGCTAATGGCATGGTTTAGCTTCATATCAATCTATAGTAACTTTCTTTACCTCCCTAGCAGTTCATTTCTTTTCAGTTTTTTATGTCTAAAAGCGGTACATTGTTTTTCATGAAAATGTATTTTACAGTATATTATAATAGTATGAGTATAATAAAGTTTGAAACACAAATCATGTAAAAATAATAAACTAAAAAATATACATATATATTTTAATCTCTTAAAAAATACATATTGGACTCATACTATTATGTTATACTTTAAAATAAATGTTCATGAAATACAATGTACTGCTTTCACACATATAAATCCAATGTATTGCATTCAATACAGGTATTTTGTATTGAATGCAATACAAATGGATTTTGAATTTCCAGCCCCGTCCTGCCCCACCGGCATCGTACACACGCACCAACGTCACCGGGAACTCCCCCAGTGACTCATCGGGTGCAGAAGATGCCGGTGGAAGAAAGAAGGAGGCAGAGATTGGGGCCATCGACAACGGGGATGCCGGTGGATCAGGTAAGGCTGTATTTACTATTACTTCCCATAGGTTTACCTACCCCGAGTGTGACTCGGGGTTACCACTTTCAGCAACATTTTACTTCCCTGAGTCACACTCAGGGTTACCGCTACGGATGTTAATAAGATTTTTTTTTTTTAAACAAAAGCCCAGTGTTCAGAGTATGATGATCTGGTGAATTACCAGTATCAGTAAAGACAATGCCCCTGATTCATCAAGCAGAATCGGATTATCGGTCGCGCATTCGTATTAGCGATCCAGAATCATACGCGGTCGCGCTATTCAGCAACTATTGTGAAGGCTGGAATCCGGCTGGTAGTGAGGCGGGTGTACGCGCATACTCCAGTCCGGACCGCGGTAATCCGCGATCGCTGGCCGCGCGTACGTTCGCGCTTCCAGCGATCGCGGATTTCAATGATGAATCAGGGGCAATGTTCTATACAACTTAAATTGTACAATAATTCTTTGATAATAACTCCTAACTTCTGGTGCTTAAATACATATTCTCAAACCATCCCAGATCCCACGGGAATGTCCTGTTATTAAACAAAATCTTAGGGTCCAATGGATCAAGAATGTATCTTGAAGTTGTACACTGGAAAACTTGTCTCACCACCCCTCTCTGTAATAATGCAGAAACTATGGACATGGCCTCATTAAGGCATAGTCTACAGGGACTGTTTCCCCAGCATTTAACCTAAGCGTTTAAAAGCCCATGTTTGAAATTCCCATGCATTCCAATGGGTTAATCTACACCAGGGCGTTTGCTTGAGGCACGTTTTTGAGCGTTAAAGAAAACACTCCTTGCAATGTTTAAAACATTAAAAACGCAATTTCAATGAGGGTGTTTTCCCGCATTTCCCATGTTAATAAACACCTAAAAATGTCACTGAAAGCTCCCATTGAAAACAATGGAGGCTTTATAAGTGTTTTTAAGCTTTTAATGAAAGCTTCCATTGAAAACAATTAAAGCTTCTATAGGCGGACTTTGGAATATTGAAGCCCTCTTTAATAAGGGCCCTAGAGGAGTTGTAGCACATGCAATGCCCACGTAGGTACAGAGCTCGTGCTACAACTCCTCTGGGTTTCGAGGGGTGCATTGTCTCCACATGACCTCTCAAAGGACAAGTCATGTGAGTTCAGCACCCCCAGCCCTAAAGGAGTACCCAAGTACGGTACAGAGCATGTGCTACAACTCTTCTGGGTGCTGTGAACTCACATGACCTCTCCCTTAATGAGGGGTCATGTAAGTTCACTTCTCCCACAGCTCTAGAGGAGTTGTAGTTCTGTATCAACGTGGGTGCGGAAAACATGCCACAGCTCCGCTAGGGATGCGGAAGCAATCAAGAAAGCAGAGCTATCGGGAAAGTCCACCTAGCGGGGCAATCAGCGGAGCTCTGCTCTCTTTCTTGCTCCCACAGTCCTAGCAGAGCTTTGGCATGAACACTTACCTCCGCTAGGGCTGCTGGAGCAATCAAAAATGTGGTGGTATCAGGAGAGGAAAGCTACATGCCACAGCTCCACTACGGAGCAATCAGCTGAGCTGTGCTCTCCTGACAGCTCTGTTTTCTTGATTGCTCCCGGAGCTGTGGCAGGTGTTCTGCACCCAAGTTTACCTGTTACAATGATTTTTATTGAGGGTTACAAGGTTACAAGGTATAACAATAAAATAATACAATGTTACAACAGAAATGAAGTAACAAGAAATTATTATTTAATTTAACGTAAAAAAATAAATAAATGCATATAATGTCAACAAGATTTTTAAGAAAGAGATAATTAAAGAAATAAGTAAAAGAGAAGAGGAAAATAAAATAAAATATTCTTTCAGGGGAGATAAATATAACTGTATTATATAGAAAGAGTATCTATATTTAATTAAGTATAGTTTATCCACGGGTCCCAGATTTTTAGAAATGTATCATGTGTATTTTGTGTATTAGAAGTTAGTTTCTCATTTATCATAATATTTTATAATTTTCTGAATTACTATTTTATAATTGAGAGAGAATGTTTTCCAAGAGCTTGCAGTAGTCATTTTCATAACACAAAATATGAAGTTTATCAGTTTTTCTTTTGTTTTGGGTATGTTTGGAATAGATTTATTTAATAATGTTTCAAGTGGATTTCATTCAAGCTTGATTTTTAATATAGTATGGATGAGGTTATGGACTCCAATCCATAGTTTGGTTACTCTTGAATAAGACCACCTAATGTGGGTCATAGTACCATCTTCAATACATTTTCTGAAACATTTAGAAGAATAGTCAGGAGAAAATTTAGCTATTTGAGATGGCGTAAGATACCATCGGTATAAGATTTTCCAGTATATTGATACTCATTGAAGAGTTAGCAGTGTTTGTCCATATATCCTTTCAAGTATCATCATCAATGGATACATTTACCTCTCTTTCCCAATTCACCATATAAGAGGGTTTATTATGTGATTTAGCAGATAGTAGTGAGGTTCGTATTAAAGTGATAAGTCTGTTAGTAAGTGGATTTTCCCTGAATTTATGTTCTAAGGTTGTTAGTTTTAGTAGAGAAGATTTACTTCTTATAAGAGATGAAATGAAATGATTTATTTGTAAGTAGTTTTGTTTTTCGGATTCTGGGATTTCATGTGAGGATTTAAAGTATGAAAAAGGTATTATTCCTTCATTAGTTAAGAAGAAATATATATCAGTAAATCCTTTATCTGTCCACCATTTAAATTTGGTAGGGGATTCTAAACCTGGAGGGAAGAGGGGACATTTTAATATAGGTAATAATTGGGAAATGTGTTGATATAAGGTTGCCAGATAATTTAATACTTTCCCCTATTTTCAGTAGACGTTGTAGGTGTGGACTAAGATGATTAGGGTGATATACTAGAGGAATCCACATTATGGAATTAAGTGTATGGAATTACATACGTTTTTAATCCGTCCGTGTAAACAAGTTTTGTGGGTAGATAACTCTTTGCAACATAGTTGCCAACATTTAAAATGAACTAGATGAAACACATTTAAGGGTTCTTGCTGGATGCATGGGGGATTGACTAATAAAGTGGGTTGCTTCATAAGCAAATGTCCTTATGTTAGTCAAGTATAATTCCTGGATGACCCAGAAGGAAAGCAAGGTAAAAGAAGATGGATTCATTTGATTGACAGCTAGGTAAGTTAGTTGGAACCATAGGCAATATAGCAAAGTCTGTTTTTAATTTATATTCTGTACTAGTTTGACATAGAGTTGGGTTTGTTTATTTATAACATCTAACAAATGCATAATGCATTGATAGACAAACATAATTAATAAACATTTGCATTTTTTCAACTCCAAGGCTTATGGATCCCAATATAACTTGCTAATTTTATTGACTTTTTGTACAGTTTATGCCATTCTACTGTGACTTGTGAACAATACAGGTTTTTCTAAACTACATCTTGTGGTTAAAAGCTATTTAACCACAAGATGTAGTTTAGATGTGCAGATTTGACTGAACTATTCAATGCTTCTCTTTTGGCTGTGAACAAAATCACATTGTACAAGGACAAGAAAATGTAGGACAGATAGGATTCATATGGAGTAGAAGATTTTTTTCAGGGGTGGGGGAGAGAATTTGTGGGGAAAGGTTTTTTTGGTTTGGGAGAATGAGAATTGGGGAAGTATTTTCGCTGGGGGAAATATTTTATAGGGAAGTGGCTTGGTGATATTTGTGTCTTGAAAAGGAAGAACTTGGTTGGAGGATGTGAATTTTTTTTTTAACGGGTAGAAGAGGGATTTTTTTCTTAGGGTTCTGCATGAATTGGTGCTGGGGGTACTCCTAGACACTATTTTCTATTTCCATTGAGATCGGCAGTTAGGACATAAGGAACAGCATACAAAATGTAGCGGTTAGGGGAATGTAATGCATAGTGTACATTACATATTCCAGACCATCATACTCTGAACACTGGGCTTTTGATTACATTTCAGTAACCAGTGAACTTTATGCTTTGGTCTCCACATTACTTACTCCTGACTATTAACCTCTGTATTAGGCTGTACATTACATAACTATTGTAATTAATGATATATTGTTTTTAGTAGTGTCCTCTGCACACCGTAGGCCAGTGGTCCCCAACCTTTTTGAGGATGCAGACCACTAAATATACAGACTCCCAACCGTGCACCCGCAGGGAGCTGTGTGTCACTTAAAGGCGAAGAATCCCCTCCATAGTGACGTCATGATGCCAGAACCTGCCCACTCTCCCATCGCAGGACTGAGCTTGCGGACCACTAAACCTCCGGACCGCGCACCTGTGGGGAGCTGTGTGTCACTCAAAGGGGAAGAAACTTCCCCCTCCGTGACATCATGATGCCAGAACCCGCCCACTCCACCATCGCAGGATGGACACATGGTCCATGGCCCCACTGGGGGGTGCACTGGCTAGAGCTGTGGACCACTGCTGATCCTCATGCTCTCACGGCCCAGCTGTAAGACGGCCCCCTGCCTTAGGCTTTAAAATTCTGACCACTGCACTCAGTACACTGGGCTGTATATTGCATACTCCTGTCACCTGCATACTGTACATTATGTTCTTCTGACCTCAGTACGACATGAACCTTGTTTTACATTACACTCTCCTAACCAAAGTGTACATTGTTCCAACAGTTGCTGGTTGCTATTAAGTCCCTTACTATTTTAAAGTGACCTTTTACACCTCTTATCTTTGGACTCTTTTGTTATCAAATGTGTTTGATAGTGTCCCCCAATCCCAAGTGCTATGGATCCACCAGCCATCTGCAAAGTCACCCAGAGACACGGCAGTCAGCAGGAGGAACCTGGCAGTGGATATGCTATCCAACACAATTTGAAGTGGCAGATCATTGGAGCTGATGAAGACAGGGAAATTTAGCTTGCCATCCACCAGATAAGTATTCAGGTTATTGTAATACAGGCACAGATTGTTTAATTGCTCTTTTTAGTGTGTCCTGGAACGTTTGAAATCTTGGCAATACACCTGTACTATGTATTCACTCTAAGCCCTATTTATAATGAAATATTCTCTAACAAAATCCTACTGCAGTTTCGAGACAACCAGCCTCTCCACCTTTTGTGGGTCACTTTATAGAAATCGTCACTGAAATGTATATTCATCAGGAAATTCATCCTGTACTCCAGTGTGGCTTACCCTCCTCCACCTAATGAAGTTATTTTTTATCAGATATGAAATAAAATCAAAGAATCTCATGTCATCCTGTATGTGGAATTGGGCTTTCCTTAGCCCCTAGATGTTGTTATATATGTGAGAACTACAGTATATGGTCTACAGCACCAACCGCAAAGTCTTTTCTAAGACAAATGCTGTAACTACATAACATCTTTCCGTCTTCTCCCTAGGGGGAAACCAGTGAATCATACATAACAACTAAATATTTTGGTTAATATTTCAAAAGATAAAGCCTCAATGTTGCTGTTGTTCTTCATAGATTTATTTGTAGAGAAAGCATGCTCATTATATATATATATATATATATATATATATATATATATATATGAAAGCATTATCCCTAAAGCTTTTATGCATTTTACACAAAAGTGCATATATGAATAATCACTTTGGTGTGAAATGCATCAAAGCTTCTATAATAAAGCTTGTATACATGTGCATGTGTTTTACATAAATGAACATATGGCAAGCTAGAACAATATTGCAGTTTTAGCTTGTGAAAATATTGCTGTTTATGTTGGGACCTTGGCAGGTTCTGGAAGTTGCAAGCTCTTTGTGATTAGTTATAAAATGTCAATGAGAACGTTGCTGTTGTATACTTTAAACACTGTGGTTGCCAAATTTACAAAGAGAGCTAGTTCCATATTCAGAATATTGAGGAATCTCAAAGCTTTGTAAATGTTAATGTGAAGTGTCATATTTACCCAATCATGTGCAATCAAAAATTCTATATTGGGGGGTTTTTAGCATGTGATTAGATAATCAATTTAAACGACTATACTAAAGCTGCATATAAACATGCAATTATTGTCTTTGGAAAGGATCTTTCACAATCCTTTCCAACAACTAAGCACTGCACGATGCATAAACGAGTGCTTTACATACAGCACTGTTTTGCTCTATGGAGTGAGGAGGGGGGAGAAGGATGGAGCGGCATCCCGTTGTGTACTCTCCCCCTTCCCTTGCATTAGGATCGTTCATCGTCCATCGTCCGTAGATCCCTCAGGGCACTCGTTTGGACGATGGATGATGGGCCCTGTGCACAAGCCGGATTCTCATCCGATATCAGCCCTATACAGATTTTCAGGCAAGAACCATTGGACGTGTGTACATAGCTTGAGTAAACCTTCTGTATTCATTTAGTAAATCAACCATTTTACAGTTTGTATTAAGGTTTTAAATAAACTCTGCCAGGTTTTTATTGCTGTCTGCATTCCTGCTGGAAGATTTACCTCTCTGTTTGTTTTCATCAGAAAAAAAGTAAGTGTAAATCAATGAAATGAAAAAGAATTAGAAGAGAATCTTTCAATAGAAACAACTATTCATAAAAAAATCACTAAACAGGGATGTTCCTTACATTGAAAAGATTTCCACTTCCTACTGTGTTTCTGGAACACAAAAATGAAAATCTCCTATGGGGCAAAACAAATCAGGGGTTATAACCATTTCCTACTTCATGCAGAATGTAAAAATGTTTTGGTCTTAGTATTAGTCTTTTGGTCTTTGGTATTAGTCATTTTAAAAGAAAATGTTTTATGATTGATGAGTTTAAACTTTACTGTAAAAAGCCACAAATATGATATATTGTTCAGACAAAGGGAAGTCTAGAGAGTATTCTGCACTACTGGACAGATAGTCTGGTACATTTGGTAAAACAGCTTCTCCCGCTACACATTTATTTTAAGCCAGTTCAGTTCTTTTAAGATTTAGAAGCATTTAATGATTCAGCACTTAATAGCTCTCTTATATAAGCCACTTTTTTTATATCGGATACTACAATGGCTGTTGAGAACAGCAATCATTTCTGACAATTATTTCCATCTTTACTACAATCTCAGTGAAAAGCAGCAGCTTTCTTAAGCTTTCTTTGTATACAAGTCTAAATAGCAAATCCAATACCTATTTAATAATAAGAAGAAAAGACAGGCCCACTAAAAAGTTTTATATAGTTAAAGAATTTTAAACGTATAAAACCTGGTTCTATATTTCCATAGAATGAATAAATTAGGATCTTCTATACAGCAGGCTAACAGTTATTTCCCTTTTTATGTGACAATAAAGAACATTCAGAGAAACAAAATTATGTTAAAGGGAAATTCCAAAAAAAACTCCCTTTGGACAGTTGTATGTCTGTTTTTGTGTACAACCAGTTTATTCCCAATGTCATCTAATTGTTCTTAGAAAGAGTCTCATTGTTCCCAATGAGACTATTTGTTCTTAGAAATAATTCTAAGCACCTAGGGCCTCTAAAATGTCTCTATATTAATTTATAATGTTTGATCACACTAGGGAATGTTTTTTATTTTCAATATCCTACTAACCCCTCTGCTTGACTCGCTGACCTTGCCCCCATTTCACCGATTGGTACTGTGCTAATCTGCCTGACCCACTGTTGTCAACTTGATCCATTTACAATGCTTCATTGCTAATCCTGTTTAGGCATGTATCTGAATGGTGACAATCTGGTATCAGCCTACAACACAATATCCTCACCATTAGAGGCTCTGGAGAAGACCAGGTTGATACTTCAACATTGAGCCTCGTTACATGTAGTGCCAATAAACAGGTGAGCTCCTCTGTGGATTAGGCAAACCTGACAAAAGGCTTGGGTATTTCAACATTCTCTGGAATGGTCTTCCTCATTCTATTTGCCTTGCTCCTAATTTCTGCTCATTTAAATAAGCACTCAAACACATTTTTTTCAAACTTGCCTACCAGTCCTTTTCTGTCTTTTGAAACCTTCACTACTTCCCACCACTACATATCTCCCATCCTATTGTGTGTTACTTCCCCCACTGCCTAGATTGTAAGCTCTGCGGGGCAGGGTCCTTTCCTCCTCCTGTGTCACTGTTTGTATCTGTCTGTCATTTGCAACCCCTATTTATTGTACAGCACTGTGTAATATGTTGGCGCTATATAAATCCTGTTTAATATTAATAAATAAAATAACCAGTCCAATCTACGAGTAGATTTGCAATTTGATCTCAAGAAGAACAATTTAAGCTATTCCTCAAGTACCCATATTGCCTAGAATTTGGGTGTCCAAATCAGGACACAGCGTGTGACTGGGTTCCAAATTGGATGATATTTATTGCCCAATATTAGGGGCAGGGGGAATACAGAAGTCAGACAATTAATTCAAAGTAAATGCATTTTAACTTTGATAGGGTGGGATATTGGTTTTATCGTGTCTAGCAGAGGAGATTTGCTGGGTTAACAGATCATAGTTCAGAAATAAAATATCTTCCTTCACCAAATGTCCATAGTCCAGAATGGTTTTATTGAAACCCTCACTTTTGAAAAATATTAGATATGGTTTGGAGGGATGTGAATAACAGAACAATAAATTGTATATTTTGAAAATACAAAAATCAGGATTATGGCTCTACATTTGTTCCCATAAGGCAGTGCATAAATACCTCTAAGAATAATGGCCATACAGATGTGACCTGTATATATCAACATTGTGTCAGAAGCATGACTCATGAAATGCCCACTGGCACAGCTTATTTCTTTGTACGTCACTCCTCACGGATGCATTCATACCAGAGCTCTGAGCAATATGTTAAAGGTTTATATATAAATAGTAAATGATAAAACTAATTGTTGAGAAACAACACATATTCTTGAATTTTAGAAACAAAAAATATTTTCCAAAAGATAAAAAATGTATTTGGAACACCCTACTTGCCATTGTGTCCTTGGTACAAGCTGTAGTACATCTTTTTTTATTTTTAGTTCAAAAAACAAACAAAACTCAAATTTGTTTTCACACAAAAAATCTAACAGAAAATTAATAGGAAAAGAATCTAATTTATGTACTTTTCTATTTCCAAATGAAAAGAGTGACTAAAAGTGTTGATGGATAGATCTTGTAACTAGATAACAGCAAAAACAGTTTCGTGTATTCATTTTTATAGAATAATTGTTATAATCTAAATTGGTAACACCATATCGGTAACACCAAAACTCATCTTTCAGGCCACTTTGCTTTTAAAATATTTTAATATATTATTATTATTAATATATTATCTAAATATATTATTAATGCAACACATTCATATGTCATACCAGTGTTTCTTAATAGTTTTTTAAAGATTCCCTTATATTTACTTTTCAGGTTTCTTGGGGATCATCTGCTATAATTTTTTTATCCAGTACATTAGTGTGGTGGTCAATAGGGAGAATGCCTCTTACATTGCTGGCCATTGAGGATGATGCTACCTTTACAGATAGCCAGAATAATTTTTGCCTATTCATATTGCTCTACAACAATAAAGTTGGGAGGAGGGGAATTAAATAGTATCCATGATTTATGGGCTTTTTTTTTTCTTTTTGAAACAAGCTGAAATACTTATTACTTTGTGACCAGACATAAGGTAGCAGTCAATATAGAGGTTGCTGTTACTGTTCACTACATACCTTGTTTCCCCGATTTTAAGTCATCCCCATTAAATAAGCCA
The DNA here is from genome assembly GCF_032062135.1 of Pyxicephalus adspersus. Classification (NCBI taxonomy): domain Eukaryota; kingdom Metazoa; phylum Chordata; class Amphibia; order Anura; family Pyxicephalidae; genus Pyxicephalus; species Pyxicephalus adspersus. The sequence continues at coordinate 32,466,271 of NC_092871.1, forward strand.
CCCCCGATTTTTGAAAAAATAATTAAAATAAGACACTCACCTGTGAATAAGACATCCCCCGAAAATAAGATCTAGGGCATAAATTTGAAATTTAAAAAATATAAATATACATTTCAAAAAATATAAGACAGTGCCTTATAATCGGGGAAACGGGGTAGTAGGGCAGTTTATTAGACTGCATAGCACACAGCAGTTTGATCGATGGAAATGTGAACGTTAGAATATAAAGGTCAACTTTCACAACCAAGTTCTAAGGTATGACAGCACAGTAATTAGCAGCAAAGACAGACACTATCAATCACTGGAACAAACGACTAAAAAAATAAACCTGTATTTTATTATACCGAATTTACTTTTCACAATACCATCCTGCTATTCATGGGGGACTTATCTGCTGTGTTTTAGAGGCTTATCCAAAGTCATTTTTAGTTTAAAATAAATTATGTTTAAAAGGCATTTTAAAATATTACAGTTGTTTAGTCTTACTAATAGGCAGTTGATCAATGCAATCTTAAGAAATCGTTCTTTTCATTGAAAACAAGCAGTGTTTATAGTATATATACCACAGAATCGATGAGCAAACTTGAACCACGATGCAGCTTTGCCACTGACAATATTTGCATGGCCCACAGCATCAAGCATAACATAATAAACTGCAAACATTATATGGGCAGTAAGTGGAAAACTTTGTTTGATGAGCAAAATGCTGTGTGTTAGATTGACACCCTATGCCCTATGGATGATAATATTTTGAATTCATATAGTCCATGTTCACAAGCAATACAAAATCTATACCTAAATCTTTAAAGTACTATAACTTCTTCAGTAGAATCAATAGACCTAAGACTGATGGTTATGTCCTATTTACAACTCTAGAATCTTGAAGAAGATATAAAAGTTAAAGCTGTAGTAAGTAGCCTCAGCGGATTTAAAGGCCTTGAAAGTTCAAAGACATATTACCACTTCAAACTCAAAACTACAAAATCTGTACCTAAAAGCTTAATGTTTGTGAACTATATTACCCCATCACACTATAAGGAAGCTTTATAAAAAATATGCAAGCATTAATTTACCAATGTACAATAAATGCATTATCATGAGTACATCATATGGTAATATTCTTTCCAAAACATTCAGTTTGCATGTAATACTATCATAAAGGCTTGGAAACTTTTTTTAGTTTGCTTGCAACAGTTATTTATGCACTTGTGTTTTTATCACCTTCTGGAATGTTTTTTTTTTCAGTTCAGTAGACATCTCTAAAAACTCATGAATGTCCATGTATATAAAAATGAAGATGTTATACAATGATAAAACTACTTTGTGTACCATTTTTATTATATACATTATATTTATTATTCATAATATTATTTTTATATTGTATTATTATTTATTTATTCTCACATGCATAATTTTAACTACTTGACACCATTCAGTTTTCTAACGTTTTTAACATACCCCTGAAGAAGCACAGCAACTAAAAAAAAATGTACCTGTGTAAATTCAGAACTTTAGTGATTTTCACTTCCAAAAACATGCAAATAAAACATGCTTACATAAACTTATCCTTTGGGCCCCCATGTGTGAACATTGGTGTCTTCAATATAAAAACTAGAAGGCTTTCCTTTGTGTCTTGCACTGTGTAGTATAAAACCCGAGACTAGGAAAAAAAATGATTCCTTTACTGAGAGATTATGTAAGATTCCATTTCCTTTGCCTTTTAATACTTTTTGAAACACTAACCAAGAAAGATTAGAATCTCGTGTGTTCGGTTAATTCCTCACAACTATCACACACAGTTATCTTCATGCTTGTTTCAAGTTACTTGAACTACTGAAATAAAAAAATATCCAGGCAATTGGCATTTTTTAGAATGAATTTGGCCATGACAACGTATGTCATCTGTCACTGGAAGGCTCTATTTAATTGGTTGTTTTACAATTATGATTTCTCAGATTGCACTCACAGGGCAACTTATATTTTAACTCTGAATCTAAAAAAAAATCTGCACCATTAAACATTCAGATGTCCAAAAACAGAAATGTACATAGAACTGTATGCATTGGGCTGCACTACTATCATTCAATACATACCTAGATAAAAATACATTTTTGATTATGCATAATATGATAAAAAAAAAATTACATAGATCCAAAAATATAGAAAATTAAGAAAACTATATATATGTTTTTTTATATTTATATGCTATTTATAGAAAACATATATCTAAATATAAAAAAGGTAAAAAGATAAAAAAATACACTCTACCTCTGAAAAAAAAATAAAGCCAAATAACGAAGAACATAAATAAATAAAACATTTATGAATGCTGTAAACCATACATTTTAATATCCCTCCTTAAGGCATGGAGATTTTTCAAAACTTGTTAAGCACATCCATGTGAACTAAGTACAAAACAGTGAATGTGTGTTCTATCTTAGAAATAACAGCCATAAGTCCAAATCATTTTCCAAGTCTCTGCTTCTATTATTGTAAAAAATTGGTGGTGAAGAAAAGAAAAAATGACCTTTAGAGTACAGTACATCAACACAAAAATAGTAACTTTTACTTTTAAAAATACTAGAGCCACATTGGATTGCTTTTAACAGCTGGTATAGGAAAAGCACAGAAGTAAAAATTATAGGAAAGAAAATTCATAGAAGGTCATAGATGTTTTTAAAATAGTGAAAGTGATTAAATAGAAGATCCTTCTATTAAATGCAATAAAACTATAATTTATCTCTGACATAACATTCCATTCTACTCCTTCTAACAGAGAGACAATAAGCTATTTCAGCACCTGTAGTGATCCATCGATGGCTTAACCACAGTCAACACTTTGGGTTTGTGTATGGTTTGATTCATATCACATCCGTAAGGGATCAAATGGTTATAGTCAACCATAAAGTTAACCTTGACAGTGAAAAAAAGGAGAGAAGCAAAAAGAGGGGTCTTTTCGGCTAATTAAAATTAAAATAAGTGAAGAAAACAATAATATCAATTTACACCTTATTTACAAAGCAAAAATTATCCAGTAGTTTTCAAATGCCCTTGATCATGTAGCTTATGAGGGGGTTGATTTTTTACTATACTATTACTATACAACCACTTTTAATATTCCAAAGATTAGATCGTTATTTACATGAAACCCTATTTAAGGAGTCCTTAAGTCTCTTAAACTTGACCCGTTTTGCCTTATCGGCTTTCTCAGGGGAGCTTGAGACACATAAACTGATAAATCAAGCACATAATACACATGGATAAAACATATGGTATCACTGCCAACATAACAAGGTTTGAAAAGTGTGAAAAGTTTTGAACCCTTTACATCCTTGTAGTTGGATAATAAGTATCTTAACCAAGAATCAAAATCAGATAGCATTCAAATTTAGCAACCCAAGCGGCTGAAATAGTATAGTGGATGGGAAAACCCCATGTTTAAGACAACAATTTACTAAAATAAAATGTTAGGTAGGGTTAACCATGAACCCTTCCTTGATGATTGAGTATCATTAGTGTGTTATGTAATGATCACATATGAACAGTAAAGTTGATAAAGATGTAAGTCTATAACTTGATAAGATAAATGAGGGAGGACAGTATTCAAGGTGTCTGACAAAAGGAAGTGCTTTCAAGAATAATTTATCCCTATAAGATGATATGTGATGACAAATCATTGATATGTAAAGGCAGGAAATCACTACAGGCTCTATTTCAGGATAATTGAAATCTAATATCTCAAAAGTAGAATTTTTCTTTATTGTTTAGACATGTAACTGGTTTTGTACTACTAAAGCACTAAAATCAATATGTACATTTTATTAAAAGCTAATATTCATTCTCATCCTAGTTTAGTTTTACATTATTTTTGTACTTTTCTTTTTATGTTTGGCTTTATATTGCAAAAGTACCTAGTCAAGTCAATTTCTATAATTTATTTTTTCTTTGTGGTTTGTAGATCTAGATAGTATTGTTTGAGATGCAAATGCAAGTGAAAAAAACTTTTACTTCTATAGACAGTACTCAATTGAATATGTAACAGCTAAACGTGTTGAATTATATCAGTGTCTTATATGACTTAATGTTCTAGATAAAAAGCCTACAGAAGCCAGCAAATGAAATATGAACTAACAAGGAGATACTTTGGGCTCCATGATGGATAACACAAGAAAGTTTTCAACAGAGAATATTTACAGATAAGCTGGGGATTGTTTGCCACAAGTATCAAATTTTCTATGCACACTTCAACAAGACATAAAGTACACAACTGAATACAAAGTTAAGAACATGATGATATGACCTACCTATACTAATATTTCTAATTATAATTGTAAGCCATTTAAAATACAGCTCTTCATTGCCTATGAAAGATTTAAATACAATTAGGGTTTCGTCACTAAAATGCTTGCTACCAGTGATATATACATACCAAAGAGGAACTTGGGGATGTCATTACTAGTGTTGGTCGAATAGCTCACTATAGAATTCGAACACCATTAAAGTCAATAGGAAGAAAATTGGGGTTTGTTTCAGCACTGTGTAGAGCTTCTACAGCCTCCAAACAGATGTAAAAAGATACATTATAAAAAGATACATAACACTATTACATACTCCTGTACTTCACATGAATATTAAAGTGCACCTGTCAAACCTATTTTAGGCTAAAGCTAGGTACACACTTCCAATAATTATTGTTAGAAAATGAACGATTATTTTTTTTTTTCTTTCCGAATTTTTGCTGTCGAATCCCGTGATTTTCGGGTCGGGTCTACCTGAATTCGAACAGCCATATTCGGGTGGAATATAGGGACAACCAGAATTCGAACATCAACACTAGTCATTACCTTGGGTAAATATAAAAGGGGAAGGAAAAACCAAGCACCACATTTATTTATGATAAAAACAGTGGTAAGACATGGGTTGAAAAGTTTTGTGTCTGAGGGAACCATTTGGATCTACATTAAAGTTTCCGTAATTCTTTTTACAGCCCACCAGCCCAATTGGATGAGTCAGGAAACACTTGTCAATGACAGGTATAGTATGAGATATTTAGATGTGGAAGAAACTTTCATTTTTGTAACAATGGTGGTGACAGTTCCAATTTTGACAGTAGGCCTTGCTTACCAAACACGTTACTGTGTTCAGGTTATTGATCATGGGTGATCCTATTTATAACATATGACTCATGCCTACCAACCAGTAATTGGTTTGTGTAATGGATTGGCTCCTTTTAATATGAAAGGTCTCAGAAGGTCAACTAAGGACGGATTCATGAGAAGAAAGCCTGAAAACTGTCATGATACCCTCATGATATGTGTACTTTAAAATTCAAATTAGAAACTGGAATAGGTTAATCTCCTACAAGTTATTGCTTACATTCAACAGCTATGGCCACATTTATAATGAGATATATTTGTGTGCCATTCTTGATTTATCAAAATTCTTTCTGAACATAATATACCAGTTCACTGAAAGCATATTTTGAAGTATTTGGTTGCTACTAATCTCCTGTGTTCCAATCTATGAATGGGAATCCTAGATTAACCACTGAATGAGACACTGTATATAGATGCAATATGCCTTTTACTGGAAGACTATTACATTGCCAAATGTACATTAAAATGTGTCCTAGAAAATAATAAAACTGGAAGCTAGCTGTTATTCATTAACATCCCTATAGAACTAAATACAATAGGAGATTAAGGGATACTTTATAACAATATGAAGCTTTTTTTCTAGATGTACTGTAATATATGAAAAAAATTATACTGGGAAGTCAAATACAGAATAATAAACCCAGGAAAATAGCACTAAAGAAAAATAAAGAAAACACAATTTAACTTGCAAACTAAATGCAAATATAGAATTTAAGCTATGTCTAAGTCTACCAGGCAAGGATAGGAAAGAAAGAAGCACATATTTTTCAATTTTACCTATTTTTTGGAAATTGTGTTTTTTATTGAATTTACATGGGACATTGCTTTATGGCCACTGACTTTTTGGGTGAATTGCAAAGCTATAAGCAAGGTACTGTCACCACAGATTCACGTAGGTCAATAAATTATAGTCTCAAGATCCATTTAAAAGCCACCCACAAACTTTTTGAGTTAATAGGAAACCTGTTCTTACTAAATTTGCTAGGGTAAGAGTATCAAGGGACATGATTACAAAATGAAAATTTAGTAAAGGTAAAATATGGGCAAAAAATGCATTTTTAAAGCTGTTTGTTGGGAGAAAGAAAATCATTTGCATTGAAATTTAAACTTTTGTCCCACGTCATTGTGACAATGTTGAGATGAAGGGTCCCATCTTCACACCCATTTTTTATTTCTTTGTTCATGTTCCCAGAAATAAATCAATCACACTGTTATGCAATGTAAATTCACATTATGAGCAACAAGCACTGATGCTAGGTGAATGCAGCACTGTTCTGTTTACATTTTCGAAATGAAAAGTAGGGATGAGCCTCTGGCATTCTCGCTAAAATTTCCTTGAACTTCCATTGGTTACGCAAAACTTTGGCAAATCAATTTCGCAAAACCATCAGAAGAGAGCATTCAGCCCTGGGAATCCTCATGTTTGCGATCCCCGGGCACTAGAGGTTAATTAACCTCTAGTGCCCGGGAATCGCAAAGGATTTCCAGGACTGCATGATGCATTTGTTACAGATACAAATGTATCATTTGTAAGAGATACTTATATTACGATGTCAGGAGGTTCTCCTGTGCTGGGCATCTTATCAATGAATGCAGCTGTGCCTGCATTCATTGAGAAGAGTGTGCAATCCCCGGGGAATTGAAGATTAAATAACCTCTAGTGCCCAGGGATTGCGGAGGATGCAGCCCTGGAAATCCTCCTGTTCGGCAAAAACTCCATCTCTTAGCGAATCAGAAGGCCGTTCTCGCTTACCTTTTCGGTAAGCGAGAAAGTCCCGATTTGCCGCGAGATCAAACTAATTATTCCTGCTCGCTCTTCCCTAATCAGAAGCAACTTAATGACCTGGACAGTTCATATTAGCTGTCCAGTAGCAAGGTCATTTTAGGCTCCAGAAGATTGTAGCTTTGTGGCAATAAAACTAGCTACTCATGGTACCCCACAAAGTTCTCTCTGCAGGCTGTAATCAAGAGAACCAGTAATTTGTTGTGTTGTTACATTTATAATAAATGGGCTGACAACTCACCTCAATAATCAGTTATATTAATTCCAGACTTTTTCACTGCATCAGCCCCCAAATGTGCTTTGTATTTTGGCAGCTATAGCACAATGCATTGCAATGGCATTTAAAATAAATGGCATTACACAATGAAGTGTGTCGATATGTGCTTTGGTAATAGGCATTAACACAATGCAAAATTCTAATTGGGACCTGAAAGTAATGATGTACAACCAGAACATATGGCTTCCAATTGTGTTATTTACACAAAGCATATGTTATTGTACATGATTGTGTTCCAACTTGTGTTAATTGCTGCTTCACGTCTCTACATGCTATTTTTTAGATTACACCATAGGTGCCTTTTATTTAATTTGTGTTGTGATAGAACACTACTCTTAACAAATAATTGCTAATAATTTTAATAGTATGAATGAGCTACTGTTTTCAAAATCAAAGTCTGGGGCTCCATCACTCCAACACATATTTTGCTTGAAGATGGGTTTTAGACAACACATTTCTAGAAAAAAAATGATGGTTTTCTGAAAATACTTGTTGCCCGGTTATCATAATGACCTATTGCATTTATTACATTCTGAATCACTGATCCACACCTGTGTTTGCACATTTTTAATGACCGTCCATAGTCTATGGACTGCCACGGGTGAGATGCTACACCTAGTGTCTCACTCAAGGAAATAATACCCACACCACCACGTCACTGCCAGTCAGAACATTGCCCTTTCAAATCAAATAAGTAAAGTCAGAAGGTTGGCATAGCAGCCAGGAAACCAGCATTTGCAGAATGAGATGTCAGCAGCAGCTTCCATATTTCTCATTTTATAGACATTTCTCTGACAGTTTTACCCACTTATTAAATCATCCTAAAAAACAGAATCCTGTGTATTTTTTAAAATGCACTTGGTATAGATAATCCAATCTCTGCAGTTTAAAAATGCAAACACCTATAAATCTCTGCTGAGGAGTTTAGATTTTTTTTTAACTGTGAATAAAATGTTGTTAAAAATGCACATTCACTTTCACCAGTGAATATTCTAAATTGGACAGTTAGAATTTTATTCAGGAAGAGAGTTAAATAAATAATTCACAGCATTAACCACATCTGAATTAAATGTCCTTTAATTATATCCCTAGAGAGCAACCAACAAGGTAAGTGTTAAATTGTGAATAGAGCTTTCAAAACATGTAAAGCTTTTGCTGTCATAAGTGCAAATTATCTAACCACCAAGCTTACATGTCATATAGATAAAAAAGCACTCCTGAAAATCCTAAACTACTAGGTAGAAAGCTTGTATTACACATTAGGTCTCATGAATAGAAAGTGGAGCGACAGAAGGCAACCTACGTATTACACCTTCAATTACTAACCTCTACTGGAAAAACAATATTCTGATTAGTTTTTACTGAATCACATTTTTACATAGAAGAGGTTTTGATTACATGAGGCTCTAGATGTTGAACAAAAAAAGCAACTTCAGACACAAAAAAACTAAGCAACCTCTTCCACATGTTCTGCTAAACTGAAGTACTGCCTGTGAACCTGTAGTCGTGTCATGGTCAATTTTGACTTGACTTTTAAACAAGTTCTTGCTGATCTCTGTAGCTGCAGGCACTGTGGAGCAATTTCTCCTTGGGGTACACAGGAGAAGCACTCACCTTAAAAAAAAAAAAATCAATGAAGTCCCAATTAAACTAAAACTTGGCATTTGAAATATGTCTATGCTAGACTGGAACATCCATCCATAAACAGTGATTGGCAACTTTGACACCACATGTCACCCACATGTAATTTTGATATTTTTACCCGAGCAGTTTTACAACAATGTACACCTATGGCTATTTATCTTAAACAACAGGTACCTGCCCCAGACTTGATGACTTGCACCATGACAATTGAACTATGAATTTAGAACAGGTATGCATGTGCCCATGAATGCAGGGTATATTCCCAACACACATTTATTTTATGAAGCTTCTTAGGTATGGAAATCATGAGTAGGTAGATGTAATAATTCTCCGATTCTTGCATATTGTTAGCACTGCAGGTTGTGCCGGCGCCGCTGCTCCTAATTGCAGGCACGGGCGCCGGGTCCTATCTTTCAGGTAGAGTAACCCCAGTACATGTGTTCCATGCCTGAGTTTCCTTCCTGCTGGAGACTTGCTCTGGTGTTTGAGCTGGTGTGGGTGTGTCTCTCTTAAATCTATGAGGTAACACATACAGGCCCTCTGTTTTCTACAACCTATGGCTGGATCTCTGCAGGTATTTAAAGGCACCTCCTACTACAGGAAGTTGCCTGAGCAATCTCAAGGTTTTACTCTGTGTAACTCCTAGTGCTAAGGTGTTTACTCTGTTTGCTTTGCTGTGTACCGGACCTTGTTTACGTTTTTGGACTTAGCCTGTTTGCTGCCTGACCCTGACCTCGGATTACGTTTTTGCACTTTGCCTGTTTGCTGCCTGACCCTGACCTCGGATTACGTTTTTGCACTTTG
>NC_092871.1:32476761-32509391 GCF_032062135.1 Pyxicephalus adspersus
CAATCAGCTTTTCAGTGATGCATATAAAGTGTAAGTAAAAATTGCATCAGTTTTCCATGACTGCCACTTTACTACGGGGAATATGTGTATATTTACTTTACATTTTCAATTACTTACAATATTTATAAAATGTAATGTACATATGTAGCAATGCATTAATAATTAAAATGTTTGAAAATACCTTTTGACAAAACTTCCAAAGTTAAAAAAAAGGCCATGAGTCCTCAGCATTTCAAGAAATCTAGACAAACAGAACATTGAATGCAGCAGTGTAATTATCACCAGTCAAACCCTCCTGACATTGTGGGGGGCCCGGGCCCCGTACTAAGAGACAGATATTCAGCCACATTACCAGAAAGGTGATTTTTGTATGAGTGTGTGTATGTATCTATATAAAGTGTGTGCTTACCATGAATGTGAAAGGGAGGAGTACTATCTTGTTTCAATATTAAGGAAAAAATGAATGATTGAATGAATGAATGAATCAGGTGTTGTAGCCTGCTGATCTCACTGCGCCTGCAATTTTTATCCCTCGTGGGAAAAAGCCCCTCCTGCACTATCCCGGTTTTGGGCAAGGAGCAGCCAGAAGCCTCCTGGGATGTGTGATGTAGGTATCCCAGGAGGACTTGCCCTCTCAGATTCTGGCCCTGATTTATGAAAGCTCTCCAAGGCTGGAGAGGATACACGTTTATCAGTGAATCTGGGTGATCCAGCAAACCTGGAATGGATCTGGTCCAGGATTTAAAATGTTTGCTAGCAAACAGAAAATGATTTTTAAAAATCCATTCCATGTTTTCTGGATTACCCAGCTTCACTTCTGTGGGTGCATTCCCTCCAGCCTTGGAGAGCTTTCATAAATCAGGCCCTCTGTCTTTACCGCCATGGCAAGTGTATATAAGGTATCGAGGCCCTTGCTCTCAATACCTTATATACACTTGAGCCCTGCTCTCTCTACATACAACTATCTACTGCACTCTGGTAATTAAAAACTTTTGACCCATGGCAGATTTTATTAAACCAAACTCCTTTAAGCCCTCGCTTGAAACTTGCTTTGTTATTGCTCCCCTCATGGCGTCCCACATCTTTCACAATTTCAGGCCCTTCAAAACCTTTGTTGGGGGCCCCCACATTTCCAGTTACTTCCCTGTATGCATTTGTATGCATCTGCATGCATTCAAGACTGTTCACTTTGCAAAGTGAATGTTCACCGAGTAAATAGGACAAAGCTTTGACTACGTCAGTTTATATGCTAGCAAAACTTTTGTTTCCTAATTTCCCTTAGACTCTACATTCATCCTAATTTAGTTGAATTTAGACATTTCAAGAAACATGTATGTGAAGTACTTTGAAGTGATATTACTTCTGCTCAACCAATCTAGTGATCTGCAGCATCACATAACCAGGAGGATCAGTCAACTTGTTTGATAAAGTTTTAAACTTTCTGGGTCACCTGTCTGCTTCTTATTTCATTTCTATACCTTTTGCTGCAATACAAGTTTGGATTTTTTCATTTCCCAGAGACCCTTTTTGGCATTGGCTTTTAGGTGTTTAGGGATGATTGTGTGCAGCAAATGCATGGCACCTGTTTTGTTATTTTTATCAAGACCCTTATCCCAAAATCTCAGCCCTAATATTATCTGCCTCCTTTTTATGTACCAATTTACTAGGTCAGGAATCTCCCTTCTTTGCAATAAGTGCAGATACCCATTACCATATCCAAGTGCCAAAAAAAAACATTTTCTGATAGCTGAACACCCATTCAGACATTTTGATATTTGTAGAATACCTTCCAAAAGCCAGTCTTCTTTTATCAGTGGTTCAAAAAAAGTCGAGAGTTTCTCTCTGTCTCTGTTCTGTATGTTTCTTGCTGACCCTTGTTGTGTTGTATCACAAATATAAAAAGAATAAGAGTAGAAGGGGTTTTGACTGCTAAGAATATAATTATGTAAGCATAAATCATTTATCATACACAATAACATATAATTATACGATATGTCCCTTGCCCATTGTGTAATCATGGAATTGGGATATTTGTGCTATACATCAAAATACTACTATCATTAATATAACCATGTCAGTCTCTTTCACCCGACACGTTTCAGCTACATTGACTTTTTCAGGGGTATTTTATGGACTAGATGGTTTTGGTGGCGGTATATTTCAACCTACATGTAGGTAAAAAGAAACAGTGTTTCAAATGGCTAGAGAATTCTTCCTGGTCAGAAGTTTAGAGTTGTAATATTTCTTCTGAGTGTTAGTATCTTCATCTATGACTTATGTGTAGCACCCTTACAGCCCCTTATGCCTCTAGGTCTAATAAAGAGTATATAATAGTGAAGAAAAATGTTTTAAAATACAAATACAATAAAATGATGATGGTGGGGGAAAAGTAAAAGCTAGATATAATCTTATTACATTGCTAAATCTGTGGTTTTACATAACCATCAGTCACCTTAGCAAACCATAGCAAATCAATACAGACTCTGATATAACACCTGCTATGCAGTTTGAAAGAAACTTCAGACTGAAAGAAAAGCTGGAGTTCAGTTTTTAATAAATTACTGTTCCTAGCCCTCTGGTCCAGCACATGCAACCATAAAGAGAGAAATGCAAGTCTTAGCACGCACATTTGTTTTTAGTATCGTTTTTGTGTTAGGAGAATATGATAAGCTTTGAAGAAAAGATGTTGGTTTAGATGAGAGTGAGTTGCTGCTGGGTATAAAGTGCTGTAGTTTTGGAGTTCCCTGGTATAAAGGTAAAAACTCTTAAAACAGTAAATGTATTTGTCACAATGTGTTTGAATTTATATTTGTATGTGGAATATTCAGATAAAAACTGAATATTCTAATACTACCTCCTTTATATCAGAGCAGCAGTTTGGATATGCAAGGAAATCATTTTCTAATTTTCAGTCTCCCAGGTTTGGTGATCTTATTCATTTAGTCACTTTGAATATTCAATGGAGCTGTGATTTTGGAGATGCCTTTTTGTATTTTACTGCTGTAAAGAGTATATATGAACCATTTAAATTCTAGACCATTCCTAAATTCTAGACACTGCGACAATCTAGCAGGTCAGTTTATAAAATGCTGCTACCAACACATCTTGCATTAACTGTTGAGTTTAGACAGTTTGCTGACAAAGCAGTAAAGTTTGTTTCAGGAGGCATTACTCAAACCAAACTACTCAACTACTACCCAACTACTCAAATGTAGCTCCTAATTCCAGAACAAAGAAAATGTTGCGGATGCAATCAGCAATCTGAATAGCTTAATTCTAGGCATGAACTAAACTACTAATATTCCAAGCAATACAAGCCTGAACAAACATTCTTTTGAATCCTCCAGCAAAATTGGAGCTCTGCCCATTTTTGTTTGTCTCCAAAACAGAAAAAAACAGTTTGCCGTTGCAGGGGATCTCTGTCTGCACAGCAGGACACCACAAAGTCCACCTTTTTGGTTTGAGAAGATTGGGGTTTTTCTTCTATTGTCAGGTGTTTACAGCACAAAACTCTCTCTGAACACCATTACCACAGTCTCCACAGATCTACAGGTGCAGTTGACTTAAATGACCAAAACCACTGTAAGACAATGTGACCCATGGGATCGGGAATCCCCCTCGCTTGTGTGGATTCCAGCCCCATGGAGCCATATATCTCCTATCCACTACCTTGCAAAAGCAAAAGCCATGTTACAACATTTATATATATATATGAGGCCACCATCTTCTCCTTTCTTCTTCAGCGTTCTTCTTCCTACATCACCCGATCCCGCACTGCACAGGCGCCAGATCGGGTAACATAGATTGGGAAAAAAACTTGTCGATCTCACTGCAAGCGCAGCCAAGGGCTTTCCGGGATGCGTGACGTAGGTATCCAGGGAGGCGCTCCACTCCCATTCATTCTTGATCACCTAGACGATTGAGAATTAAAGGGGCGGTGCTGCACCCTTTTTTAAAAAAAGGTTGTTGCACTTAAAAAAAAATTACCAAATAAAAGTTTTACTTTAAATAAAAGGATTGTCTATCCTTTGATGTAAAGTGAAAATTCTGAGTTTAGGTACGCTTTAAATCTCAAGAATATAAAATACTAAGCCTTCCTCAAATTTCTACTACTGATAATTATTTTATTTTTAAACTACAGAAACATGGAAGAGTGAGGCTACAAAAAGTGGTTTCATGAGTCAATGCCCTAAGTACAATGAATTCACCTTGTGTTGGTTGACAATACTTTTGATGGAAATCTGTATCAAAAAGATTAGTAGGTCTCCACGCTCCTTGGTTTCATGTTGAAACTACTGCCTCCCTGAAACTTATTCCAACTCTTATTGTATTTATAGGTTTCGATCATGTCCCCCTTTATATTTTCACCTCAAGACTGTACATATTAAAAGTCTGATTCTGATATATGAATTATAATTTCACTATTTGTGCCACCTGTCTTCATTTTTTTTTCAAAATCTTTTTGTAAATTAAGTCTCAAGAACTGGACAAAATGTTATAAATGAGATCTAAGTTGTGATCTGTATAGTGAAAGTGGTACCTCTTTCATCCTGCTGGTAATTACAGTAGTAAAAAATACTAGAATTCTAATAAATTTTATTTTGGCTGTATTTCTTTCTCTTTTTCCATTTTTCTCTCAAATTCACATTTTGTATATAAGCAGAAATAAAAAAAAGCCAATGTAACCATGAGCTCTTCCTTCAGAGTCAACTGCTGGGTTTTCACTTCTGCTGTAAAGCTATGCACATATACAGGACAATTGTGATTATCTGGTTAAAATATGGTATGTACAGAGGTTCCCCCAATGTGTATGCAGCACTCTTCATTCTACTGTGAACTCTCCTCACTCTCCAATGACAAAAATGTGACTTGTGTACATAGACTAAGTGGCAAGTATCTACGGACTAAAACAATAAAAAACAAACATATTCACACTGTAACAACTCACAGCCCAATGTGATTTTCTGCATTTGCATTGGAGAAGAGATGGACAGATATCAGTTTTTTCTACTATTACAACAACAAGTGATGCTTCTCCACTTTTCAGATTATTGTTGACTGCTGAAATTTAGTTCAGGTTCTTCTCTGTCCCATTTACTTCCTTCATATTTTGGCTCCTTCTAAGCTCAGATTTGTTACTTTTATTGTTTGCTCTGGTAATTGTTCTCCATATTTCTTCCATATTGCTCCATTCATTCTCATCTTACATTTTTGTTTCACATGGCACCACTTATTTACTCAAAACTTAGCCCCTGAGTTCTTTTTAATGAACTTATATATATTTCATAGACCTTGGTTATATAGCCACCAGGGATGTTTCCTCCTTTTATTGCTTTGGTGGTAGTCAGCACTTTGGCATAAGTGCTTAATATAAAGTATCCTCTCAGTTTCACCTTAAAGCCAAAAGTTGCCAAAAGTTGCCAAATAATTTTAATTAGATCAAAGGATCAAAATGACAGCATGAATTCAATCACTCCAGGACTATTGCTTCATTTAAATACCATAACATTTGACTGAATTCCTAGCAAATTTGAGATCATTGTATATACTATGAATGAGATAAATCTGAAGAATGCAGGTAAAAAAAGAAAACCCAGAATTTAGGTATCTATTTAAAAGCAGTTATACCAAACAAATAACTAGCCTCAGAAAAAATGGTCTTCAGACTACATTTTGGGGAATTCTAGAACTAACAAGTATTGGCATTACAGAAAAAAAATATTTCATTATTTGGCAATAGTCAATAATACTTCTTGAAAAGACTGTTTGTGATTTTATATGTTCCTATTTAGTTGCAAGAAAAAAACAAAAACAAAACTATTGTGATTTGTGTTCAAGGTTAAAATCAATTTGCAATTTATTTGCAATTTTACCAAAGTTAACCTCCTACCTGAGTGAGTTAAGGTTCCCGTGGGAACTCCTGGTTAATACTGAAAGCATTGTGATTACCTCGAGGCCTTGTGGTAATACACCTACTTATCATCAGGGAGCTGACAGAATTCCTAGATTACACACTTTAAGAATCAATTGTAAATCAGAGGTTTGGATTCTACAGAGATGCTGAAATACAATATTACTAAAAAAAGAAAGCTACACTGAGTAGAAACATCCATTCTAAAATGCTAGCTTAAAAATGAAAATAGTGCCAAAAAATGTATGTAGTAAGTGAATACATTAGGAATTACGAAGGTCACAAAAGGTAACTAAATGAAGAAAGCAAAGATACAATCAATAAAGCAGGACAACATAATAGAAACAATCATTTTCAGAATCTGATTGTAGACATTTTATTTTAAAAAATTGAATATTTTTAAATATACACAGTCTACAAAGTCAGTTAAGAAGAAAGTCAGGAAAATCTCCTTGTCTATTACAAAAAGGTAGGCAAAATTTGATTTTGGCATTAATCCATTTAAGAAGAAATGCAAAGGAGAACTGAATGCATAGTGACCCTTAATTACCTAAGCACTTAAAAAAACAACTCTAAACATTAAAACAGTGTTACATAGTTAAGGTGAAACTAAACCCTTTGATACTCACCTGTCCCTGTAGCGCAGAGGTCAGCAAACGTTTTTGGCAACTAGGCCTTTTCAGGGGTATGCAGGAGCACACGAGGTCAGACTCTTTCTCGAGTCCCGCCCTAATGGCTCTGACCCCCACCAGGAATGCCCCCTGAAGGGAAATCCCTTTCCTCCGCAATGCATACCAAGGAGAGGGAATGTTCCCTATTTAACCCCGCAAAGGAAGTGTTAATGCCAGCTGCGGTAAATAGGGAAATGCATTCCGCATAGAGGCTCAAAAGCTGCATGCGACTCCCGTATATTGTTCCGGCTCCACTGTGGGTTGCCAGACGGCATTGGGCCGGATCCGCCAGGGGGCGTTAGGCCAGAACAAGCTACAGGCTAGGCCGTATCTGGCCTAAAGGCTGGAGTTTGGTGACCCCTGCTGTAGCGTCACAGGGCGCCACTGTATTCTTTCTTCTTTTTTTAATTCTTGAGCTTTTTGGCAGGCGTGTGGGAATTCATTCACTACAATGGTAAGGAAAGCCAGGATGTACTGGGTATCCTGGCAAACAACGCAATTCTGAGCATATGCCTTACATTTACATTCCAAAAAGGAAATTAGTGGAAATAGACGAAAATACACATCAACTAGACACCAAAGCACATATATATTAAAATTAGTGGTGTTAAAAAGATACTGGTTGGAGCAAATTACAATCCGGATTTTTCATTTTCTGAGCAATGGCTGCACAAGATGCCATTTTGTATTGCTGTGCTGGTCAGAGAGGGACAGATGACAGCAGCTAATAAAGAAAGCTAGATAGAACATTTTCATAAACATAAATACAAATAATTGTCGGTTTAAAGATAGATACGGTCTCAAGAGTTCACAAGAATGAAAGAAAGAAAAAACATTGCGTCTTTTGCTTCACACCTGATTTAACTATAGTTGGGGTAAGATAGGGTCAGATAGGGTCAGACTGAATTTTTCTGCTGCTAATCAGGAAAATTGAAGCCTAGAAAAAAAATACAAACATTATAAAGGAAGATATTCTGTTTCAATGAGTTAATGAATAGAGATATTCTATTCCCACTTTTTCTTCTGCTAGAAATCAGGTAAAATATGGTCAATAAATTGAAATAAAAAAATTCAAAAAATTATAAATTATTTTCAAGACCACCTTTTGTCATAGTGCAAGACAGTGAAATTGTGGTATACAAAACCAAAAATACAAAAGGTAAAAACATATACTATTTTCAAGGCCACCTTTTCTTTTTCTTCTTCAAATAAAAAAAAAGAGAGAGTTTCTTTTCCAAAGGTCACGTTTTTTTCTGCGGCTATTTGTGGCCTTTAAAATGAATGAATTCAAAAGGAGTACACACTATTGCCAGGTACACATTTTGTCTTGCTGTAAATCAGAGAAAAAATGAAAACGATGAAAGTAAGTGGGGAATGGGACACCGCAGCAGAGGAGGTGGAGAGAGGTCGACTACATGAAGGGAATGAGAAAAAGAGCAGGAGAAGCTTTTAGAGGTGAAATTCTGAGATATGACTCTGGAAAGTGACACAGGTCATCAGCAGTATAGTAAACATCTTAGCAGGGGGTGTCAAAATCTGGCCCTCAAGGTCTCTTTTTTGGGGGGGGGCACCCCATAGAATTCCGAAAATGAACTATATCTGGCCCGCCCGCCCTCATTACCACCTCACATCATCATTTTCAATACATGCAATACATAGACATTATTCCCTTATACCCATCATGTGACACAAAGCCTAGGCAATGATCACATGGTGCCTGACTACCAGGGGCATTGTGTTTGTTTCAATCCATTGGAGACTGCATAGTGTAATATTTAGTGTCAGACAAACTTGTGATGTAAGAGGATAAACAACACAAAGCCTGCATAGATAGATAGAAATTAGTCTTTTCAACCCTAGGTGTGTGTAGAGGTTTGTTTTGTTAGTTATGGATAAAGTAGTAATCTTCCTATATTTTTTCAATACATTTCAAGTTTAACCCCCGACTTGGTCTAAGTTTTTAATTTCGGCCCTCTGTGTATTTGACTTTGACACCCCTGATCTATAGGGTCGTAATGAGGATGAGAATTATAAAGGGAACAGATTATCCGTCCTCCAAGGCAAACATGGGAAGTTGTTTGCTTGCATGGTTTTGCAGTAACAGAACTATTGTTGATTTCAGAGATGACAACTGGATATCTACATTTCTAGACCTCCCTATCACAGCAGATTTGGGGCAATTTTCAAATAGCTCAGAACAGAATATATTCGAAGGTAAACTTGCTGTATGGCACCGTACTTTGTACATTGTTACCTTATCTTGAATAAATGTTTTAAAACAAGAGAATTAAAGAGCAATTCTACCTTTCTAGGGGAAAAAAATCTGGGGCAAGAAAAACAGGTATTTGCTTAGTTTGTAATAGTGAGTAATATGCATAAATTATATATATGCTGTTGAGGCTATTGCAAACAAATTACAATGTTGTACACTACACCTTAAACGTCAAGACATAATTTTCTATATTACTATCTCATACTCCTTCAAAAGTGTATATTAAACATACCCTGTCCTCAAACCTATAATTTAAGGAAATATCTTTATAGAAGATTATAACTGTTATTTATGCATGTAAACCCTCCTTTGTGTAATCACCCAAATGTCCTAGGGTTTGCTCAGTTAAGTAGAATTGCAAGACAGATTACTAGACCTTGGAATATTGTATGACTATAGTCTTCCACCGATAAAAGTAGTCAGCAGTATGGAGTTCATGAAGCAAAACTAAACATATGCATTATATATTATATGCAGCATTTGTTGGCTCTTTCCACTGACCACATCAACTGCACACTATTGGTGTGGTTCCTCTCCCAATCCTTACAATATTCATGATGTGTGAATGTGTCCCATAGTAATATATGGAGGAATGGGGACAGATATGTATCACAAGGTTTAGTTTTGCTTTAAGCAAACCTCATGGCTAATAAAGCCCCATCATCATTAAGTAAGGAATTAATACACCATACTACACAGTGAATTTATGATATTTTTAATAAGAAATCTATATAATTTAGAGTCTGCATGCTGTGTGTCAATACCAATTATTTTCTTGACAGCTCAAGTACCTGGAAACCCTGGGTTAGTTTCTCTCATTTTTTGTCATTTCTTTCCAAGCATCTTTCGTCAATACAATATAAAATCTGTATAATTATCACAGCTTGCAAGCCTTGCTCTTGTAATAAACACTTGCATCTATCAGACGTTATTGAATACTTGTCCGTTAACCCAACACGATTCACCTCTAAAGTGATTAAATATGATTTCTATTATTTGGTTTAACAGTTAGTAAAAAGAAATTCTATACTATAATATATACAATGAAAATTAAAGAATTAAAATGTATGTTTAACATCTATAAAAGTAAGATACTTTAATGTACACTTGCTCACTCATTACCTACACAACGATTTAGCAAGGATTCTTAATAATGGACTGTTCTTCCTTCCTTGGACCCTTAATATTTGACTGCCAGCATGTGGAAATGAAATGATTCTTTTGCAATTGCCTAGCAACTGTGATCATTATGAGAATATCTTGCTGAGATGAGCTGCTGGCACTTGAGAATCTCATGTTCCCTGGGACATAAGTAACATTTCCACAAGATCTTTTGTCCAATTTCCCCAATTCACAGATCCTCATAGCTACTCTATGGTGGTACGTTTAAACCAAAGAGGTCAAAAGTGTTTTCCAGTTCTAGAGATGAGACAATAATCTATTTTATTGTTTGTGTTTTATTATCACAAAAAATGTTTTATCTGACATCACACATTGATATCTTGGCTTTCCTATATAGGTACACGAAAAATGTATCTAAATGCTAAATATAAATATATATATATATATATATATATATATATATATATATATATATAAATACTGTGTAATATTAATAATAATACTTACCAGACAACAATATGAAAAACTGCTGAGGCTCTGAAAGAGGTTGTGTTATTAAGGCATGGCTTCAAAGCCCGGTACATTACTGATCTTAGGGGATGAGGGCATGAATCCACACATTGAAGCATATTTCTGGAATGTCTACCAGATTTTATAAAATGTGTAGTTTGTGCTAGGCTTTTCAAAATCATCAGAGTGTTTATATTTTCAGGAGAGCAACCCATGGCTATAAATCTCTGACTGGTAATGCCCACTCCCACAGGGAAAAGTGGGAGGAAGATAGGTTGGTAAGCAGGGTCCCGTTACAGTGGGTTGGGACAAAGAAGTTTAGATTAAGTACTCAAGTACAGTAGCCGATGAAACCATAAATAGACACAACTTTTCTGCTCATAATCATTAGGAACTGGTGAACTATTATTAATCATTATTAAACTGTATTTATATAGTGCCAATATATTACACAGAACTGTACATTACAAAGGGGGAGGAGGACAACACAAGAAGGATATGGGTTGGCAGCTTGTATTAACACAGGAAGAATTATTAGATGCCACTTTGTAAGAAAAATTATGGAGAAAGTGAAATATAATTTGAGGAAGAAGTGGTTTGAGAAAGAAAGTAAAGCAATTAACAGGTTGGAGCCAATGAGGACATGTAAGTCAGCAAAAGGACGCAAGGTCCTAAGTCTATTAGGGAAAAAGTATTAAGAGCTTCCTAGGGCTCTAGTATCGTACTAATGAGTGTGATGGAAAGTTTCAATAACATCAGTCAGTTGCGCAGCGGTGAGGGTAAATTTTAAATATGACATCCATGTTTTGAAAAAATGGGATGGGTGTCGGGGTGTTGAGTGGCCTCAATCTTATCTATTAACATTAAAGTTTGTAAATAATTTGTGAGTTGGGAAATTGTTGGGGGGTGAAGTTCCAACAAATTTTTCAAGATACACTTTTTGGCAGCTAGGAGATATAAATTTCCACAGAAAGGTAGCATGGGCTCAGGGATTAAAGAGAGCTGGCAGGGCATGAAAAAGATCTGTGTGTGGGGGCATAGGGTGGGCTCAACCTGTTACAGTGGCCATTAATGCAAACACAAAAGTCCAGAAGGTTTGAATGTGTGTGCATGACCACTATGCATGTTTCAGTGGACCAGATGGAAGATCACACATTGGACAGGCTGTCAACAGTCCAGAGGCAGAAAAGGGTTTAACTTTTAAATCAAAGGCATAGTAAGCCTTGTGTATAACTTTATGTTGCATTTCTCTCTATACCTCAGTAATTAGGTTTTTTCATGTTGTGTAAGGTAGGGTAAGTAGGTGGCCCATTGGCGTACAAAACATAGATGGGGGTTGCAGTCTGGAAGGCAGTTTAGTAGGAGAGGATAAATACCAAAGATAGAAAAACAGGAGGCAGGGGTGCCTAGTAGCTGGCAGATAAAGCGCCTTATTTCCACGGAGGGAGTGGAAGTTAGGGGGCTGAGGAGTGTGTACTTCAATTGCAGATAGTACAAATAGTGATGGGAGGGTGTATTTGGTGCTGATTACAATGAAGGGCAGCTGTCGGTTATTATCATCTAGAAGAAGAGCAAGACATGATATACCATGAATCGCCCATATCTGATATGCCTTCAATTGTGAGACTTGAGAAAAGTTTGGGGGAGTGTATATGGGCATGGCTGGGGTTAACCTGGTTAAAGACCCACTAGCAGGGTGTCTCAAAAGGATAGGTTTTTTTCTAAAGATAAGTGGAATCGAAGGGAATAGAGTATGTAAAATGCCCAAAAAGACCAAGGCTACACAAGCAAAGATTCCAATTAAATTGCAGTGTAATGAGATGTACAACAATTTTATCTTTAAAGTAGGCTAGGACTTAGGCAAAGAGGGAACAGGTGTGGGGTTTGGGAAAGAGTCAAGTGAGCATCCACTGTAGTAGGTGTTTTGTAGCGAGGTTTGTTTACCAAGGTCCAGGTGTAGAACTATATGAATAATAATCAAAGGCAGCATAAGTGACTCCAGTCCAGGTGGTTTCTGTAAGTCAATTTGTTCCCCATTTCCCCCATGGCATTATTGCAAAACATGCTTGCAAAACTTCCACATGCTATCTAACTGTTTTTTGTATAAATAATCTGCCAAATCATTAAGGTGACCTGGGCCGAAAAATTCAACAGCTTGGACTATGGCCATACCATGAATTGCGCTACCTCTTGTAACACATTATTATTCCTGGTGCCCCCTTGTCTGCTTACATATGCAACATTACCAATTTCTTCCTCAAATAATGGCTGAAAGCCCGTAGTCTCTAATATGTGCCTTTCAGCTCCAGGATATTAAATACCATCCTATACACTAGAAAAGGCTATGTCCATTTTGCTGATTGACTCTTGCACTGATCCCCCCAACCTCACTCACTGGCATCTGTGGTCATCACCGTGCACTTTGTCAGGATAACAGTTTGGCGGTTCAGGAGTTTCTCCCTTCTCACCCACTACCAATGATTCTGTTGCATCATCAATAATGTATTGTTAATATTCTGGCTAATATCTCCTGATATCTAGGAAGTTTTTCTAGTAGGGGTGCATACTATATTGTAACCAGTTCACCATTGGGGATATTGAAAACATGGTGCCACTGTAAGACAGAGGATATCCCTTGCTCGAGAAAAGCAAAATCTTTGATTACACCCAACTTTTGGAAGAAGCAAGTGTGTGCAGAAGGTTTTTTCTAGGGGAGCTCACAGGTAACTCAAATGCCTTTTGGACTAGCTACTCAAAGTTCTCATGGGACTGCAGAACATTTTTCATGTGCTGTAAAAGTGTATCTTTTGACTAATTTAAAAACAATATGTCCTCCAAGTAGTGGAAACTTCTTTTCCCTCTTTTTTTCAAAGGGCCACTTTGCTAAATACCCTGGAGGAGGTGGTCAGCTGGAAGTGCCAAAATGCAAAGTACTAGAATATCTGATGCAGTGCTTCTACAAGGATTTGGTGTTGGCATCTTTCAAGTTGATAAAGTAGGCCCAGTCTCCAGTTTTGATTATTTGATGTATCCTCCACAGTGCATCTATTTTAAAATAAACTTGGATTTGGATTTATTTTTCATTCTCTTGTTTATGAAGATTGGAGAAACACAACAGTGAAAAGACCTCCAGTGTATTTAAAATGATTCTCCTTGGGGAAACTGGAATCCCCATGGGGGCAAAACAGGATTGAGGTTTCGGATAAACTCCCATAAATGACCACTTTATATTGTAGGTAGCACCCAATGTTTATTGTGACTGTCCACCCAAACCTACCAGAACCTTGTTGATCTGCCTCCTACTTCAAAGACTGAGGTGGGCATAACCTCAAAAGGACTTTTGCACCTCTTGACTTTGCAGAGGTGAACATGAGCCCTTTCCAGGGCCCTTAGAATTCTTCTCAGGATAACACTTTCCCGGCAGAACCCACATACAGATGAAACAAAACAAAATCAAAACCAGGAATGCATGAACAGGGAAAAGTGTCCCTACCTATGGTCTCAATGGTAGGTCTGCCATCCATCCCCATGGTAGTACAGAATATATAAAATATACAAAATAATGAGAAGAGACAGGGTTTTTTTTTGGCAAATAACGAACTTAAATGTATTCTTCAAATAAACAAAGTGTACATATCACAATAAGGTGAATTTAAGTCACATGAAAGCAAAACTGGTTCAAAACATATTCAAACTAAGGCATCCCTTGTGGTACAAAAAAAAGGGAAATGCCTTGCTTACTAGACACTCAGTTGTCTCACTAAAAGTTGCAACAGATGTGAAAAAAGTCTCAATCTCTATTTCGACGCGTTTCGCCCAAGGGGCTTCATCAGGGGATGAGTAGAGAAAGTCAGAGCAACTGTACAATAGAATATAATAAAATGTATCAATAAAGATGATTGTATAATGAGAGATAACAGTATGCAGGTATACAAAATAAGGTACAATATATGTAACGTTATATCAGGATGATGCAAAATAATACAAGATAATACATTGCTCAAATATTTTATTTAGCATAATGTATAAATTAATGTAAGGAACGGATGTTGTGTATATCATATGTACAAAAATAAGTATGTAACTGTAGATAGAATAAGGTGTAATAAACATTGAACATGTTTAATGATGTGACTGACTGATTTCAGAATATCAAGTAACTTCATAATCAAGTAAGTTACTTGATAATCTGAAATCATATCCTAAAAATATAAATAAGTATTGGAAGGCACACCATTTATACCGTTGGAAAAAATGTATTTGTCTTGCAATCCAAAATAAAAGAAAAATATCATGTCATACCAAACAAACCATTCATAGTAGGAAAAATATTAAAATAAGCGATTTCCAAAATAGAAGAAAACCCCACAGGATCAAAGCCTAGGTGGGATGACGGACTAGGCTACAAACAGCAAGGTTTTAAGGTTTAGGAGCAGTAAGGTTTTAATTTATGGGTAAACTTGTTGATATAGTTGGGTAAACCTCAAGATATAGTACTTCTAAACTACAAGAGGACATGTGGACTGTAAGGTAGCAGTAGTTCTAGGTAAGCTTTGCATAAGGTAAAAAGACAAAAGCAAAGTTTACTAAAATGAAGAATTGCATGCAAATAATGCCAATCCCAAGATATGTATAATAGAATCAACAGAATGAGTATGTGATACCGGAAATGATAAAAGAGGGACTTTTAAGTCATCTCAACATTTTTTATGGTATGGTTTTAGGTCATTGCCCTGCTGGGCAAGCTTATATTTAATACTATCTATATAATCCAAAATATAGAAAAAATATTGGAATTTTATTATGATGTCTTTTAACCACTTAGTGATTACTTCTTAAATATAGGAAAGTTTTGATGTTCAACGTGCTGACTGATTGACCTCCCGAAGTGTTGCTTTTTACAAAAGTCATCAACATGAGTCTTCATCTCAAACTTCAGCCACTGTCCTTGTTCTAAGGTGCCTGTTTTAAAGATTGTGTCATTATACAATGTGAAAGGAAAGATGCTGGAGCTCAGTGATAACAAAGTTTCTACGAAAAGAGTGGTATATAAGCTGAATAAGCTGTTCACATTTTGGCAAAGGTTTCTGTTATGTGATTCTTGTTCAAATTTGCATGTAATTGACATCTGTTTATTGTTACCTACACCCAGTTCAACTTGACCACATCCCAACATTTTGTCAGATATTCACCATGTACGCCAAAACAAAAAATTGTGGTCCTTCATTTCCATGAAGTTGGACAGCACAGACCTAGATCAAGCATATAAAGAAAGTCTGGCTTTACGCTAATTTGTTCCAGGGAAGAAAACTAAACTTTACAGAACTGTTGGTCAGTGCATGAGCCAGAGAACTAGCTTCTTTGCATGTGGAATGATGGTTGCTGCCTCCATGTGCCTCTATATATGAATTTTGAATATTATAAGAATAAGGCTATGTTCAGACCTCCTTTTTTGTGCAAAGCGCTTGCGCTTTTAAGAAACGTTTGTTTAGAAGCTCCCTGTAGGTTTGTGGGTTGTTTTTGTCATCTAAAGGTCTCCATAGACTTGTATTCAACAGCTCATAAACACTTGGGTAGGCATTTATTGATGTTGGCAGGTGACAGTTATTGGCATTTATGGGACAAAAGGCAGCCAGGTGTTATAGGCAGCCAGGTGTTAACACCTGGCTTCCTTTTGTACCCAACTGCCTTTAACACCTAGCCCCCTTTCACACCAGGCTGCCTATAACACCTGGCTCCCATTTGTACCTGGCTATCTTTAACACTTGACTCCCTTGGAGTGCTTTTTCCAGAAGCAGGTGTGAACAAGCCCAAAGAGTTAAAACATCTGCCATATATTTATTGTCATATTTATGTCCTAAAAGGGTGATTCAGCTATTCTGTTTTCCCTTTAATCTATAACATTGATAACTACTACATATTTTACCATAAGTGCATGTGCCACTATGTCCTTTCCGTAAGAATCACTTGTTTATGTTAGAAAGATTCTCTGATTCTCTCTTCCTATTGTTACAAGAACAGAAAATGATGAGAAAATTAAGATTTCACATTACTAAGTAGGTATTCACCAAATACTAGTGAATGTTAGAACTCCCTCTGTAAGAGATCACTTCTAAAGTGCCACATTTGAGAACAAAACACATTTAAAACAATATTTAATTCCAAGTGTGCTGCACTAGGGTTCTTTGGACTGATATTTAATCATCAGAGGGATTTGCAGCCGTTTTGTCAGCCTGACTTTATCTCAGCATGATTATTGTATATTATGCACAGTTTGTGCTCAACATTAAAGTCTCTTTAGTATGGGGCAACATGCTTTTTCAGGTTTTCCTTCCCTCCTTTTTCTTTTATTGTCCTTATCTTTTACAGCTTTCTATTTGTCTCTTGTTTCTCATGTGTGACCTTATTTAACTGAAGTTGTGATAGCTGTAATGTATGAACACTTCTAAAGCTATGTTCAAAAGAAAAAGGCAAAAAGATGTATCTGTTAAAACTTAGTTTGCAAGAGATGATTTGAACCCTGTTACTGTTAATATTTATTAATTAAATCTAAGAGCATTTTCTCCAAAAATTCATTTCATAAATATTCTCATGTTTAACTTTATATAGGATTTTACCAGTTAAAAGTTGTATTATCTCAACTGTATTAATAGCTTATTTTTCTGCATTCTTCAGCGGATTTCGATTGAAACGCAACAACTTGTGTTATGTTAGGGTTATTTTAACCTGTGCTGGAACCTTTATGAATTGATTTGGACAATTACTTTACCAAAAAGTTATTCATATGAGAACAGTTTTTTAACAAGCACAAGTGGTGATTAAATATAACTAGCAGGGGAACTATTTATAAAGCAGGGACCTTAAAGATTTGAGTTTTGTAAGGAGAATTATCATAACAATAGTAGCCAAATAGGAGGAAAAATAGACTAAATTTGTCATTCAACTTATCTTTAATTGGTTGATATAGACCTATGATTAGATGCTGCATGCATAATCCTAAACATTACTAAAAGACTTGTAATTTTATTTGCCCCTCCTTGTGTAACAAAACTGAACAAGAATATGCATTTAAAAAAAGTGCACAGAATAACATGGCAAGCTTGTTTTCTGTGTAAATGTATTATCCTTCCTGAATGAGCCTGAAGCAATTGGATAACACAGAACTGTGAGAAACATGCCAGCAGGATGTTTTTCTATGAAGTTTTTTTAGTGTTTGTTAGTGGCAAGCACAGTTGAAAGAGATAATTGTTTTCTTCTAGATTACTCTGTGTTATCATGATCTGTCTCCCCCTCCACCCCTCTACTTTGTAAAATTGCATTATGTTATGAAAGACAATGCTGAAGATGGACACACAAATACAAATTAGCAATAGGCTTAAAGGAATTGTGGATAATAAAAAAAAAATGCATTAATAAATAATACTTAAGAACAGCTGCGTATCTGTGTCTGGAGTTTGCTTTTGGATTTTATGGTTTGTCAGAAAATCATACAGCTCAGTACAGATTTCAGATGAGTCTTCACTTCCTATGTTGAAAACTACCACGTTTACTCAAACTTTGTGTGAATTCTTGACATCTAGGGCTATTGAACAGGGTTATATCTATGAAAATAACACTTAGGACAGGTTCAGATCTACTTTGGAATCAAGAAAGTGACTCCCAGTACCTGGGACTTTGGTCATTCACATTGCAGTGCTAGATCTTGCCTGCACAGTTGACTGCTGGTATCAGCATATTTGAACAGAACCATCAGGGCCAAAGGTGCCACAATCACTAGGGTGTGGCATTACAACAGCACTGTAGAATTGCAATCTGCTTTTGCTGGTTGGTCAGTTCTACAGTAACAGAAAGCACAACATGAAAGTGATTTTGTAGGGGTCACATACAGTGCAGAGATCTGTGCACGGTGACATTAGTATTGAAGGTTTATTACTTTCTCCCTCTCTCCCAACCCTCTCTTCTCCACCTATCTTTCTCTCTCCCTCCATCCCTCTCTCTCTCTTTTTCCCCCCTTCCTGTCTCCTCTATTTCTCTGTCACCCTCTATGTCAGGGGTGTCAAACGCTGGCCCAGGGGCCAAATCTGTCCCGCAACCTTTTTTTTTGGACCACAAAAGGTCCTGTTTTTAGCCCCTAAATATGAAATTCCAGCTGGCCCCCCGCTGCATTGAAATAGTGCCACTACTAAAATTCCCGGCATCACTCATGTCTATAGACCAGCGGGCTCTCTGCCTATGTGTGGCCCCACATTGGACTGTTTTATAGACACAGGGAATTGTAGTAGCGGTGCTATTTCTCTAATATAGGCTTCTTCCAGATTGAATGTTAAACAAAACTTGGTTGTTTCCATATGAAAAGGTTTTATATCTAATGAGAAGGAAAAACTTCCTCAATTCTTTCAATTTTTCAAGTATGGTCCGCAACTTTGTCTAAGTTTTTAATTTTGGCCCTCTGTGTATTTGAGTTTGATCCCCCTGCCCTATGTTATCTCCCTCTTCTATTCTTTCTCTTCCCTCTTCATCTCTCTTTTCTCCTCCCTTTTTCCTTCACACTCTCCCTTCTCCAATGCTCTCTCGCTTTCCCTCTCTCCCCTAACCCTCTCTATCCTTCTTTCCTTCCCTCTCTCCCCCTTTCCCCCTCTCCCCCTTCTTTTTCTCCTTCTCTCTCCCTGCACCCTATTTCTCTCCCTCTCACTTTGCCCCTTCCCTCTCTGTCCTCTCTATGTCTCATTTTCTCTCCCCTCAATATTTCTTTCTTCTCTCTCCCTCTTTTTTGCCTCTCTTTCCCTTCATCCTCTCTTACCTTTCCTTCCCCCCGTTCTCTATCGATCCTTTCCCTTCTACCCTCCCCCTATCACTATCTCCCCCATCTCCCTCTTCCATTCCCCTCTCTCTTCCTGCTCTCCTTTTATGTCTCACCTCTTTTTGTTCATGCCGAAGAGCTTCCCTAGTGTTTTGTGTGTGTCAGTATCAAAGACTTTCATTTTCTAGGAATGGGGGCAACACAAGCTAACTGGCTTAGGGAAGCAAAAAGTATAAATCCAGCCTTGGGTACCACTTGCTGCTTCTATCACTCATATTCAATGGGGCTGCCGCAGGGAGAGTTTAGTGTTTCCCCTGAGGAAACGGTTCATGTGGAAGCAGGAACTTTCTGGTCAGTCTTAACATAGCTTTACCATAGCATATTTATTATATAATCTTTATCTTAATCATTTGGGTAATATATTTGATATTGTAAGAATGGATCAGATGTGATCCTATACAAAGATTTTGACTGAATGATAGGATTTTACCAGTCAATTATTCATTGAAATGTTCATTGATATTTTGTATAAAAGGTACAATGTGAACTATATCGTTTTTAAGATTTATAAATGAGACTAAAAAAAGAGGATCAATTGAGAAGGAAAAGGAGACAGAGGAATTTTTTTTTGCATTGTACCTGCTTGTAATATCTACTTTAAAAGCTTACTCTGGAACTAGGCACAACACTGCTAGAAAGGGACCAGGCAACACCTTCACTTACCTCAAACTAAGGATACCCCCTTTGGTATATTTTGAATCTTGCTCCCTGGCTTTCCTCAGATGTAATGCTTGCCTATGATATAACTTTTTCCCTTATAACAACTAATATTTATTGCTCTCATAATGCCCCTGAAGAAGCCGACATGTAAAACGCATCAGGGATGGAAATGTTACATTTCATGCATGATTTTTTGTGTCACAGGAATATTTTTGTTTAGATGAAGGTCATTTATCCTTTGACGATTTAATAGGATAGGATCATACTTTGGCTGATAAATATACTCTGATAATATACATCTGTGTTTGTGCAAAAAGGTTGACTGACCGAATGTATTGATAATCTAATGATTACTAAATAAATTGTTTGCTGCATCAAAAAAAAAAAAAAAAAACAGCTTTCTTCCTTTCCTTGTATTTTATTACATTTTCTTCCCTGTTAATATTTCATTTAACAGAATATGGGGTGTGGCTTTATAGTATAGGGAGGAGTTTGTTATATCTTCAACTTCCTCTCACATGCTTTTGTTCACTTAAACATTTTCATCTTAAAATCTAGCTTGTATCATCAGCAACATGGTATATATTGCCACTGATCCAAGATTTGTTAACTGTTTTTTTACAAGAGTCTCCTTTCTGTAACAAAACCTTATAAAAATGAACGGGTTCTGCTTCAGTTACTGTTGCTGGTGCTTTGAGCTATTGCTTTTCCTGTAATCCAATACAAGATAAAAACTGTTTTGTCTTTCAACTTTCTGTTCAAGTGCGTGGGGATAGACTTGATGTAAGACAATTTCTACAAAACACATAACTGATGTCTCTTTTATAAATATTTTAGGATACAGGAATGGAAGGGGGTTCATGTAATGTGAAGTTGTGGTTTCAAAGTATTTTTGTGCATTTAGACTTTAATGAGTTTACGGCTAAATTTGTGTTTCACAGAATTCAGGCAACATTGGATGTACCTCCCACTAACCAAACCTTGAAAAAGTTGCTCATTACTATTAGACATTGAATTCACAGATACTATTATTTTCAAAAGGGGGTATCCAATGTATTCTCATAGCAGATTTTCTTTTATCTGCTTTGCCAGTTTTTTTAGTATAAAAGCAATGTACATTTATATTTTAAATGTTTATACAGGTACATAGGTAATGTTAGGCAAAAGTTGAATTTTAGACTGTGATTATTACAAAATGTTGCTTGTATTGCATAGAAAAGGCATTCTTCTTACTAACAACCAGGCTACTGACTACCAGGCTAATGTACCATTAATTTGGCATATTTGTGTCAGGGGTTTTCTGAGACCTAAAAGTTATCCCAAGGGTTCCCCATGTTAAATAGGTTATAAAAGACTGATATAGCGTGGATATACATTCTTTACTCTTTCATATCCATATCATAAATAATCCACAAGATGATGCCAGTTTCCATACAGAGTGATTTTAATGTATTACAGTAGACTAAAAAAAATATGGAGGCTTTAATTGCTGACTTTTCCTTCCCAAAGAGCTAGTTGCTTGGCTGTCATGTTGATTTAACAGCCTAAATGTTTTCTAACTTACTAACCTGGCTGTGTGATTGTCTATCAAGTTCAACCCCTAGGGAAATAAACATATCCCAGAGTTAAAACCCTGAAGATATAACTGATCCAGAGGAAGGCAAAAACAATCTGGTTCAATTTGCTCCAACAGGGGAATTTCTTCCTGATCCAGTGAGTCAATGGGATGTTATCTGGATCAAAAGTCTCTGGTGTCTTTACTTTAAAACATTATTACCCAGTTATATTCTGTGCTTTTAGAAAAGCATCCAGCTTTTTCAAAAAGCAATTGATAGTACTTCCGGAGCTAGCCTATTCCACATTTTCACAGACCTTATTGTAAGAAATCCCTTCCTGATTTGGAGATTAAATTTATTTTCTTACAGACCCCAAGAATGCCCCCTGGTCCTTTATAATTACCTTAAAGTGAATAATATGGAAGAGAGTTATTTTACATTAAACATACTATAACATCCCTCTTAATGTACAACTTCCTAAAACAACTTAGCAAATACAGTTTAATAATGTGTTAACACAGAGTGCTGATCTACTAAGCAGAGAGCACTTACATTACACAAAACATTCTCTTGTTTCACTGGTATTAACTTGGATAAGTATATTTAGACAAAGCCTAAACAATCTATCATAAAATATTGTGGGTCTATGATAATGGAGAATAAATGTTTGCCTGATGATAGCTAAGGAGGAATGCTCCTGGTGCCTATAGGAGCTGGCGTACTGTGCCTTATCCTATGCCAGAGTCTCTGGACAACTATTTTTAATTTTTAGAAGGAGTTTAGTAATAGCAGCCCCTATACTGCTCTCAATACAAATTAACTTTAATTTAGACAGATAATACATCCTAACATTTGCATATAACTGTTCTGCCAAGCAAAAAAGTGGCATTTTTCCAAAAAATGTATGAAATAAGACATTTACAGTGTTGGAAAAGCTCTGAGAAGCACTGAAAAATAACACCTATAATTAATGGTCTGTTTTTTGAACAGCTATTGCTATATCTCACTCCTCAAGTTATGGTACTAAATTTATTTAAACAGCAGCAAACTTTAAGAAAACACATTTATGAAATCATTTAAAAAAATTAAAATAATTATATCCATGCAGTAGCATTAGAAGTTTCAATATGTATAACTTTAACACACAGAGAACCAAAAACTAATAAAATTATTTTTAAAAAATGAGTGTTGCTTACAATAAAAAATCTCATACACATGTCCAATGTCACAGGACGATAAAAAAAAAGTCTGGTACTCCTATTTCTGCAGTCACTTTCCAAACATGGAGTGCAAAAGGTAATATCTTGTAGTAGCAAAATGTGCTTGTACTTTTATCTTAATAAAGCCTCTGTAGGAGATCAGTTTTCCCTTGCTGACAGACTTTTCATTATTGAGAATACAAAATAAGGCTAAGGCAGGACAAATGCATGCAAAATTACTAAATATTAGATGGAAGTGGCACACAGGGACCTACAACTATCAAAGGATACAGAGAGGTTAAGTTGAAAAAAGTATAGGTACATCAAGTTCAATCACTAGTAAAATAAACATATCCCAGATATAAAACCCTATAAGACATGGTTGGTCCAGAGGAACGCAAAAAAATCCCTGGTACAATTTGCTTCAACAGGAGAAAAAAAATCCTTCCTGATTCCATGAGGCAATCGGATGTTCCCTGGATCAACAGTCACTTTTATTTTTACTTTAAAGTCTTAATACCCAGTTATATTCTATGCTTCTAGAAAAACATCCAGCTTTTTCCTAAAGCAATCTATAGTAGTTTCTGAAACTACTTCCTGAGGGAGCTGATTCCACATTTTCACAGACCTTACAGTGAAGAATATAAAGATGTTAAACAGTAAAGGTCCCAACACTGAACCCTGGGATACACCACTAATAACCTTAGACCATTCAGAGTATGAATCATTAATTACAACTCTCTGGATGTGATCTTTAAGCCAGTTCTCTATCCATTTACAGATTGACTAAACCTATCGACCCTATCATACATATTAACCGCCTGTGGGGTACGATGTCAAGTCCAAGCACACTATATCAACTGCTATTCCACTGTCTACCTGTTTACTTACTTCCTCATAAAAAGAGAGTAAATTTGTTTGACAACTTCTGTCTTTCTTGAAGCCATGCTGACTATCACTTATAATATTAGTTTCTAGCAGAAACTCCTCTATGTGATTCTTTATCAAATTCTCTAGGACCTTTCCAACTATGGACGTTAAACTAATCGGTCTGTAGTTACCTGGTAATGACTTTGCTCCCTTTTTGAAGATAGGAACCACATTGGCCTTACGCCAATCTATCGGTACCTTGCCAGTGACTAAAGAGTCTCTAATAATTAGAAATAATGGCTTTGAAATAACTGAACTCAGCTCTTTGAGAACAGGTGGTGCCTGGTGGTTTGTCAGCCCTAATTTTTCCCAGCTGTTTCTTTATCATATAATTTCTGAGCCATTGTGACTCATTTAGGTCAGTGAAATTGCTATTATGAATTTGGACTTGAGCTCTGCCATTTTCCCTTGTGTACACAGATATGCTAAAAAAAGTTTTTTAGTAAATCTGCCTTGTCTTTATCCCCAGTTACCAACCCAGCGACATCCATTATGGGGCCTACATGCTCAGATCTGATCTTTTTGCTATTATTATACTTCGCAATACATACGGAGGAGAGGGATTTCACTTCAGGGGGTGTTCCCTGGTGATGGTCAGAGCCTTTAGGGTGGGTCTGGTCTAGTGCGCTCCCGCCCACCCCATAAATGGCCTAGTGGCCATAAAACTTTGCCGACCCCTGTTCTAGATAAATAGAAATCACCTATGCATTTTTTCAATACATCAGCTCATTGATTTACCAATAGTCATGGGTAAGGAAATAATTTACTTGTGGCTGAATGTATCTTATGTCTCTTAGCTCTACTTCGCCATGAAATCGGAGTTTACTGCCATTGTTCATCGTATTTAATTTTGGAAATGTTTTGAAGGAAGTTTTCAAGCAAGTTCTGCTTTAACACAAATATTTGTCCGTTACATAACTGTAACTCAGAAAACATACAAACACTGCTGTCAATAGGTTGCTTTGTAGAACTGAACACACTACTGCCAATATTTAAAACACTTCCATTCTTGGTGCAATCACATTTACTTCTTTAAGATTCAGAACTCAGAACTCAACCACATCAAATTACATTTCTTTGAGAGGTTACAGACACTTAGTGCAATCAAGTTTTATAACTTTTTCTAATCAATGTTTTTTTTACTCCTTTAACACATATAATGGATATAAAAATGCTATTTTGTAGAGCTTTTTAAATTGTGTATCAAATTCTTACTGTTAAAATATATTGAATGTTAAAAAAGTAGAAAATATTCTTAGATTTTGAAACATATAATTATAACTTTACTTTAAATACATGCTTTAAATGACACATTCTTCACCACATCTATATAGTATTATATTTACCTGTATATCCTCCTCATAAACCTCAGCTGTGTTGCCTACACACCCTCTTTCCTTTTCTTCCATGTCTGTATTCTCTATCCATTCCTAAAAGGAGGTAATCTATTTTTATCATTATGGTGCATGGTAGAAGAATAGGCTTAGTAGATCTATAGTATTAAATGAGGAAAAAAGGAAAGACAGGCTTTTGTAGGCAGCTAGTTATAGTAAAATGTCTTTAATTTAGTTTAAGACCTTGTAGTCCCATTTTCAACATACACCTACTAGGTTTAAATATCTATAATCAAACAGAAAATATTCTATTCTACAGTGGTTGTTGGTAAGCTCGTGTTTACAATTGCACACGAGAATTGGTAGGTACCATATGTCTCATGTGCACGACGCGTGTAGCCTTCTGGCTTCTTAAGGAAATTAATTTGAGACCCAAAAACTGTTAACAGAAAATGATATGTTCAGCAATTTAGTATTTAAGATCATAGGAAAATACCATGAGTACCATACATGTATACTTATGCATAATTATATGCCCAAGATTTGTTATTGCTTATCTGCCCCATAACACACAACTAACATAGCAGAGATCTACTAAGAGGAAATGAATATGATTTTTCAAGAAGAAGAGCTATACAGTGGCTTGGTATTTCAGTTTTTTCTTTGCCTAGCCTGGGATTAGTAACTAGTATTAAAAAAGGAAAAAAAGGGAAAGACAGGCGTTTGTAGACATCTAGTTATAGTAAAATGTCTTTAATTTAGTTTAGGACCTTGTAGTCCTATTTCTAACATAGATCTACTATACTTAAATACCTTTAATCCAACAGTAAATCTTCTATTATACAGTGGTTATTGGTAAGCTTGTGTTTACAATTGCACACTAGTATTGGTAGGTACAATATGTCACAAGTGCCGGACGCATGTCGCCTTCTGGCTTCCTCAAGGGAATAATTTGAGACCAAAAAACTGTTAATAGAATATGATATGTACAGCAATCTGTATCTTGGAGTATTTAACACCATAAGAAAATACCATGGGTACCATACATCTATACTTATGCATTAATAAAAGCCAAGTACATTATTACAAAGAAAAGTTAGCTTTTTAACCATAAATTCCTTATATGACAATATATAAAATTTTACTGAGCAGTTTGTTCACCATTGTAATATCATAGCACCTCGCCTTTTAAGGCTGAAATAAAATAAATTGAAGAAATTGGTCAGATGTGGATTATACGTTAAATTCCAAGTCAGGGTACTCCCACTCGTTTTTCTTGTAACGATTGAAACCTTTTACATTCACAGCACAAAAATAACAATGACGATTTTGGGCGCTCGCCATAACATAGGTACACCAAATTTCAATCTTTTCAGTTTTCCATTTTCCCACTGACGTAGACACTCAACACAAGTTTTGCATACCATATGGGGAGCCCAACACTTATCTTGGTCCCCCAGTTTAATACCAAAATATGCAAGATTTGGTTGTTGCACAAATTCTGTAATGTTTCTCTGTTTTTGCTGACAATTTTCACCACAAATGTAGCAAAATACATTAGGGTCATTTAAACAACTTCTTCCTGAAGAACTCATATTTCTGTAAAAAAAGAAAATGTATGAATAAAAAGAAGGCAAATGAAAATTTAATGAAAATATTGCTACATTTAATAAATAAAATGCAAAACGTTGGTGTAAATAAAGATTGATAATATCATGCTGTGTTAACATTTGTTGTTGGTAAAATCGTCTATTCCCATTCCTGTATCACAAGAACTAGAGCCAATTTAAAGAACCTGATGTCATTTCTGGATTCAGCAGACCAGAAATACCCTATATATATATTGAAAAATCCTTGGTGAAAGCTGTGTAATTACTGTAAGTCCTTAAAGTTTTAGCAACTTTTTTTTGTCTTCTCTGATTCCCTGAAGAATTCAGACCCTTTACTTAGTACTTAGTTGAAGCTTCTCTGTAGCAACTACAGCCTTAAGTTTTTTGGGCATGATGCATCAAACTTTGCACACCTGGATTAGGGGATTTTCTGAAATTCCTCTTTGCAAATCTTCTCAAGCTCAGTCAGGTTGGATAGGGACCAGTGGATAGCCATTTTCAAGACTCTCCAGGAACAGGTTCAAGTCAGGGTACAAGTCAGGGCTCTGGCTGGACCACTAGGAAATTCACAGAGTTGTTCCTAAGCCACTTCTCTGTTGTCTATGTTGTGTACTTTGGGTCATTGTCATGTTGGAAGCTGAACCTGAGGTCCTAAACAGTGTTTTCATTGAGGATAACTCCCTACATCTCCAACAACTGAGGCCAAACGGTTCAACCTTGGTTTCATTAGACCACAGAATCTTGTTCCTCAATCTGGTGCTTTTTTTGCAAATTTCAAGCAGGTTTCATGTGTTGTGCACTCTGCCATAAAACCCAGCTCGGTAGAAGGCTGCAGTTATGGTTGTTCTTCTATAACCATCTCCTTAAAGTATCAGTGGAGCTCAGACAGAGTGACCATCGGGTTCTTGGCCCTTTTTCATTGATTTCTCACATTGGCTGGGCTCTTGGAAGAGTGGTGGTTGTGCTAAATGTCTTCTATTTGAGAGTTATGGAGGCCACTGTGCACAGAAGGGAACCTTCAATGCAGCAGAGTTTGTTTTGTAGCCTTTCCCAGGTCTGTACTTTGCAACAGTCCTGTCTCTGAGCCCCTCAGACAGTTCCTTTGACCTCTTGGCTTGGTTTTTGCTCTGATATGCATTGCCAGCTATGAGGCCTTCTAGAGAGGTATGTGCCTTTACAAATTTTTTTGTTGCAAAGTATTGTTGCAAAAGGTTTTGTAAATGTGAAATTTCAGTTTTTTCATCCTAATAAATTTACTAAATCGTATAAAATGTTGTTTTCAGTTTGTCATTATAAAGTACTGAGAGTTGTTTATTTAGAAAAAAAAAAAAATAGATGACTGTAGTATTAGGCTCTAACATGGCAAAATTGATAAAAAGGGAAGGAAATCTAAATACTTTCTGAAGACACTGTATATCACTTTACCAGTCCTTAGATGCTGTGGCTATATATATTTTCCTTTGTTTTTAGGATTATATTTTCCTTTTTTCACCAGAAATAAAAAAAAAATCCACAGTTCATTATGGATATGTACTGGCACTGAATTGCACATACTTGAACTCATATATAAGTTGGGTAATAAATACTTTTTACCACAATTTTGATACAGTAGGAATAAATGATACAAATATATATAACCACAAATAAATATTGTACAATATTGACAGTAGGAATAAAGAAAATTATTCCTTTTATTTACAATACATGGGGTAGAATGAGGATTATTCTCAACATGTTCACAACATGCTCCCATCTGGACCTCCTGAACTTGTAAAGTATTTTGATGTGGCTTTCAGATATGTAGAGTGCACTTATTCTGAGTCTTTCAGAAGTAAATGTGATGGCAC
Source organism: Pyxicephalus adspersus (assembly GCF_032062135.1). Lineage (NCBI taxonomy): Eukaryota > Metazoa > Chordata > Amphibia > Anura > Pyxicephalidae > Pyxicephalus > Pyxicephalus adspersus. The sequence goes on from NC_092871.1 coordinate 32,505,244, forward strand.
CAAGAATTAAAAATAAACATGTTTCTTGTGAAGATATGGTTTACTAGAGGCATACCACATTCATTTTATAGCCAGCATATTTGGCGCCTTTTCTCAGAAAAGGTTCAGTTACTTCACCCTATATATAAAGCTACAATAAAAGGTTCAGTGTCTATCATAATCAACAACATATCCAAGGTAATAACTACACAAAGCTTTAGTAATTACATTGTTTTCTTTAAATAACATGGCAATCCTGACACTATGGGGCTGATTTATTAAAGCTCTCCAAGGATGGAGAGTATACACTTTCATCAGTGAACCTGGGTGATCCTAAAAACCTGGAATAGATCTAATTCAGGAATTAAAACTTAGTATTCAAAAATTAGTATTCAAAGAAAACTGCATGTTCTGTTTGTTATCCTACCTCTAAAATAATTTGTCTACCCATAGAGATTGCCAAGTTTTTAACTTGGCAACGCTTGAAACTTTGGCATAGGAGGGTGCTGTATAGTACTATACAAAGTTACTCAAATAGATTGGTATTATTTGATTCATGAATAAATTCAACAAACTTGTTCTGAAAATTTTGTACCCTGTCATTGATATATGTCTGTATTTGTCCCTCTTTGTAAAGATATTTTGGCAAAAATGCTCGTATTGTGTGTTTTCCATGATCAGATAGTCCATTTAAAGTGCCATTTGGACCAATATGGTGCCTTTACCTGATAAGGACAATCTGAATCTTTGTGATTCAGGACAAACACAAATATGATGACAGGTTGGTTTCAGACCTACTTTTATGAAACCATATTACATCACAAAATGACTTATTCAAATTACATGCATATATTAACAAGTCTCATCATACATGATGATGTATTCTTTAGTGGTTTTTAGTAGTCAATAAGGGATCTTTTTAATAGTTTACTAGAGTTCCTAAAACAGTTGCTAACAATGCCTTATGAAAAAAGTGTAAAAATGTTTATTAAGAAACAGCTTCAAAAACAAAAAGTGTGAAATTAGTTTACATCTCAAAGCAGCATGAAATGTTGATGGGTTCCTGGCTAAATCTACTTTTCTCTGTTTGGCATTATTTTTGAATAATAATTTTGATGCCAGGAGCTGACAACATTCAATGATGTACAGAGAGCCTGCATGGCCAGCAGGTGATCTGTTTTTAATTTTGAAATAATCATTTGCAAATATTATTTATCTTGTTGAAATGCATTTGATGCCAAATATTTATACCATTATTATATGTAAAAAAAAAACAATTGACTGTTAAATTGCTGCAGAAATGGCACCCTTACATACCAAGGCAATGCACTTTCATTGTAGCATGTTGCAACACACAGAAGTGAGTGGTACTGCATTTGGCAACACAAATCATTTTCAGTTTTAATCATGGTAAGGTGTGTTGGCAGTCAAGTCAATTAGATTGGGCAACCTTTATGCAACAGAGGTAAACATGTAACATATTGCATGGTTACACCCCTAAACAGGTAACTGACCCCTCATCTCAAAGTTCTGTGAGTTCACAATGTCAATGTCTTCAGAAATCAATAGTTCCTTTTTCAAAAAACAAATATGTTTTATTAGTACTGAAAATTAATTTCAATCAATTTCTGAAAGGTGATTTTTTTATTACAACAGTTGTTAAATGATTGTGTCACTAAAAGTAAAATACTGGTAGCAAAAAATGCTTTTGGAAAAGCAAAGTTGTGCATATGCTTTTGGTTTTTATTGTAATCTTGTAAACATTTAAAAAATATCACTGCTATTATGAAGTAAGAATTGATTTTCATTTTAGATTTACAGGCTACAGACCTAGCATTTTTGAAATTCCAATTAAAATACAGTATCAACCACTGTATGAAATTACCCCGCCATTGAGTACCCATGACCCACATCTAGAAAACGATGCATTAATTTTAAAGCTGCACCTTAGGCAGATATAAAATTTACAAATTACAATTTATAAAATTGGTGGAGCTTTGTAATCAATAATTCATCATTAAATGTATTTTTTAAATATTATTACCTAGTATTTATATAGGGTCAACATATTACACAGCACTTTACAAAGTCCATAGTCATGTCACTAACTGTCCCACAAAGGGGCTCACAACCTAATGTCCCTACCATACTCATATGTCTTTACCACAATCTAGGGTCAATTCTTTTCATGAGTCAACTAATTTAACTGCATGTTTTTGTAATGTGGGAGAAAACCCAAGCAATCACCGAGAGAACGTGCAAACTCCATGCAGATAAGAGATTTGAACCTGGGACCTAGCGTTGCAAAGGTCAGAATAATAACCTCCTAGTCAAGTGCTGCCCATGTATTTGTGTTAATTGGATTAGGTACCTGAATGTGACCTGGTATCAGCTTTTTGCATTTCCTGTGAAGCAGGGATGGAATTTGTGGAGTGTGAGGGAAAGACACAGTACAAGGAACCATTCATTACATTTGATAATAAGAAACATGCCAATAGGCAAAAAAAACAAATATTCTTATTACTGTGCTTCTTCTCAGTTTTCTGCCCAGTCGCTAAAATGCCCTATTGATAGAATAAAGTTACCCCTGCAAAGAAGAAAAGTAATATATTCTCCATTTCTACCACCTGGTATATAATGAATCTGTGTTGGAATCCTCCATGCCCACTGTATTTAGTGTTTCCTTCCACCATCCCCTATACCATTTTAAAAAACACTGCTGTCATAAGGGTTGACAGATTTAACAATTGAGCACAGCAGGGGACCAGGAATCTAACAAACCTGGAAGGTTTGTATTCTGAGGATTATTAGAGCAGCACTGTCCCTTCAATACATTTTTGGATGGGTGAGGGCAATGGGAAAGATGAGAACCAACTATCTTGTTTGCAGGAGAGATCTTTAAGCACTATTACCTAAACAACAGAGTCACTTAAGGTCACTTAGTAATTTAAATAAATCCAATAATATGGCAAAGAAGGCAAAGTTACGGAACCAAGTCTTATTTGAAGGTAGAAGTATGTTGTACAATAATAATAAAGTCCTTCTGTGGATTTGAGCGGATCACAGCCCGTTGGTTTGTAGATTTATTACCTATCAAAACTCATTGTACTAAGAACATAAAGGTAAATGTACTGAAACTCGGCAGCACTGATCCTTATTAGGGACCTGACTGCTGCCCAACTCTATTAGAATTGTTTGTCCTGATATGAAAAAGCACATGAATTCAGCCACTATTATCATAGGTAGCAGAACTGTATAGTATTTAAAGATAATGTAATTATAGTTTACCTTTTTCCCCAAACACATGCAATCTTCTGTGCTAAAATCATTGTAAGACTAAAAGAGAATTCTAAGTCAATTACCAGTAAACGTATACAGTAACTAATGTTAAAGGTATATGTAACAATATTAGATTGTGTCTGCATATATGGATATCTGACTTAATCAGATCAAGAGAGAAGAAGAAAATGATAAACTTTCCCAATTGTTTTATTGACTTAGTATGCTTAGTGATCCAAAAAAAAGTTTTACATTTGTACTACACAGTAATTTATATATACTACTTACAGTAAGCAGCTGGCACAGGGACAGGGCATTTTTGGTGCTTCCACTTTGTTCTAAAAGAGTCCTAAATGGCAGATACAGCCTATTTATCTGTGAGTATCATAAATGCATACCAAAACAAAGGATATTTTAAAAAAGTAAACCCTAACAATCAACTTTTAACTGGCATTTTTTCACTTCTGATCTGTAAATAAACACTTGAAAGTGTTTGTTACATATGTCCAATAATTGTAAAAATATACTTGTTGACCCCACCATAAACTGAGTGAATCAAAAACTTTCTTTTCCTTTGCTGCACTAGTTCTGTGCAGAAATGAAAAGCCATATAGAGCTGCAGAATGCAGAAAATTCCCATTAAATTATCATTAAACTTGTTGAGTGAGGGATGCAAAAGTGCCAAAACACAAAAACATGTTTTCACTATCAGTAGTATTACTAGTACAGGCACTCCCCAAGTTACATACGAGATAGGGACTGTAGGTTCATTCTTAAGTTGAACTTGTATGTAAGTTGGAACATGTACATTATTTTAATAAATGCAATTAGGACAGTTATTTGCCTCAACATATTATTAGGCAGCATGATGTCAGTTACTGTATAAAATC
>NC_092871.1:32509538-32531673 GCF_032062135.1 Pyxicephalus adspersus
CTCACCCCCCTAAGATCACCCACAACCTCAGCTGTGTATAGCAAAAGATTTCTTCTACAAGTCTTGCAAACTGCCCCCTTTTCCCTCCAAGCCTCCGTTCTGCACATAGCGAGCAGGGAAGCCTCGCTTGTATCTAGGAGGCATCCGTATGTCAGATGTAGTATTTTATGCCCTTTTAATAACTTCTTCAGGGCCACACAAATACATGCAACAACAAAAGTTGCATGTTTGGTGAACATTTTTTGCCATACATTAAAGAAGTGTTTCTCAACTAGGGTTTCGTGGAACCCTAGGGTTCCTCCAGAGGTTGCAAGGGGCTCCTTGAGCAATGTGCATTTTTTACTTTAACTGACAGTAATTATCTTTTTAGCTATATGTAGGAGTGAATTTCTTCCACTGGCCAGCAATGTAGAAAGACATTCTTCCTATTGACCACCATGCTAATATACTATAAGTTGTGGATAGAGTAATTATAGCAGGGGTTCCCTGAAGATTTGAAAGTTATTCTAATGGCTTTCCCAATGGTTAAAAGGTTAAAAAACACTGCTCTAAAACTCTAAAAGTGCCCTAAAAGTGTTAGAGAGATGCACACCCTGAGCCTGTAGCTCCCCAAACAGTTTGCAGACTTATGAAGAAAAGGCAGATGCTTTGAATTTTAGGATAGTGGTGCCTAGTGGGATGGCTGGAAGCATTGCAAGACTCACTATAACTGGATTTATACATTGTTCAAGTGGCAGGTAAATGTTATATGAGCTCTTCACTCCTTGGCTATAGGGGGTATCAAGGTGTGCATCTGAGTCAACAGCAAGACTTATCAGACCTACTGTACACTGGTAAAGTAAGCAGTATAAGCTGGTAATCCAGACTCAAGTGTAATATGGGGTCTGCCAAAGTCACTGTCTAGCTAGCTTTAAGGAGATCGGGAGTAACAGGTTATTATATACTGTAGGTATGGTATAAATAACTATGGTAATAGCATTGAGTGATAGCTCAATATTAAAGTATGTCCCACCTACATGCCATTCACACACACTCAAATATCATACCAATCTGGTTGTGACCCCTGTTGTGCCTGCCACACCCATGGTTCTATGCCATTTCCTTACCTCCACGTTTCATTCCTTAATGTCCCCCCTCGTCTCCAAGCAATGTTCTTTTTCTGCTCTGACCCCACTGCCTACACTACATCCTTTGGCTGCTCTCCTTCCACTATCTACACTATATTCTCTGAATTTCACTTTACATTCTTTGGCAGCACTAACTAACACATGTCCACATTACTTTTTCTAGCAGTTCTCTTCTTCCTACTCCCACTGTTTTCTGCAGATCTCCATTCAGCTTAAATGAACCTATCGATAGACGGGCACATAATTCCCAGCTCTTCTAAAATGCTGGAGGGTGGACAGTTTCTTGTTATAAGTCAATGGTCCTTAATGATGGTGGTAGCAATTATGTTGATGATGGTACTGTGTTTGTTAACACTTGTAATGGGGATTATAAATAGGGTTTCATCTCTGTCAACTTCTTTGTATTTGAAAAAAAAACTTTTTTTATACACCCACCTTTTGCTGTGCTTTACATACTAAAATGTTTAGAGACCCAGTATAGAAATACTGTACCAGCACATCAAAAATAGTTATAATGCAAAAAAATAATGATATAGAGCAAAAAGTATCAAGTAGCAATATTCTAATATTAAACACTAGAGTACATAGGAAGAATCTATGAGTGGAGTGTTAATAGATACCCATACAATGCATATATGTGTAGAAATATACAATTGGGGAATATAATACAATGACATAACAGCATACTCCAACAAAGGCTCCCAGTCAGTAGAAGAATTAGTCCTGAGATCCAATGTTTCAGTGAAAATGTAACCCAATGGTTAAGGTGAAACTCTTTTCTTAAATAAGTCAGGCAAAACTTTTTAAAACTGAAATATCTCCTAAAATTGGCAAACCTTCTAAAAAAAAGTGCAAATAATTTTAGTAAATTATCACTGACTGAAAAAATGTAAAATTTGTGTAAAAACATTGATTAATGGGTCCCCTGGAATTCTGAATGAAATTAAATAAAGAAAGTTTACCTGTATATACTTATTAATATTATTTTTTAGTATAGTTTTATTGTGGTTTTGCTTTTATGAGTAACAAGCACTACAATTAAATTATTCTATATACCTCTATAGACTGATCTGATTTTTTTTACAAATTTTTCATTCACTAGTGATATATAATCAAGAGAATTTAAATAGCTGCCCATTTTATAAGGCTTATGCAAACCTGTACTTTTTGGTAACATGCGTTAACCCATATATGTTATGTCATGCTATATCACATGAAAAGCAGAAGGTTTCTTTTGCAGCTTACCACAACTCACTGTAGCACATTTCCATTCGTTGTGGTGTGCCGCAACACATGTGCATCAGAGGTGCTTTAACAATTAATGGTACCACGTGATCATATGGACAAAGGGTTAATATTGGAAAAGCCTTCCCCAGGTTTTCCATGTGTTTTATAATTAACACATTTTCCATTTTAATTTATGTATTTGACCATGACCTCACTTTACAATACATGCTATGTCAAAATTATATATCCATCAGCTTTCTATTTCAATACCTTTGTACATTACCATCTATTAACTGGACTAATTTCTGCAGTTAGTATAAAACTGACAGACAGTGCCCTCTGCTGGAAAAAGACAAATACATACTGTGACAAAAAGAAATACTTTTGTGCAAAGGATATTTACCTGGATTTATTCTTAACTTAGAGTTAGGTGTGAATAAGTAGAGATACAGTCAAAAAAATGAAAAAGCAAGAGAGAAGTATGTGTATCTGAACCTATTTTCTCTGAAAATAACACTGTTTACATCAGAAAACATGTATAAGTGCACTGTTGTATTAACATACCTGCCATAAAGGTGTTCACTTATCATACTTCACCCTTTGTTTAGTAATGATAGCATCAACATCATCACCTCTCTGCAAGCAACAAAGGAAGTTTTTGTAGATGAAGCAGAAAGTACCAAAGATGTATTGTGATCTAATAACAGTGGTGCAGAATCTTCACTACATACCTGGGCACTCAGCTCAGCTCAGTGTAGTAAAATAATATTACTGGCTGAAAAATCAAGAATGCAAAACATGCAGTCAGTATTATACTGTAAAGGAACGGTCCACTTGAACTAATATTCCAGTGCTTAGTAGACCTCAGTTTGCTAAACCTTTTTCTCCATAAATACATTTGTTGTAGTGTTGCAGAGTTGCAGTGTTTTTTCAGTTTGGCAATATTTTGGTTTTATACCAGTTTTACATTAGGGGAGCTTTATTCCTCTATCAATGCTACATTGCAATGCACACAAGTTATGCAAACTTTTGCATAACCATTAAAGTAAGGTTTAGTTGGATTGGGAAGGTCACATATTAAGGTAAACTATAATGAATAAATGCAACTAAATGACATGATCTTCACTTATCTGAGCATGTGCTGCTTACAAAGTAAATGCATCAATTCTCTGACATAATTTCGATAGAAAACCTGGATTCATTTGGAGAAGTTTTTTTTATGATTTAAATACCCTCCATGTTCTTTACATTATTCTGTAAATAGTTTTGCACTGAAAACATTTTGCGGTGAACCACAACACAGGCTCAATTGCAATCCCAACCTTTCCCAATTAAGTGCATGGGTAATGTGAGCATAATTTTTTGGATGTGGTGACAACAATGCTGTGGCAGAACGTGGCATGGTTCCCAAAAGTGACAAGTTGCCTTTGGCTGTGTGGTTGTTGTTTAAGGATTTTCACCACAGCCACATGCAAATCTGGTAACCTGTGCTTCAGTTTAATAATCCTGGGTGCACAGTGACAGTTTGTTGTGTGCCCAGTAGTTGCCAGCAATATCATTTAAAATAATGGGCATGAAAGAGCCCTAAATGTTATATTAAAAGAAATAAAATTACAGAATACAATGAACATTTTATGTCTACTTTATAGTAACACATTTAAAAAAATTGATTAGGGAACTGTAATAGGTTTATGATTAACTTCTAAATAATAAATTTACCAAACAAAGAGGAAAACACAGAGCAGCGTTTATGCATTTGTAGGTTTTAGGTCAATCCCCAGAGCATTAGGTTAGGTAGAATATAAACATATCCTCCGAATTACAACCTGACTGTCCTAAAGAGACCTACAACTCTACATCTGGCAGAATAGAAGAGATACTTGTTTAGCTAAAGGCTTCTATATTTTAGAAATCTGATTCAACATAGTGACAGAACATCATAATTCCTCGGACAGAAATATTATTTAAATTTTCATAGATATAGTTGACATGAAGATCTTTTCTTCATAGGTCTTATTAGATCCAATCTGACAAGTTCTGAAACTGCTTCTGACAATATGCAGCTTTTCTTAGCTGAAAACCGAAAATAATTTGGCATATTTTACAGAATATTCTTCTATACATTTGAAAACATAATTTGCTGCTATGAGACTCCTGTTCAATGCACAGAACACCAAAGCATCATTTAACTGACATTTATTAACTGTTTATTAATAGCTTATTCACACAACAGACAAATGAACAAAGAGGACCTATACTAAGATAAGATGTAAGCTGCTATTGCTAAATTCATTGTAAATAATAGTAATTGCCTGGATGTAAAGCTTATCTTTTGGTAGAAGTAGTTTCAGTCATACACCTGCATGGAGGAACTGTGTGACCATACACTAAACACCTATGCTGCATTCTCAATCTGAAATAAAAGTTTAGTAAATAGTGTTTAGGTTCTTTTTCTATGCGTTTTGCGCAAATGGCTTCATCCAAAGGTGTGTCGACACTTAAAGGAACACTTCAACTTTTGAGTATTTATTGTGTAAATTGTATGGTCGCTTCTATACTTAAAAATTGTGTAATTTTTGGATTTTATGAATTGTAAATTAAAGGGAAACTAAAGTAAAAACAAAAAACGTTCCGCATCGTCTCATCATCATTCTTCGGCCTGGCACATTGGGGGCATCCATCTTCCTCAGTCTCTTTCTGGTCCTTTTTCGCACGCCACTTGATCTTGCACTGCGTAGGCGTGAGATCGGTGACATAGATGGGGAGAAAAAGTGCTGATTTCAGGGTTGTCTACCCTTTTATTTAAGGTACAAATTTTGAGGTTAGGTACACTGTAAAGAATGATGATTTTATTTATTGTACCTTATATAGTACTTCTGTTTTAAGATTAAGAAATAAAAGTTTACCTTATCCCTTCAGTAAAAAGGTCCTCTTTAGGGCTATCTAGAGAGCACAAACTTATTTAGGCAACTATTTTAAATTAAAGCATACCTTTACTCAAGTTAGCATCTATACTTGAATGGATTCTTAATTCTAAAAAAAAATATTTACATTTGCCTTTTCTCTACATTTTGCAACTGTCTGTACAATCCATAAAATCTCCTGTGGCCCCATGATATGTTGCCAAAATGGCCCACATCACTGGACATGGAACATGGGTGTCTCTCAATAACACCCAGTCTCTAGTGACATGGGCTTCCCAAGATTCAAAAAGTTTGCTTCTTTGTTTAGCATGCACATACTAAATCAGTTTTGAAATCCTGATTGCCATTACTGGAATAGAGTAAGTGATTGCAATATTTGGATGTGGTGTGGCACATTTGTATCACTGTGGATAAATACCAATCAGGGTATTTAAAAAAAAACTCTTCTTCACTATTCCCTAGGTTTTCAGAAAGTAGTGATTAAGTATAATTACCTTTTTATAATAATGCCAGTAAAAGTTAATTAATGAACTGGCAATCCTTCATAAAAATTATTATGTTATCTCCAAGTGACTTTTCTAAATGAGACAATTATTTTAGTAAAAAACAATGACACTTTCATAAATGTACCCATATTCTTTAACTGTATTAAAGTGGAAGTATACTTAAAAAATAAAAAAATTCAAGCAATGTGGTGGCACTAATGAGAAAGGATATTCAGTCTCTGAAATCTGAAAGACAGCAATAAGTCAAAGACTTGTTATCTTGTTCCTTAACCTTGCTGCTCCAGTAGAAGATCGGGTTAATATAGTAAAACACATAAAAAAACAAACCCTGAACGCACTAGTAAATGATATTTTGAAAGTTTAATAATTATAAAAGCGTGTATGAAAACTCACAAATGTAATCACTTTTATTTTATCAGGTTTCTCAGCTAGATAGGCAAAGGTACTTTGTGCTGATGATGGTGAGCACTGGAATGCATGAGCACTGGCAACTTGCTCACTGCAAACCTCCCAACAGAATCATACGGGTCCCAAGGAATCACAGGGCTGCATCAGAACCAAGGACTACAAGGCTCAGTGCTGTACTGTGCATGTAAATTATATTTCCAGATTACAATGAACACTGCAGATTGCAATTTTAATACATATACGTAGTTAGCTGTGTTGTGCTGAGTTCTGAGTGAGAGCATCCTTCTCCGATGTCAACTGTTAGCCTGTTAAATGCTACAGCCTGCAAAAACCTACACAATAAACAGACCCATAAACTATTTTGTACAAGGTTTTTTTTTACAATCATTTACAGGCCGTAAAAAAGCCTGGAAAATGGAAGTCTGAACATAGCCTTATGCTAAGTCTATACAATTGGTTAAACTACGTGCCTAAACACCCATGTTACAAATTCCTATTCATTCCAATAGACTGATCCACACCAGAGCGTTGTCTTGATGGGTTGTAAAGAAAATGCCCCAAAACAATTAAAAATGCCTATAAACGCTCCATGCCCCATAAAAGCAGGCATCCCAGAATGAATGAACTCCTGTGCACATGTGTGGGTTACATCATTCCAGTCTGGCCAATCAAAAACCCTGCAGTCAGATATGGACCAAATGAAGATGAAGAGCTTAGTTTAAAAAAACAGGTAAAAATTGAGAACAGGCAGACCAGTTTATTTTATTGCAGAAGAGACATCACCTATCCTTTCTGCACTGAATGACTTGCCTAATTGCAATTTTTTCAAGTTTGGTTCCCCTTTAAGGAGAAAACTTTTGCAAAAAGGTAATTCAGTTAAGATGAGGCAACCATGCCACTAGAGAAAAAACATGAAACAGAACCACCCCGTAAAATAAGATTACTAAAACCTACCAGTTAGGCAGGCAGCAACTTCAATCTTCACTAATATAAACAGCTAGAGCCACCACTGGTATCCAATACTTCCCTGTCCCTTCCCAGCCACTGTAGTTCCACCAGCCGGCCCTAAACCCGTTATGCTTTTACTCCCGGTTATGCCCTGTAGGGAAAACGCACTCTCTCTGGGAAAATAAGAAAAAGTGTCAACACCAATACAAAACAATACAATACAATACAGTACAATACAAAAGGAAATTTTTGATTTCTTGAAAATTTATATTTTTGATTAGTTTACGATTTTTCAATAGCAGAGGGAATGAGGGGAATCTCTCCGATGACATGCAGATTGCAGAACAATGAATTAAATGCCATTAGACCCACCCCCCGCCCCCGAATTATTCGGATGCCATTGCTGCAAATGTTTTTCAAGTCATAAAAGTTGCAAACTTGGATAGATGAGCATTGCCTTGCTTTGCTCATCACCTATGAGAATGTTGTTTTCGGTCACCTCACTGATGATTTCTAACAGTATTCTCTAAATAGAGCAGTGTTTCTAAATCCAGGTTCTGTCGATCTCTAAAGGTTACTAGATGTTCCTTGAGTAATCTGTGACTCTCAGGTCAGTTTACGTGACACCAATGATCTTTTTGGCTATCTGTAAGATTAACATTCTTCCCACTGACCACCACACTAATGTACACTGAGCGGTTAATATAGTAACTATAGTGGAGTTCCCTATTTTAAGGGTTCTCCCATGTTAACAAGATTCAGAATGTTGGTATAGAACAGGGGTCGGCATACTTTTTGGACTTCTAGGCCATTTCAGGAGGTGAAGAAGGCACACTAGGCCAGAAGAAACAAGGTGTCCAAGGAAAGGTTTTTTCCAACCATGACTGCAAGCGAGCAGCCTCAGTCTTCCGCTCATCCGCGGTGTGGTCTCTGTACGTGTGCACGTGCTTGGCATGGAAATGCCCCTTGAGATTCGACCGCTTGGTGTCATTGCACACTAAACACAGGGCTTTGTTGCCGTGTTGAATGAAGAATAATTCGTCTGTCCATTCGGTGTTGAAGACGCGACGTTCGAGGTCAACCTTTCGAAGACTGGTAGCTGCGCGTTGCTTCTGCTCTTTAGGCATAGTAATTGGGGTTACTGTGCGGGAACTCGATGATATTGTGGGAACTCACGATAACGCGACAATTTATTTAGGCCAGATCCAATAATAAATAACTAGGGGGCGTTAGGCAATACTGGCTTGGCTGTATCTGGCCTAAAAGCCGGAGTTTGCCTATCTCTGGTGTAGAACATTTGGCGGGCATACGCAGAATGTTGCGGCAAGTTATTGTGCCAATTGGTAACCAAAGTGGGAAGAGGATGTGCTTGACGTTAAAATGACAGTGTGGGAAAAATGTAGTAAAGTAACATTAGCTGAATAACTGCATGGAGGCTGTATATAGTTTATAAATATCATTTGGAGTGTAATCGCTTTAACACAGAGTCAGTGAGTACAAGGCATTGTCAGTCAGCAAATAAACTGTAATGACATCACTAGTGGCTGGGACTTTACCTTCTGCTTCAATTTTTCTTACAGTTTTAATTATTTATTGAGCAACAGAATTGTAAGTGCAGTTACAATGGTAAGCCAGTCCCATACTAGCGGATGCCACAACCTCACAGCCTGCACTGTACACAGCTTGTGTGCCGCACAAACCCCGCCCACTACCTGGCGCGTGTCCTTTAGTCACATGACAAGGATCACATGACGTCGTGCAGCCCGGAAGTGAAGGTGTCAGTAGGCCCTGGCAATATGGAGAGATTAGACAAAGCAGCTCTGAATGCAGAGAACTATCCTCAGCCGGACTTCAGGCAGTGAGTAGAGCCGCATTACCATGGGGGTTATAATACAGACAGGGGAGTAATGGCAGTGTGTGTGTGGAGAATGTCCCTTGTATGACTCGTATTACAGTGCAGAGACAGCTCCCTCCCCCACTCTGTCTCCATAATGGGAATTGTGTGTCAGAACAGAATGTGTAGGCAACCTGCCTGATAAATATTCAACCACTAGGACTGGACTGTGTAGCAGACACCACCATGTCCTCTAACAGCAGCATATTTCAGGTTTGTCACACGTGTCTAGCTGACATACTTGCTGCTCATTCACTGATTGCAATGTATGTGCAATGAGGGTGAATAGAGGAAGTGCTGGATACTTCAATGGCTGTCCAGCATGCAGATCTGACCTATTAATAATAAACAGGATTTATATAGCGCCAACATATTACGCAGTGCTGTACATTAAATAGGGGCTTCACATGACAGACACAGGAGGAGGAGGAGAGGACCCTGCCCCGAAGAGCTTACAATCTACGTATGTTACAGCAATACTGCTTCCAATTAACAAAACATTTTTTGGTATAGAACGAAAATGGAAATGGTAACAATATTACTTTCTGTTTTGGGTAAAGTAGGGATGGGCTAGAACCTGTGTCTGGCTTTTATTCCTGTCTGTGTCCCCGCTGTGGTTTTACCCCTTTAGAGACTGTTGTCACTAGAACAGAAATTGAGCAGAAATCAAACATTATGAGTCTTCAGCAATAGGTGAAGACTATTCTATTTAATGTACAGCGCTGCATTATAGGTTGGTGCCATAGCATACTATAGCAACTTTTTGCGATTGAAATTTAATTTGTTAAAGCACAACTAAAGTAAACAATTAAAAAACCACAATCAATCAATCATACCTTTAATTCCGCAGATCCCTCGATCGCTCTGGATCTTTCTTTGATCAGGTCCAGCGCTCTCCAGGAATTCTTCTTAGACCCGGCGTGGGGGAAAAGCTGGGTGCCGCCATCTTCTTTCTTCTTCTGGCTATGTCACCTGGTGCGCAGGCGTGCGATCAGGTGACAAAGCTGCTGTAACAGGAAAAAGAGAGCTGATCTCACTGCACATGCATCTTTCCCCTCAGTGTAGGATAATGTCCATTCAGTGCCCTGGATGCCTGAAATATTTTTACTTTATATAAAAGAGTTGTCTACCCTCATTTGTAAAGTAAAAATTTGAGATTAGGTCAGCTTTAAATGGGGAGACTCGATTTCATGTTTTATGCGTATAATTTTAGAATTTTATTGTCGGAAAAGGCAGAGAATGTGTTTTATTTTTCTATGGCACCTGGACCTACTGATTGTTTTAAATTGGTAAATAATATTTGAGCAAAGTAAGTGAAAATCTTTCCAAAGACGCTTGTCACCTTAACTTATACTCAAAATATGAAGCAATGATTTAGTCCTGAAGTGGTTAAATGATCTGGAATGCCATTCAGAGGGTTCCTGTTCACTTTTTCCCCTATTGCTGTGTTTATACATTACACATGGCATTGAAGCTCTGTTTTCATGGTATTGTGCTGTAAACAGCCTGCTTGGTGAATCTCGCAGAAACTGGAATGTGTTCAGCAGGGGCTGGTTATTTCTCACATTTTCAGGTGGACCTTTACTGGTAATTCACTTACAATAGGGGAAAGCTCTCTGTAAACAAAACAATATAAAATGCTATGGGTAAAATCGACTTAAAAAAATTCTTGCTGTCTGGCCTCATTGCCTAAAGAGGTCCTGTCACCAACATACACAATTGCAGCTAATAGTGTAGAACTAGAAGAACTTTTAATGATTGGTTGCAGTGATAGAAAATCTGACTGGTCCAGGAAACATCCCATAGCTTATTCAGTTAGTTAGAGTCTCATTTCTGTATGACATTAGAGGAAGGAATGGGAATATTATATAGCAGTGTTTCTCTAGAGCAGGGGTTGGCAAACTTTTTCTAGGCCATTTCAGGAGGTCAAGAAGGCACACTAGGCCAGAAGAAACAAGGTTTTTTATTTAAGAATACAGTACGATCAATGGGAAACATGATTTTGCATGTTCTTAGAGACAGATACAATATCAGGTTCTATTGATAAGGAGTTCAGCAACATAATGTCATTAAGGTAATTGTCAGTGAGCTGAGAGTGCAGCTTATTCTTACAAAACTTCATCTTGGAGAACAGCTGGTCACACAAATAAGTGCTGCCAAACATTGCGATCACACACTTGCCACGAGCTAACAACATTGGAAACTGAGCATGTGGCAGCTGACGTTAGAAGTCAATGAAAGTCCCTGTATGTGTGCACGTGCTTGGCATCGAAATGCCCCTTGTGATTCAACCGCTTAAAAGTGCTCTTGGTGTCGTTGCACACTAAACCCCAGGCTTTGTTGCCGCGTTGGACGAAGAATAATTCATCAGTCCTTTTAGGGTTTAAGACACGACGTTCAAGGTCAACCTTCTGGAGGTTGGTAGCTGCGCGTTGCTTCTGCTCCTTAGGCATAGTACTTGGGGTTACTGTGCCGGAACTCGATGATATCAGTTGATATCAATTAGACCAGACCCAACAATAGCTAAAGGCGTAAAGGCCGGAGTTTGCCTACCTCTGCTCTAGAGCTTGCTAGGAGATCCTTGAGCAATCTGTGGAAATTAAACAGAAAGGGGTGGTGATTCACCTTTCTTTTTCTTTTATTTTTATGCAACCCTTTAAAAAAAAAAAAAAATTTCAAGCTTAGGTCCGCTTTAATCAACCTGTAGGCATGTAGTAAATCTGGCACACAATATGTCTTATGTTTAACACTGCTTTCTGTGTGACAGAATTGGTAAGTGTCCCTCACTAAGGTTTTATCAATAGGCAGCTGTGCTTTGATTGTAAGGACTTTAAATACCTACGAGGAATGTCTCTGTGTTCTTCCCAGCCCCATTGAGCTGGGTGCACACCCAGCACATTTTAGTAACCACATGGCTGTTTTTAGGTGGTTGCTGATTATTTTGGTCACTATATAAGGGCAGCCACCCTCCTACAATTTCTACCCACCCATCTTAAAAAAAATTCTGGTTTGAACACTGTGTGAGTACAGACTTCACCTTAAAAGTAATATTTATGGTAGCACTTCAGCACATAACATCATATGGTCCTTGCATGTTGATCTTTAAAGAGAAACCCCATGGAGACCCTGTGCTATGTATATATTCACACATATAAGTGAAGACACAACTTAAGCATACTTGTTCCAGGTCACTTGTTCAGTCAGATATCGGTTTGTTTTATTTTATATTTTCCTAAATATTTTTTGCAATAACAATCCAGCTTGTTATTTCTTTTGCAGAAATGAAGGCTCCTTACTTTCCACCTTGAAGACTTTACTCTTTTTTACCATGTTAATGATCATGGTTCCGATTGGTCTTTACTTCACCTCCAAGGTTTATGTATTTGAAGGTCAGTATGTTCATTAAAATCAGTTTATAAGGGGACTTCTTCAGGGTGTTCTTTCATGTCAATGTAATAATGCTGACTTTATTAATTTTTGAACAGGCATCAAAGAAACTAGGTAAGAGATTAGCCAGTCGTGCTAATTTCATCTAATAATTGTGATTGGTTGACTGGTGCTGTCATCCCACATTTGTGACCTTAACAAAGAAGTTGGGATTTTTGTTCTGTGGTTCTCTAATCACCTGTTAAATTGTTATGTATGTTTTTCAAATGTCTCTTGAAAGGTTTTCAAGCAATTACACTTATATCAAGGTAACCATACAGATCAGAAAAAACATTAACAACAAATTCGTTATTAGAACATCAGTGAATGCCACAATTTAAATAAGGAGGTTTTGGCTAAATAGTTTCAAAGTTTCTAATTTACAAATTGTCAATCCATGTTCAACTGCTATTAGTTTTCACTTTGGTGGTCCCTCTTTAAAGTCTTACATCTTTTTTTTATATTTCTCTTATATCTGGTAGTTTTGCAAATAAGGTCCACAATATTCCACTGCTTCTAACTGAAGTGCATAGTTGCCAATCATGCAAGGATAAAAAAAAGCTGTTCGGCTCTAAGCTATCACCATTATCACTGATTATTCCAAAGCTTGTCAGTCAGCACCTAGTCTTTTCGACTGCTTACTAGATTGAGAGCGTTTGTTTTGTTGCTGAAACCCTCTTCCTGTGAGCTGTAGTGTCTGGTGAGGGAAAATTTGAAACACAAATGACTCTCCTGAAGTTTTAATAGACATTGATTTTCCTTCTTTCCAACATACCATGTTTAAAAATGTGAGATAAACATAAGGGCTCTCATGGGTTACCATCTTTGCAAGTTGTGACTGTTATGCTTACTGACTTCTGAAATTTCTTACCAACTTCTAACAGGTATGCAAATTAGAAAAGTTATTTAAAATTCCTCATTTGCATACTTGTCCTAGGTCAGGAACCCAAAGTATTTTAGTCTAATTGTGTATGCAGCTTGGAATCCAGGGAAATTTCTTTTTTAGTAGAGGTCAGGAAAGGCAAATAAAAAATATTTAAAAAAATACAGTAGCCTCTCGCAACCATCCGGCCTTCGTTCTATCCGGTCTAGTTAAAAAAAAAAATTTCCCTAGGGGGCTCTAGGTTGCAGGCGGGCGTCTGCTGTGGTTGAGACGTCCCTGCTGCCTGCTTGTCACTTCTCCGGCTCCACTTTTTCTGTGTCGGATGTCCGCAGGTGCGGCGTGCGGAGCGCTGCCCTGTGTGTTGAGGTGAGTATAATAATGTATTATTAGAACTCCAGACTATCCGTCCTTTTTGTTATCTGAGCTGCCCTTCCGCCACATTTGGCCAGATAGTCCGGAGTCTACTGTAAATTTATATATATATGGTGTGAAACTAGGGGGTAAAGGGTAAAGTCATGTAATTATAACCAAATGCCTATTTTATTATATATGCTATCATCTTATTTTTTTTTTTTATAGGTGCATACGGTATGTCTAACAGTGATAGCTATTTCTATGCCGCAATAGTGGCTGTTGTTGCTGTGCATGCGATTTTGGCCTTGTTTGTATACGTGGCATGGAATGAAGGCTCCAGACAGTGGCGTGAAGGAAAGCAAGATTGAGCTCTGCTGCTACAGCTCAGTAAAGTGACTTTGGGTGTACTGAGAAGTACTTCCTGTGTAAATCTGAAATGATGAATGGGTTTTTGGTTTGTAAGCGCTTAAACGTTACAATATAAGGGATAAAAAAAAAAAAGCTGCAATTTCCTTGGAAACATTGGAAAGCCATGCAATACGCATTTCAAATACCTTTCTTTTTTTTTACTTCAACTATGCTCCTCCAACCATATCAAACAGATCATTTTAAATTAAATGTGATTTTTTTTCTTTTGTTTACAGTTTTGTTGCACTGTAGTTTTTTTTTTTTTTTTTTTTTTTTTTTTTTTTTTTTTTTTTAGATACCATGGGGCAGTTATTACAATCTTAGTACGTATTAGGACTCCCTCCTCCTTTAGTTTTAGCTGATGTTTTTCCAAATATTAGTTGTAGCGTGATTACAAACATGAAATTTACTACACTGTTTGATTGGGATAATTTAAAGCTCTCTTACGACTGAATGGGTACCAGAATTTGCAACCTAATGTGTCTTTGATGAAGCTTTCTAATAAGGAAAAAACAGCTGTGATAGTCTTTCATTGGTGACACATTATGGGTATTTCTGCTTTTACTTTGCCCAGCCTTCAGACTTTTCTCCAGCTTTGGACATAGTTTTGTACGGCGTCATCAACTACCAACTATTGGTACCTAGCAACATTAGGACTGTAAGTACTTTGTTAGAGAAATTAGCATTTTTCATTTAATGTACACTATATTTGTCAATGTTTCATTACACTTTACCATTGGCGTCCCCATGGTCCAGTATCTCAGCCCATGTGACACCTTGTTGTACTTGCAGGAACCTGTGTCTGTTATACATTTACTGTATTAGGCTTCATTATTTGGTGACATGTTGCTAAAATCAACGTTATTTTTGGTTGTAAACTTTTAAATATTTTTGAAGTCTTTTTTTTTGTCACACAACACATAAATGCTTCTTACAATAGACTGATGTCCATAATTTGTTTAAAATATTGGCTACATAGCAATGTTTGTTTAAGGCAGTACAATGTAGCAATCTATAGCAATTGCATATTGAATGTTGGTCATGTTTCATATAAGCCTGGTACAGAGGTAATGTATGAGGGTAGAATGTAGTGGGTAACACACAATTATTCAAAGATTTTATTTTTTGTGTAAATTTAGGGTACTATTACTAGTAGGTTAGTATGTTGAGGTATTTCCTAAAGTTGTCTCATTTCCAGCAAAAAATGGTACAAATAATATGTAAACTTTGTGCTTCAAGATTAAAAATAACATGTAATAATAAGTGGAAAAGCAGTGTATCATGTATCCATGGCAAAAAATAATTTAAAGAATGACTATTCATCTAAAAAACGGCAGGCAATTTATCCAAGACCAAACATTGCAGTATATAACTGGTTACAAACATTCCATACGTTTAAGGATGTATAGGGGGGTATTAAATCTGAGCTTACAGTACGGCTGTTTTTTCAGAAGTACTGGAAAATCCAAAAAAAACCAAGGCTGGATTCTCACTGTTGTGTTGTTGCTACACTCAACATGCACATTGGTGTCCTGTAGTGTGATTAATTCTTAATACCACCCTAACACATCAGACCAGCACACCTGCACTTCAAAAAGTGTGGAAACACACTACTGTGCATTGTGGTTTGCTGCATTACATGAAAAGTACATGCACTATTTGAAGTGCATTGGGATGCTTACTCAAAATTAGTGGGCTAATTCACACATCCCAGTGTTACTTTTAGCGGATTGCAGGTAAAGCAGAAACTAAAGTTTCCACATTTAAAAAAAAATTAGATCATGCAGGCTTATATTGCAGAAGGGAACAGGCAATGTCCCTTCTGCAATATTCGTTCTTTCCTTCCTGATCGCTCATCAACTGCCTTTGCCAGGATTGAATAACTAGTTATGTCATCCCAGCCAAGCCAAGATGGCCAGAGATCGCAAGAAGAAGATGGTGGTGTCCTGTGACAGGATGGTTGCAGGTGAGTATTGTAAGGTTTAATTCCACCTTAATGTTCCAAAACAGTGCAAATTCAGCATTAAACAGATTTGACAAATACCAAATTGTTGTTGTTAAACAGAAGAACAGCTTTGTTAAAAAAAAAAAAAAAAAAACTTTTATCAAATAAATGAAAAATGAAATTAACATTTTTGCTGCTTATTGAGGAACAACTTCCCCTTGTATTCTGGTTTATGATGTCTGCAAAAGTTATTTTTAAAGTTATTTTCCAAAATAATTGGCATGTTCTAATTTTTTTGTTTCTGCCATGAACTGTCTTAAAATGTGTCTTCCCCCAAATCAAGGCCATACATGGAGAGAATAACACTGGTGTAATGGTTACTGTCCACAGCCAAATCAGAAAGGTTGGGGCCATGCACAAGATGTTTGTGCTTTTGAATCAAGTTTTTAGACAATGTTAGATTTCTGCCAAACAGTTCGCCCTGAGCAAAGGGCAGAAATATTTATTCATAGCGTATTTATTGCATATTCTTTGGTCCAAAGTTCTTTTTAAATATGTAAAACTGCTAAGCAAGGGGTAACTTTGATGATTTAACTTTATTGTGTTTGTGATATGTAAGTTAGCTTTGGAAACAATAATTATGATTCTAGAGTCCTTGAATTGTTCATAAATAAACAACATTCAGCTATCAACTACTTTCTTTTCTTTGTCCCATGTGGAAGAGTACCAGAGGCAAACTACAGCCTGGCAGAAATCACTGATATGTATGCAAAAATGTGTTGATGGTTTTTATATCTGAAAGTTAAAGCTTCAGAAAGAAACAATTTGTGGAGCAGAATGTCACAGTGAGTGATATGTGACAACTCAACTCTTTTTTTTACAGATGTGTCCTGGATACTTATCTGTTATCCAAGGGATAATGACTGAGAGTCATTGCCAGATATACACAGAGACATGGGCCCTGATTTATTAAAGTTCTTCAAGGCTGGAGAGAACACACTTTCATTAGTGAAGCTGGGTAATCCAGCAAACCTGTAATGGATTTCCAAAAAATGTCAAGCTATTTGTTAGCAAATGTTTTCAATCCTGGACCAGATCCATTCCAGGTTTGCTGGATCACCCAGCTTCACTGATGGAAGTGTATTCTCTCCAGCCCTGGAGAACTTAAATAAATCAGGGCTATAAGGTCCAACTTATACAGTCTTGTGTAGACAGGGACCTAATGTCTGTGCCTGATTCACAGTTCTGATCCCTGATTAATGATGCTTGTAGATTTCTATAAATGTTGCTAGAACCTTAACGTATATAAAAGTGTTATACAATGGATTTCAAGGAAAACCCAATTTTGTTCATCAACACTTGATGTCAATCTACACCTCCAGCTGCCTTCAAGTTTTCTGAAGACAAACCGCTCCATACTTAAAATGCAACCAGTTGGAAAAAACAGGTTTTGCAGGGCATCAAGTTTGGGGGATAGTTAAACTTAAAAATAAAAAAAGTTTATTAATTTTAGAAAAGTTTAAAAATCCTAATACTAAAAGTAAAATGTAATTGGTCTCACTGAGCTGTGTGGTATCTTTTCATATGACCATGTTTGAGCCTGGAGCTTGGTCACGTACCTACACACAATTACATAAAGACACACGGGTATATTGCAGTAGTTATGGCAAAGCAGGGAAGTATAGGATGGCAGTCATGGCATTGTATTTCTTAGATTAGAGAGTACAAACTTTTGCCAGTCTGGCATAGCACATATATTGCCGTGGGCTGATCTACTTAACACAGTTTGAAAAACTTAACACGCTGGATGAAAAAACATTTTTAAGTCAAAAGCCACATAATCGCTGTTTGAAAGAATATTTTCCAGTAAGTAGAAGGGAATGTTAAAAAAAAAAAAAAGTTCATAAAGTGACAGGGAAAAGGCTAACGTATAATGTAGCAGTAAAAGGAAAAATCTAAAACTTCAATCAATAGTATAGGTTACCTCTGCTGATTCTCTTTTAAACCTTCAAACAAGTATAACCATATACAGCTTTGACAATCATTTGTAGCATGTTCTGGATCTTTAATTCTGAAGTATAGAATTCAGACACAACTTTGCATCTATCATTTTTAAAAGGAGTCATGCAACGGCAGCTCCAAAACCTATGACAAAGTTTATGATAAACTTATGACAAGGGCTTTTTGCAGAAGCGCCAGGTGATATCCCCTCTGCAACAAGTATTTTCCTGCCTGATCGCCGTAGCTTTAGTCAAAATTTGCCAGCTGCTGGGACTGAATAAAGTTATGTCATCCCATCCAGGCTGGTCAATTAGAATGGTTGAAGATTGAATCGAGAAGAAGGAAGAAGATCGGCATTTGTGATAGAATAAGAATAGGTAAGTATAAAAGGGTGTTTAGTTCTGCTTTCAAGCTAACAAACTTATCTCTACACGAACATCTCTTCCTTTTTAGAAAGTTACAGAACCTGATCAGCTTAAGAATAATATAAACACTTTGTTTCTGTAGGTTACAACCTGGCTGTATTTTACCAACAGAGCTGGTTGTCAATATTCTTCATATGTAAGAGATCATAATAGTGAAATTGTATTCCCTAATGTCCCTACACCAGTCATAAATCACTCATATGTCTTTAATACAGTCCAAGGTCAAATATTGGTTAAAGCCAATAAACCTAACTGCATGGTTTTTGGATGTGGGAGGAAACTGAAGTAGCCGGAGGAAACCTATGCAAACACAGGAAGAACCTGCAAACTCTATAAGATAGTGTCCTGGCCGAGATTCGAACTTGGCACCTGGTCCTTTGTTTGAGACCTACTTGACCATATCTTCACTCTTTCACTTTAAAAATACACTTCCTAGAACAGGGCTGTCAAACTCTGGACCCTGGGCCAAATCTGGCCCGCAACGTCTTTTTTATTGGCCTCCAAAGGAATTCCAAAATTAATTGTAGCTGACCCGCTGCTGCATTGAAATAGCACCACTACTACAATTCTCGGAATCGCACGCATCTATAGACCAGCGACCTCTCTGCCTTTGCGTGGCCCTACATTGTACTTATAGACGCAGGGAATTGTAGTAGTGGGGCTATTTCAGTGCGAGAGAGAGAGAGTTCCAGCCACTCATAACAATAACCTCCCTAGCGGTAACCCACGAGTGTGACTCGGGGTTAAAAAAATATGCTGAAAGTTAAAATAATGGTAAATAAAGCCTTACCTGGTCCACCAGTGTACTTTTTCACGATCCTCGTCCTCTCCCTTCCTCCGGCCAGTGTCATCTGCATCTGATGAGTCACCAGAAGTTCCCGATGACTTCCGTGCGTGCAGCCATTGTGTTGGGGGTGCGGCGGGAATTTCAATTTATTTTGTATTCTGTTCAATACAAAATATTTGTATTGAATGCAATACAGTGGATTTATGTCTAAAAGCAGTACATTGTCTTTCATGAAAATTTATTTTGCAGCATATTTTATTTGTATGAATATAATATTTATTTATTTTTTAATTTATTTTTTTTTTAGTTTAATTTAATATTTTGACATGACTTTGTGTTATCCAGCAGCAGTTAATAAAGCAGTCTTTTTATTGGCATGCTCAGACTGGCTAAACTATAAAAGAACAATGACTCTGACTATTTATGAGGTATTTTCCTTGGCAAACGCCATATTGAATATTAAAGACACTCTGCATTGTTTCATCTTGTGATATTGTAGATGTTAAAAATGAACCTCACCGTCTTGCTTTTTGTTGTTTTTAAGGATTTTTTTTTTTTTTAAAGGAGTTTACTCGTTTTATTTTTTCCCCTAATAATAATACAACATTTATTGGACATTAGAAATGTAAGGAGGAAAATTAAATACAAATGCATCTTGTTTTGAAAGTTTTTCTCTGAACTAGGTAAGGTTAGAATCGCTCATACAACAATATAAAAAAATAATTTGCTACAGCAATAAGTCTGATTTAGTTTCAACTTATGGCAAATCTGTAAGGAGGATTATTTGTTTTTTTTTAAAAAAAGGGTGTTGCACCCTGAAAAAAAAAACGCACAGAATTTTTACTAAAAATAAAAGAGTTTAGGTACTCATTAGGTGCAAACAGAGAAGATTGCCTACTTCATGGTGTGTCAACTGGGACAATATGCTAAATTTTTTCAGTATAGACACGAACAGATTTTTGCTTTTATAGTTTTCCCCTAATAGTTTGTTCTTTACTCCCATCCATTCTCTGATTTTGGAGAATATTCTGGGTTTGTATGGTCACCAGGACAGACGGCAAGAAGAATCTCCCCCTGGGTTAAGCTTATGTGTCAAGGCCTACTTCAGGAGTTGCCTTTGCAGAGCAAAACAACTGGTCTATCTTAATGATGGCCCAACCAGCTACACAAACCTTAATACTTAGGCTACATACACACGTGCAATAATTATTTTTTGCAAACAAACAAATAACGAACGTTAACACACTAGATACGATCGTTTGAACGATGCAGGAAGTGACGTGCACCTGCGAAAGTGTACCGCAGAACAATTCACGTTCACTGAACGACCGTACACACAAAGGATAGATAACAATCTTCGTCCAATCAGATCCGCCAGGATGGTCGTTTGTTTCCAACGACATTCCTTGTTCATCCTCATCGTTGGGCAGTCATTGTTCACTTTTTTTGTTAACGATTATTGGATGATCATTCATTAATCGTTCGTTTCCGACGATAATTATTGCACGTGTTTACGTAGCCTAAAAAAGCCCCGCTGGGTATATGATTACTTGCAATCTGCAAGAGAGCTAATGAATCATTCCGTTTGCATGTGGAAGTACTGGTGTTGCATTCTGTCTGTATTCATTACTGCTGAACAGATGAGTGGGTGTTTCTGGGCAGGCTGCATTTGCATGCATGTTGCCTTAAAGTGGACCTAAAGTTTCAGTTAAAAAGTTTGCAAACGGGGGCTTTATTGCAGAAAAAGACGATGCCCTTTCTTACTTGCCTATTTGCTTTCTACATCTACCAAAATCGCTGAGCTGGTCATGCTGAACATCCCTGCTTCCCCTGTGGTTGCTGGGACATGGAATGAATGTCTGCACTGGCGTTACGTCTTCCTGGCACGGTTAATCAAGGAGGTAGAAGAGCTGAACAAGGATGATGGGGTAGAAAAGGTTGTTGCCTGAGACAGAACAGGGATAGGTTAGTATAAATTGGATTTAGTTCCACTTTAGGTAATGCCTACATGTGATGCTGAGCCTCCATGATAGAACGAACTGAAATCCAATAAATAGGTGGGACAGTAAGGCAATGAAGGAATGAGCTAGATAATACCGGATGTCATCCAGCCAGGTAATAATATAGCTCAATGTAAAGAATGATATCAATTTCAGTACATGAGAGAAAACTGTAAAGTGTGCAAGACCAGACTTGAGTTCAACTTGATATAAACTATGAGATGTAAACTGTGAAATGTATCCTCCAAATATAACTCTTTGGAGCCCTCTTGGCTTATAATAGCTCAATAAACCAATGAAGAAACAGTATTTGTTACATTTATTTGTAATCCAATATGCAAACCAGGACTGGACAATTTTAGACTTGTATCAACAAAGAAACAATATATTTTCCTTTTTGAACATGAACATGTAGGTGGGCTTGGATCCATTCCTGCATACAGGTTTTGGTTCTGACTAGGACCCTCCAAGTAGGATAAGGCTCTATAATCACTGGACAGAAAGATTCATCAGACGGTGAGGTCCTTTTCTGTTGAGGTGACTTTGATTTTCATTGTTTCTTTCTGGGAAGTCTTTCCCTATGCTTAACTGAATAGTAGTAACCAAAATCTGGTTAGTCATAAGGATTGACTGTTTAGGTTGCTGTCCATTAGATAAAAAAAAGTTTGGATAGAATACAAAAGGGATTGGTATTTTGATGTCTATGGGACATTTCCATTTTCTTCCTGTCTCAGAGAAGTAACAATGTTGGGGGAAATCTCCAAAAATCATAGGAAAATCCCTTCTTGCACTGCTGTCCTCAAAGCTTTATTCATTTAAAGATTTCTTCTTAATTATAAAAAAACTAAATTTTGCAATAACCCCCCCCCCCC